>NC_056694.1:14532142-14863214 GCF_018350215.1 Panthera leo | reverse complement strand
GATCTCACAAAGTGTGAGATCATGACCCAAGCCAAAATCAAGAGTCAGGTCCTTTACCGACTGAGCTACTCAGGCACCCCCCAAATGGGTTTTTAAATCATTCTCTGTGATGGTGAAATCAGCAGAAATTCCCCCAGTTCTTTGGCTCATGGTTAAAGTGCTATTTCCCACATTGTCTATTGGTGTAAATTTGTTAAGTTCATTAACGGTCATTTGGGAGGAAGCATATTGATCGCTCTCAGTCAGCCTCCATAGTATCTGATTGTTTTCTGGCTCTTTATCACTTCATTCATCCCATGTTCTCATTTTCTTTATTGTTCTTTTTTTTTCTTTTTTTATGGAATACTTCACAAATTTATGTGTCATCGTGGCCCAGGGGCCATGCTAATCTTCTCTGTATTGTTCCGATTTTAGTACATTTGCTGCCGAAGTGAGCGCTGTTCTAAATTTTTGAGTTGAATGTTCAGTAAATTTATTTCTATTCCTTCAATCGAATTGTATTTTCCTGTATATAATTGTGTCTACTGATATAGACAAATATCCTGAAGGAAGCCAAAGTCATGCTAAATCCCCTCTCCAGATTAAAACACTGCTGACATTCTTGTCAGGCTACTTCCTGACATCTTCCTGTCTGTGCAAACCATTTTGTGTGTGTGTTTGTATGTGCGTGTGTACGCAGAAAAGTATACAGCTCCTAGGTGTACAGACGACCACAAAGTGTGCATACCCAGGTAACCAGCGCTCAGTTAACAGAATATTGCCAGCCTTGCAGAAGCCATCTTTGTACCCACTGCCCATCACAACCCGCTCCGCACCAACCCAAGGATAACTACTGTCTTGACTTCTAATGACATAGGTTACTTTCGCCAGATTTTAAATTTTATTCAAATGTCATCATGAAGCGTGTATTCTGCTTTGTCTTCTTTCAATCAGCATTATATTTGTGAGGCTCATCTATATGGCTTTAGGGGGTTCATTCACTATTGTTGAGCTATCTCTCCATTACGTGACTGTGTCATAATTTATTTATCCACTTTATTGTTGATAGGCATTTGGGTGGTTTCCAGTTTGGGGCTATTATGAATAGTGCGGCTCTAAATATTATAGTGCACGTCTCTTGCGAGCACATGAATGCTGTCTTATTGGTTATATACCTAAGAGAGAAATTGCTGGGTCATAGACATGCAATTTAGATGTATCTAACTTCGAATACTGTTTTCTAGCTTGATTTATGCACTGAACAATACGTCATAGGTATGTTTCCAGGTCAGTTAGTGGTATTAACTATGTGACCCTACCGTACTTTAATCATTTAGTTGTTTATTGATGGGCATTTGCTTCGCCTCTGATTTTTCATTAATAGGAACAACAAAATACTCCATATACCTATAAACATCTTTGTTCAATTGGCTGACTGATTTTGGTTTTAGGATAAATGCTTAAAACTGGAATTGTTGCCCATGTGTGTATACACTTTGATACACATTGTCCAATTACCTTTTTGAAACGTACAACTTGCAATCTCACCGACATTTACTAAGAGGGAATCTTTTTCTATATCCTCACTCACATTGGATTTTATGTATGTTTTTAACTCTTGTCAGTCAGATAGAAGAATACCCGGACATCTTTGCATTAAGTTATATTTCTTTATTAGTGATTTTAAACATACTTTTATGAATATATTTCTCATTTTATGCACTTTGCCATTATTTTTATCTTTTTATCATTGATTTAGAGGAGTTTTTTATATGCTGACAAAATAATCCTTTGACTATCTATGTTGTAAATAATTATTCCAGGTTTTTGTTTACATGTTAATTGGGTTATATGTGTTGTGGTTGTTGTTTTTGTACACATTTTTGATGTTGCTGTTACTGTTTTTACCTTTTCCTTTAATGGAATCAACTTTATAAATCTTTGTCTTCATGGTGTCTGGCTTTTGTTTTGTGCTTTAAAAGGATTCTCTCACCTGAAGATTATAATATCAGTCTCTATTTTTCTTATAGTATTATGGCTTTATTTGTTACACTTACATCTTTGATACACTTGAAATCTCTTTCACTATATGGAATGAAGAGTTTGGTTTGACTCTTTTCCAAATAACACTTTGATTGATTATTTCCATTTTAATTTGAAATGCCACTTTACACAGTATCCAAATCCCTAAGTCTCTGCGTGTCTATTCTGTACTAAGAATTCAATTCCATTGCTTTGTTTATCCATTTATCCAACAAATACTTATGTGCCAGGCACTTTCTCATCAACTGAGCTATATCAGTATAAAAAGGAGACAAAACTCCTCTCCTCATGGAGCTTACCTTTCAGAGGAAGATATAAAGGCAGATAATAAACCAGAAGTATTCATTTTAATTCATCTCCTGAATTGGAATGAGGAAGTTTTAATCACTATAGATCTACAGGATATTTCAATATCAGGTAGAGTTAGTTCTTCCACATTAATTATTTGGCCTCTTGGTAAATACTGAATCTTACAGACGAACTTTAGAATCAGTCGATCCGATTCCGGTATACATCCCATTGGGATTTTGATTCTGATTGCCTGGAATTTTGAAATGAATTTAGGGAGATCTGACATCTTTACAATAGTTTTACTTATCTAATAATAAGGTATACTTCTCTAGGGGTGCATGGGGGGCTCAGTCAGTTGAGTGTCTGACTCTTGATTTTGGCTCAGGTCATGATCCCAGGGTCGTGGGATCGAGCCCCAAGTTGGGCTCTGCACTGAGTGTGGAGCCTGCTTAAGATTCTCTCTCTCTCTCTCTCTCTCTCTCTCTCTCCGCCCCACTTCCCCACTCTCTCTCTCTAAAATAATAAAATAAAACAAAATAAAATAAAATAAAATAAAATAAAATAAAATAAAGTATACTTCTCTAGTCAAGAATTCATTTTATTCATGTGTCCTTCTATGTCTCTCAGTAGAATTTAAAATTTTTCTCCACATAGATTAATTTTTGGTTGCTATTGTGAATAGAATTTTATTTCGCTTTTACCATATTTTATGCCTTATTATTATTGTATGTAAGAAAGCTGTTGATTCTGGTATGTATTTTTATAACTTCCCACTTAAGTGAATTCCCATGCTGTTCCTGAGAGTTTTTCATGATTTGGTCTTAGGTTATTTGTTGTATAATAGTACATTACAAATATTTTCACTGTGGATTATACTCTGTCATTACTAAGTGACTCTCCTTGTCCTGTTTAACCATTTTCATCTTGCATTCAGTTTTGTTTGGTATTTAAATTGTGAGCTTTCTTTTCTTTTTTTAAAATTCTATTTATTTTTTATTTCTATAAATGTTTATTTATTTTGAGAGAGAGAGAAAGACAGAGTGTGAGTGGGGGAGGGGTAAAGGGAGAGGGAGACACAGAATCCGAAGCAGGTTCCAGGCTCTGAGCTGTCAGCACAGAGCCCGACGTGGGGCTCGAACTCACGAACCGTGAGATCATAACTCGCGCCAGAGTCGGATGCTTAACTGACTGAGCCACCCAGGTGCCCCTCTTTTTTTTTTAATTGAAGGATAATTGACATAGAACATTATGTTGGTTTCAGGTGTCCAACATAGTCATTTGACATTTGTCTACATAGTGAAATGATCGCCATAAGTGTGGTTACCATCTGTCACCATCCAAAGTTACAAGGATTTACTCTCTTAACAACATTCAACTATGCAATACAATATTATCGACCATAGTCACCATGCTGTGCATGACACCCATGGCTTATTAATTTTACAACTGGGAGTTTGTATCTCTTGATCCCCATTTCACCTATCCCTAAATCCCGCTCCACTCTGGCCACCACCAATCTGTTCTCTGTATCTGAGTTTTGTTTTGCTGTTCACTTGTTTTGTTTTAGGTTCTAAATATAAGTGAAGTCATACATCATATATCTTTCTCTGTCTGACTTATTTCGCTTAGCAGAATACCCTCAAGGGCCATCCATGTTGTTGCAAATGGTAACATTTCATCCTTTTGTATGGCTGAGTAGTATTCCATTGCGTAATATACCACATCTTCTTTATCCATTCATCTATCAGCAGACACTTGGGTGGCTTCCATATCTTAGCTATTGTAAATTATTTTGCAATGAACATAGGGGTGCACATACCTTTCAAATTAGTGTATTCATTTTCTTCAGATAAATACCAGAAGTGGAATTGCTGGGCCATAGGGTAGTTCTATTTTTAATTTTTTGAGGAACCTCCACCCTGTTTTCCATAGTGGCTGCCCTAGTTTGCATTCCCACCAACAGTGCAAGAGGGTTCCCCTTTCTCCACATTCTTGCCAACACGTGTTATTTTTGTCTTTTTGGTAATAGCTATTCTGACAGGCGTGAGGTGAGATCTCCTTGTGGTTTTTCTTTGCATTTCCCTGATGATTAGTGACGTTGAGCATCGTTTCATGTGTCTGTCAGTCATCCATATGTCTTTTGTAGGAAAATGTCTATTTTTCAGACAAATTGTTTGGGATTTGTTGCTGTTGTTACTAAGTTGTGTGAGTTATTTATATATTTTAGATACTAACCCCTTATCAGATATGTGATTTGAAAATATCTTCTCCTGGGGTCCCTGGGTGGCTCACTTGGCTAAGCGTCTGACTCTTGATTTTGACTCAGGTCATGATCTCACAGTTTGTGGCTTTGAGCCCTGCATCAGGCTCTGTGATGACAGCATGAAGCCTGCTTGGGATTCTCTCTCCCTCTCTCCCTGGCCCTCCCCCATGCTTTCTCTTTCTCTCTCTGTCTCAAAACAGATAAGTAAACAT
Organism: Panthera leo; assembly: GCF_018350215.1. Taxonomy (NCBI): domain Eukaryota; kingdom Metazoa; phylum Chordata; class Mammalia; order Carnivora; family Felidae; genus Panthera; species Panthera leo. The sequence goes on along the minus strand of NC_056694.1, from coordinate 14,858,426 downwards.
TAAAAATAAAAATAATAAAAAACAATATCTTCTGTTCAATAAGTTGCTTTTTCATTTTGTTGGTGGTTTCCTTCACTATTCAGATACTTTTTAGTTAGATGTAGTGCCATTTGTTTATTTTTGCCTTTGTTACCCTTGCCTTTGGAGTCAGATCAAAAAGTCATTTCCAATAACCAATGTCAAAGAGTTTACCGTGCGTGTTTTCTTCTAAGAATGTTATGGCTTCAGGTCTTACATTCAAGTCTTTAATCCATTTTGAGATAATATTTTGTTTGGTGTAAGATAATGGTCCATATACTTTCTTTTGCATATAGCTAACTAGTTTTCCCAATACCATTTGTTGAAGAGACTGTCCTTTTCCCATTGCGTATTCTTGCCTCCTCGGTCATAAATTAATTGACCGTATATGTGTGGGTTTATTTCTGGGCTCTCTATTCTGTTCCACTGATATGTGTCTGTTTTTATGATGATAAAAATACTACTGTTTTGATTACTAAAGCTTTGTAATACAGTTTGAAATCAGAGAGCATGGTGCCCCCATATTTGTTCTTTTTTCTCAAGATCAATTTGGCTATTTACCATTTTGTGTGGCTCTATACAAATTTTAGAATTGTTCTATTTCTGTGGAAAATGCCTTTGGAATGTTGATAATAATTGTATTGAATATATAGATTGCTTTGGATAGTATAGACATTTTTAACAATATTAAATTATTTTAATCCATGAGCATAACATATTTTTCCAGTTATTTGTGTCTTTCATCAATGCCTTATAGTTTCCGGTGTGCAGGTGTTTAACCCCCTTAGTCAAATTTATTCCAGTATTTTATTCTTTTTGATGCAGTTGTAAGTGGGATTGTTTTCTTAATTACTCTTTTGGATTATTTGTTGTTAGTGTATAGAAATGTGACAAATTCTATATATTGATTTTGTACCCTGTAACTTTACTGAATCTATTAGTTCTAATAGAACTATATATAAAACTATATATAAAATCAAGTTTTCTGCTAATAATAACCATTTTACTTCTTCCTTTCTGATTTGGATCACTTTTGTTTCTTTTTCCCGCCTAATTGCTCTGGTTAGGATTTCCAATCCTATGTTGAATAAAAATAGTGAAAGTGGGCATCCTTGTCTAGTTTCAGATCTTAAAGGAAGAGTTTTCAGCTTTTCCCTGTAGAGTATGTCAACCGTGGGCTTGTCATATATGGTTTTTAATATGTTGAGTTACATTTCATCTCTACCTGCATTGTTGAGACTTTTATCATGAATAGATGTTGAATTTTGTCAAATGTTTTTCTACATCTATTTAGATGATCATATGGTTTTTATATTTCATTTTGTTAATGCGGTGTGTCATATTTATTGATCTTTGCATCACTGGAATAAATCTCACTTGATCATGGTGAAGGATCCCTTTAATGTATTGTTGAATTCAGTTTGCTAATATTTTGTTGAGGAGTTTTGCATCTATGCCCATCAGGAATATTGGCCTGTAGTGTGTGTGTGTGTGTGTGTGTGTGTGTGTGTGTGTGTGTTATCCTTGTCTGTTTTTGGTATCAGGGTGATGCTGCCCTTGTAAAATGTGTTTGGAAGAGTTCCCTCCTCTTTAATTTTTTGGAAGAGTTTGAGTGGGCTAGGTATTAAATCTTGAATTATTTGGTAGAAGTCACCCAGGGAAGCCATCTGATCCTAGACTTCTGCTTGTTGGAAGTTTTGTGATTACTGATTCAATGTTTTTACTGGTGATCAGTCTGCTCAGACTTTTTACTTCTTCATGATTCATTCTTGGAAGGTGATGTGTTTCTAGAAATGTATTCATTTCTTCTAGGTTGTTCAATTTTTTGGCATACATATACTTTTTCATAGTAGTCTCTTTTAATCCTTCATATTTCTGTGGTGTCGCTTGTTACTTCTCTTTCATTTGTGATTTTATTTGAGTCCTCTGTCTTCTTTTCTTAGTGAATATAGCTAGAGGTTTGTCAATTTTGTTTATCTTTTCCAAAGAACTAGCTCGTAGTTTCATTGATCTTTTATATTGTCATTTAAATCTTTCTTTTATTTATTTCTCTTCTGATTATTTTTTCCCTTTACTAACTTGGGGCTTTGTTTATTCCTCTTCTCCTAGCTCCTTAAGGTATAAAGTTAAATTGTTTATTTGACATTTTTCTTGTTTCTTAAGACAGGCCTGTATCTCTATAAACTTTCCTCTTAGAGCTGCTTTTACTGTACCCAGTAGATTTAGGTATATGGTATTTCCATTTTCATTTTTCTCAAGATACTTTTATTTCTCCTTTTATTTCTTCATTTCTCCATTAGTTGTTCAGTAACATATTGTCTAATCTGTACATATGTGTGATTTTTCCAATCTTCTTGTGATTGATTTCTAGTGTCACACCATTGGAGTCAAAAAAGATGCTGGATATGATTTTTATCTTCTTCTTAAATTTACTGAGACTTGTTTTGTGGCCTAACATATGATCTATCCTAAAGAATGTTTCATGTACACTTGAGAAGAATATATACTCTGCTGCTTTTGGATAAAATGCTCTGTATATACCTATTAAGTCCATCTGGTCTCATGTGTTATTTCAGGCTGATGTTTCCTTATTGAATTTTTGTCTGGATGATCTATTCATTGGTGTGAGTGGGGTATTAAAGTTCCCCACTATTACTGTATTACTGTCAGTTCTTCCCTTTAGGCCTATTCGTATTTGCTTTATATAGTTAGGTGCTTCTATACTGAATCTAGAAATATTTACAAACGTTGTATCTTCTTGTTGAATTGATTTCTTTATCATCATGTAATGCCCATCTCTGTCTTTTACTAAAGTCTCTGTTTTAAAGTCCAGTTCAGAGGTGCCTGAGTGGCTCAGTTGGTTAAGTGTCCGACTTCCATTTGGTCACGATCTTGCCGTCCGTGAGTTTGAGCCCCGCGTCAGGTTCTGCGCTGACAGCTCAGAGCCTAGAGCCTGCTTCAGATTTTGTGTCTCCCTCTCTCTCTGCCTCTCTCCCACTTGTGCTCTTTCTCTCTCTCTCTCTCAAAAATAAACATTAAATTAAAAAAAAAGTCCATTTGGTTTTCATATAAGTATAGCTACCTCAGTTTTCTTTTGGTTTCCATTTCCATGAAACATCTTTTTCCATCCCTTCACTGTTAGTTGCGTGTGTCCTTACGTCTGAAGTGAGTCTCTTATAGGTAACATATAGATGGGTCTTGTTTCTTTTACCCATACATCTACTCGATGTTTTTTGACTAGACAATTTAGTCCATTTACATTTAAAGTAATTATTGATAGATATGTATTTACTTCCATTTGGTCATTGCTTTCTGGTTGTTTTGTAGTTCTTCTCTGTTCTTCTCTGTTTTTCTTTCTTCACTTGTGGTTTGATGACTTTCGATAGCATTGTGTTTAGATTCCTTTCTTATTATGTTTAGTATATCTACTATAGGTTTTAGCTTTCTCATATATAACAATGTGTAGGTGTGTCTATTTTAGGTTGAAAGCAAGCTGGAATACATTCTAAAACTCCACATTTTTACTCCCCTCCCACAATGTTTTATGTTTAAAAATTTTTTTAAATATTTATTTATTTTTGAGATATATATAGAGAGACAAAGCATGAGCAGGGGAGGGGCAGAGAGAGGGGGAGACACAGAGTCTGAAGCAGAATCTAGGCTCTGAGCTGTCAGAACAGAGCCCGATGCAGGGACCGAACTTGTGAACCACAAGATCATGACCTGAGCTGAAGTTGGACACTTACCAACTGAGCCACCCAGACGCCCCATGTCTTATGTTTTTGATGTCACATTTTACAACATTTTATTTTATGTATCCCTTAACTAATTATTGTGGCTGTAGTTATTTTCAGTACTTTTGTCTTTTAATCTTTATACTAGCTTTATAAATGATTAATTCACTATTCTTACTATATATTTACCTTTACCAGTAAGATTTTTAGTTTTATGTGTTTACTTGCTCCTAATTAGTGCCCCTTCTTTTCAGCTGAAAGACTGAACATGTTTTGGAAGGCTAATTTAATGGTGATGAACTCCTTTAGCTTTGGCTTGTCTGGAAATTTCTTTATATCTCCTTCAATTATGAATAATAACCTTGCCAGGCAGAGTATTCTTGGTTGGAATTTTTTTCCTTTCAGCATTTTGAATATATCATGCCACTCACTTCTTGCCTGTAAAGTTTCTGCTGAGAAATCTGGTAATGGCCTTATGAGGGTTCCATTGTCTGTAACAAGTTATCTTTTCTTCTGCTGCTCTTAAGATTCTCTCTTTCTCTTTACTTTTTACGTTTTAATTATAATGTGTCTTGATATGGTCTCTTTGGGTTCGTCTTATCTGAAACTTCTCTGGGATTCCTGGATCTGGATATCTGTTTCCTTCCCCGGGTTAGGGAAGTTTTCAGCCATTATTTCTTCAAATAAGTTTTCTGCCCCTTTCTCTCTCTTCTACTTCTAGGACCCCTTTAATGCAAATGTTAGTCTGCTTGATGCTGCCCTATAGTTTCTTTAAGCTATCTCCTCTTTAAAAAAAATTGTTTTGTTTATTGTCAAATTGGCTAACGTACAGTGTGTACAGGTGTGCTCTTGATCTTGGGCGTAGATTCCTGTGGTTCATCGCTTACATACAGCACCCAGTGCTCATCCCAACAAGTGCCCTCCTCAATGCCCATCACCCGCTTCCCTCCCTCCATCCCCTCCCATTAATCCTCAGTTTATTCTCTGTATTTAAGATTCTCTTACGGTTTACATCCTTCCTTCTCTGTTTGTAACTATTTTTTCCCCCTTCTCTTCCCTCATGGTCTTTTGTTAAGTTTCTCAAGTTCCACATATGAGCGAAAACATATGGCATCTGTCTTTCTCTGACTGACTTATTTCACTTAGCGCAATACCTTCCGGTTCATCCACATTGCTGCAAATGGCATGATTTCATTCTTTCTCATTAGCCATTCATCAGTTGATGGACATATAAACCCCTCACTGTAATGTAAATAATTATAACCTTTGGAAAATAATTGGGCACTTTCTTGAAAAGCTGAACAGCCAGCCATACACTTTACTGATAAGTAGTTGCATTTCAAGGCATGTGCCATAGACATTGTTTTGCAAAAGTTTAATAAACAAAGTGTTAATGGTAAAAAATAAAAAATAAAAAAAATTACTTTGTTGTTACTCCTTTTGTTTTTTTTTTTTTAGATTGGTTGCTGTGTTTATTATTTTTAAAAATTTTTAAATTAAATTTAATTTAAAATTTAAATTTAAAAACAAATTTATTTATTTATTTATTTATTTATTTATTATTTTTTTTCAATATATGAAATTTATTGTCAAATTGGTTTCCATACAACACCCAGTGCTCATCCCAAAAGGTGCCCTCCTCAATACCCATCACCCATCCTCCCCTCCCTCCCACCCCCCGTCAACCCTCAGTTTGTTCTCAGTTTTTAACAGTCTCCTATGCTTTGGCTCTCTATTGTTACTCCTTTTGGGTGAGTTTCATTAACCTGTCTTCCAGATCACTGATTCTTTCTTCTGTTTCATCTAATATGTTATTGAACCCCTCTAACATATTTTTCAGTTCAGTGACTGCATTCTTCAGCTCTGTGACTTCTGTTTGGTACTTTCTTATATTTTCTTTCTTTGTTGAAGTCTTCACTCTGTTAATCCACTCTTCTTCCAAGTTTGATGAGCACCTTTATGACCATGACTTTGACCTCTTTATCTTTATCTATTTTACTAAGTTTTTCATATAGGGGTTTATGTCATTCTTTCATTTGAAATATATTCCTGTTTCCTCATTTTGTTTTACCCTCTGTGTATGTATGTATGTGTTGCTTGTTTGTAGGAGATGAACTTTATCATTTAACCTTGCCCTAGCTCTTGGTTGTCTCTCAGACCTTTGTGATGTTCTAAACAGCCTAACTCATCCTTGATAGGACCCAGTTGTTGAGGATATGCCAAGACCTGTGAGTGATCCGGAGGGAAGGGTCTCAGCACCTAGTTTCAGACTAGTTGAAAGTTAGACCCTCAGACAGCAGCTTTTAAGGTATGCATAAGGTGTGCATGCAGTCCTATGGGGTCACAATTGTAAACCTTGTTGTCCTCCAGACCACCTGATCCTTTTGGTGTCCTTTTGGTGACTATTGCAAAAATCAAGGCTCCAGATAAGTGTAAGAGTTCCTTTCTGGGACCTACTGGCAAGCTGTAGTGAGACCAAAGGGAGAGTACAAAGATGGAATCCCTAGCGCATGTTTCCTGAGAGCGTTCCTGTAGCCTTTAGATACATGCTAGGCCTGAAGCCTGCCCCTCAAGCTGAAGCTCCAGGAAAAGTAAATAGGCCTTTTTCACAGAAAGACTTGTGGTGGGTTTCAGTCTGCTGTCTAGGCAGTGTTCTGGGGGTGGTAGCCTGCCAAGAGCTTTTTCTCCAGTTGTTTCAGACTCATGGGGCCCTGAACACAATCCACTGGTGCTAGGTACTCAGTACACATCCCCTGTCTGGGCTGTGTACACAGCTTTGGTAGGGCCAAGGGAGTGGTGCAGGGGCAGGGCACTGCCCCCCTGGCTTTGGTAGGGCTGTGGGAGCAGTGTGGAGGCAGGATGCACCCTCACCATCAGGAAAAACACAAAGATGGTGGCTGCCAGTGCCCCAGTCCCTAGAGAGAGTTCTAACAGGATCTTGCCCCTTTAGCAGACGCTGTCAGATTAGCAAACAAGTCTCCTTCTCACATGGTCTAGGTGCCTGTCAAGGTGCTGCTTTCGTGCTGGGTCCCAGGGTAAGTGGATCTGCATGCAAACCCTTTAAGAGTGGAATCTCCCTTTCCTACAGCCCTGTGGTTCTTCTGGACATAAGCCCCACTCGATTTTCAAAGCCAGACATTTTGGGGACTCATCTCTTCCATGGAGGTCTCAGGGATTGGGTACCTGATGTGGGACACAAACTCCTCACCCCTCAGGGAGAAGCTCCACATTTGTGAGATCCCTCCTGACTGTGGGCTGCCACACCAAAGGTGGGGACTGTAGGGAGGCCAGATCTCTTCTCCCGCCCATCTCAATGTGGTCCTTCTAGCCTCTGTTTCAGAGAAGCTGTTCAGCTAGCTTTCATGTCCTTTTCAGAGGAAAAGTTTGCATATGTAGCTGTAGTTTTGTTGTGTCCACGGGGGGAGGCGAGTTCAGGATCTTCCCATGCTACCACGGAAGCTGAACTGCCTCCCCTGGGCTTCATTCTATTATTTGAATTGGCCTACATTTCCCATATTTTTACTTAAAACTTTTTTGCTACTATTTCCAAAGAAATAACCCTTGTCACATGAGTGCCAATTATCCTGTTCCAATCCTACCCGGTTCTGCAGTTCAGCTCTGGCACTGACCACGTACAGTTAGTGCCAACTCGGCAAGTTAAAGGCTTAATCCTCCGCAAGAGTGCCCCTGCTTTGGACACCAGCCTCAGGCTTATGGGGTTTTCAGGTCACACACACTTCTGACCAACTAACTATAAATTTGGTACCCAATATTCTCTTAGATTCAATAATTAACTAGAATGATTCAGAGAAGTCAGGAAAGTGCTCTACTTGTGATTCTAAATGGTACAAATCAGGAACAGCCAGATGACGAGCCAGGCAGGGTGAAGTCTGGGAGGGTTCTGATGGCAGAGCTTCTGTGCCACCTCCCTGAGAAATCAGGGCACGTCGCCATCCTAGGGCACATCAGTGTGTCTACCAACGAGGAGCTCACTGCCCAGAGTTTTTACTGGCCTTTCTTGCCATAGGTACAGTTGATTAAACCACTGGTGACATGACTGAACCCAATCTCCAGCTTTCTTCTCTCCTTGGAGGTCAAAGTTTCAACCCTCTAGTCACAAAGTTGGTCTTTCTGGTGACCAGCCCCATCCTGAAGCTCTCTCAGGGCCTACCATCAGTCTCCTCATTAGCATAGCCTTGGGTGTGTTCCAGGGGCTCATGAATAGCCGATGTGTCTATCACTTGGGAGATCCCAAGAGTTTTAGAAGATCTGTGCTGAAAACCAGGGGCAAAGACCAGACGAATTCCTTATTATACAACACATACCTGAAAATTTAACAGTGCAAAAAAGGTTTATATAGAAAACAAAAGTTACTCATAATCCCCCAACCCAGAAATAGTCACTGCTGATATTGACTGAATGTTCTTCTAGAGTTTCTGTGCACCTATCAGCATGTAAATAAAATTGCTTTTATGCAAATGGAACTACATTTAACATGCTGTGTTACAATTTGCTATTTTCAGTTATTTTGGGCCTATCCCCATATCATTACATCTAAACCAACCTTGACCTCATTATTTTAAATTGTTGTACTCAACACACCATTGCTTACTTTCTAAAACAAACACACACCCAACCAAAAAACCCTTTGGTGGGAATTAGCGTCATTCCTAGGTTCTTTTCCTTCTTTTGGAAATTACCGCAATGTTTCCATGAAAATCTTTGTGTGCTTGTTCAAATACACATGTAAGATAAGTTCTTATAAAAGAAACCTCTGGGTGAAAAGGCACACATGCTTTAATTTTTACCATGTATTACAAAGAGCCCTTTAAAAACATTTAACTCGTGTACATTCCCACCAATGAATGCCTGCTAACAATTCTTTCACTTTCAACTTTTTGTGTCTATTAAACGTAAACCTAGCCTGGCACTTCTTTTAAAAGGTGAGTTTTACATGCATTTATCTTTAGAAAAATAATGTGTCGTGCAACTTAAAACTCTTTTTTCTCTTCGGTGATTTAGAATGTATATTCTGTGGGTATTTAGTTCCACTAATTTACTTTACCTTCTTAAAAATATTTTTCAGTTAAGGCACTTGAACAGTTTCCATTTGAATCTTTCCTCTGGAAGATAAGGAAACATTACTTTCTCTCGGCTTTTCCATTTCTTTCTCCTCATCCTCCTTGTTCTCCTCTCCTCCTTGTCTCTCCATTCTTCCTGAGTCTGATATGCAGTAACCTGGTCAGCTTTTGGTAAACTACCCTTCGTGTAAGTGTGATGTCATTCGTTCCAGTGTCTGACATCATCGTAAACTTTTAAAAAACATCTACGTGTCCAATTTAACCTCTGGATGTGGGTGAAATCATTTTAATTCAACATCCATTCTACATATTAGTGGATTTTATGGGAAGTGATATTCAAAAGACTTAGCATCCAGCCCTAGTCACCAGGGTTCTAGAAGCTTCCTGCTGAGCCTTGGTTGTTCAATCCAGGAAATCGAGGGATTCTGGGGGGTGGTGTGAGGGGCAGTGTGGGTATTTGGAAAGATGTAATTCTGATTTATACATGAATAACCTATGGAGACTTTTTAAAGTTACAAAAAGTGAGCTTTTTAAAAAAATACAAAAGATAAAAATAATGCATTCTTAATAACAAATGCCAACAAGGCAGAACTAAATTGGCTGAGGAATGTGACAGTATTTACTCCTCTATCTAATGCCGTCTCATTTTCATCTCTCAGAGATGCCAGTTCGGCTTTTTATTAAACCCATTTTTTTCTATGCTTATAGAAACATGTGATGTTTTTATTCTCTCAATTTTTTATTTAAAAAATTTCAAACCTAGAAAAAAATGCAAAAATAGCACACAAAACCCACTCGTATACCTTCTTCCCCCACCCACCCTGCCCCTGAACCATCTGAAAATTAGGGGAGAATAAATTGAAGACATTATGACAGACTTCGCGCCTAAATATTTAGCACATATTTCCTAAGAACAATTACATTCTTCTACATGACCACAGTACAACGATCATACCCAGGAAACTTAACGTTGATATACTAAAGTACATACAGACTTCCCCCCCTCCAAGATTTCCTTGAGTATGGCCATAATTGCCGTAATGTCCTCTATAGTTGTCTGTTTATGTTAAACCCAAGCCTTGCATAAATGGGTAGATTGATTTCTTGCTTCTATCAATCCTTCCTTAATTGGTTTTAACATGGCGACGTCTAAATTTCCATCATTCCTTCTACGCTTATCAGGTGGCGTTCCTCTTGGAAGACAATACATACAGTGTGGTACCATTTATATGGAGAAATAGCAAACATCTGTACTGTATCTCTGGGAAAGACACACAGGTAACTAAGAGTGCTTGCTGGATACAGGAAAAGCAGAAGATCCAGAAGAGGTGGGAGAGGTGTTTTACCGCATACTGTGCTTTTACTTTGGAATTTCGAACCGTGTGCGGGGAATTAGAGATGGATTGGGAATGGGGTCGAGGAAGCCAAAAATGATTCCAAAGTGATCTGGCTTTCAAAAGAGAGGGTTATGCCAATTATGGAACTAAAAGCTACAAATAGAAGTCATCAGGCCTAGGGCAGGGATGCTGGGACATAGGGAGGAATGCAGTCCTAAGCTCAGCAGAGGGACCGGCCAGAGGCAGGAAGAGACACTGGGCCTTTCAGTGGGGGAAGAAGGAAGAGAGGATACAAGGCGCGTGCCCCGAAGGTGGCAGGTTTGTCGAGTGGGTGGCAGTAACTATCATTTTCACATGTATTGACTTTGCTACTGATGACGGATTGAGAGAAATCAATAAAGTGCGCTTTTCTTTGGTTCAAATGTTTTAAAAGACTGAGGTCACGCGGACGAGGATCAGAATGTCAACGTCATGATACTGCGCCCAGAATTAGATCATTCACCCCCTGGCCAGTTACAGGAGGTGATGGACACACGCAAGCTCAAGGCCGAACAGTGCGAGACAGGAGGGCAGGCTGAGCTGCCAGTCCTTCTCATTCCTCCAAATTTACCAACCAGAGAAGTGGGTGACGAAGCAGAGGGTTAATTACGCTCAAATTGATATGACTCCACGTGGGAACATGAAATCCAAGAAAAGGAGTTTTCCGACCACTACCTCTCCCCTCGGTATTCCTATGAACACGTTTATTTCTCTACACTTCTGCCGATACTGGGTGTCACGATTATGTTTAATTTTTACCTACTGGTTGAGCTAAAAATGTTATCTCATTATGGAAATATTTTTTTAATGTTTATTTTTATTTTGAGAGAGAGGGAGAGAACAGGGGAGGGGCAGAGAGAGGGAGAGAAAGAATCCCAGCAGGCTCCATGCTGTCAGTGCAGAGCCCCGTTTGGGACTTGAACTCAGGAACCATGAGATCATGACCTGAGCCCAAATCAAGAGCTGGATGCTCAACTGACTGAGTCACCGAGGCACCCCCATCATTATGGAAATATTTTTTAATGACAGTCCTGTGGGCCTCACTTTTGTAAATTTGGATTCAGTTGGTTTGGCATGAGTCTCCTTGGTGCATTTCAAAAGATACAAATCTTGGGGCACCTGGCTGGCTCAGTGGATGAAGCGTGCAACTCTTGATCTCAGGGCTGTGAGTCCAAGGTCCACACTGGCAGTAGAGATTACTTTATTATTTGTTGTTATTTTTAAATAAATCTTTATTTTTGAGAGGGAGAGAGAGACAGATCGTGAGTGGGGGAAGGGCAGAGAGAGAGAGAGAGAGAGAGAGAGAGAGAGAGAATCCGAAGCAGGCTTCAGGCTCTGAGCTGTCAGTACAGAGCCCGTCGCGGGGCTCGAACCCACGAATGGTGAGATCATGATCTGAGCCAAAGTCGGATGCTTAACCGACTGAGCCCCCCCGGCTCCCCAACTTTAAAAAAATCTTAAAAAATAAATTCTTAAATCTCATTCCTGTATTTCCCTGATGATTAGCGATGTTGAGCATCTTTTCATGTGTCTGTTTGCCATTAGATAATATATTTTTGATTCTCTTCTTTTGATTTATGTTCTATTTTTAGATCTTTGATTATTTACTGTATCAGTCAGATTGGGCAATTCTATCAATTTTGCTTTCTATATTTTGAGCATATGTTATTAGGTTTACCCAATTTTGGAAATGTTTTATCTTCCTGGGAAATTGACACTTTTATCATTATGAAATGTCATTCTTCATCTTTAGTAAAACCTCTTTACCTTAAAATTCATTTTGTTTGGTATTAGTACACCCATACCAGTTGCTTTTTTCAGTGATTTTTTGCATATGCCATCCTTTCATGTTAAAAACTCCTATGTCCTCATATTTATCGTGTATTTATTGTAAACAGAATCTCCTTGGACATTTTTATATTAGTATTTAGCAATCTTTGTCTTGATGTTAGAATACGTTTTGCCTGGTGATATGGATGGTGACTACTGATTATTTTGGATTTCAATCTATAATCTTACTATTTGCTTTCTAGTCATCTCATCTGTTCTACGTTCTCCTTTAACTCCTTCCTTCCTTTTGATGGAATGCATTGTGTTCTCATTCTTCCATTTCCCGCTTACGAATTATATGCTCTCATTATTTTGTTAGTGATTGACCTAGAGCTTACAACATGTACCCTTGACCCCCTGGTACATATCCTAAATTAGTACATTTATCACTGTTACAATGCAAAGAGCCAAGAACACTCTTTGACTCCATTTACCCAACTTCCACCTTTTGTGCAATTGTCACGTATTTTATTTCTTCATGAATTTAACAACCGACGTATCATTATTAAGATTATTATTATTAGAGTCAAACATAATAATTGTTATTTAGATTTACCACATATTGACCATTTCCAGTGTTCTTTATCTTTCTGTCTCCATTCTTCCATCAGGAATCATATTTCCATCTGTGTGAACAGCTCACTCTAATACTTCTTTTAGGATGGGGGTTGATGACAAATTCTCTACCTGTGTGTCTTTAAATGTACAAATTTCATCTTAAAAAAGTTTTTTTTCAATCGCATTTGTTGGGCTTTACTTTTTTATTTGTTTTTTCTTTTAAAAGCAATGTCATTGAGAACAATTTAATACAATAAAACACACTCACCTTAAGTGTATAGTTGGACAAGTCTTGACCAATGTACACAAATTTGTAACCATCATCATAGTCAAGAGATAATAAGCATTTTCATCAATCCAAAACATTCCTTTTGGCCCCTTTGCAGTCAATCTGTTTCCTAGGCATCCGTTAATTTATTTCTGTCACCATAGATTTATTTTACCCGCTAGACTTTCATAAGAATGAAGTAATATTGTACATCCTCTTTTGTGTATGGCTTCTTTCATCCAGAATGATGTTTCTGAGATTCAACTAATGCTGTTGTAGGGATCTAGTTTATTCCTGTAATTGCTGAGTATACTTCAGAATTTGTTCATCCAGTCACCTATTGAGAAACATTTGGATTGTTTCTGGTTTTTAGCTGTTGTGAAGAAAGATGCTATGAACATTCATGTGAAAGTCATATTGTGGACTTTATTTCTCTAAGAAAAATACCTAGAACTGATATTGCTAAATCATAGGGTAGTTGTGTGTTTCACTTTATAAAAAAACTGCTAAACAGTTTTTCAAAATTGTTGAACTGTTTACATGCTCAACAGCATTATCGGAGAGTTCTAGTCGCTGTACATTGTTGTGAACACTTAGTATTGTCAGGTGGTTTAATTTTAGCCATTCTACTGGTTGTATGGTAGCATTTCATTGTTGTTTTAATTTGAATTTCCCGATAACTTCTTTTTTTTTAATTTTTAAAATAGTTATTTATTTTTGGGAGACAGAGAGACAGAGTGTGAGCACGGGAGGGGCAGAGAAAGAGGGAGACACAGAATCCGGGCAGGCTCCAGGCTCCGAGCTGTCAGCACAGAGCCTGACGCGGGGCTCAGACCCACAAAATGTGGGATCGTGACCTGGGCCGAAGTCAGATGCTCAACCCACTGAGCCACCCACACACCCTGTTCCCTGATAACTTCTGATGTTGAGTACTTTTTCATGTGCTATTGGCCATTTGTATATCTTGTGATTCTAATCATTTGCCCATTAAAAAAATTAAGTTGTATATTTTCATTTTATTGAGTTGCAAGATTTCTTGACATATTCTTGATATAAGTTCTTTTCCAGATATGTATGGCATTATGTATGTTTTATATATAAATAGTATATATATGTGTGTGTTTTATAAGTAGTATATATTTACATGTGTGTATTATATATATGTAGTTATATACATATATGCTTATATATGTATATAATTTTCTCTGCGACTTGTCTTTTCAGTTTTTTCAAAGGTGTCTTCTGAAGAGTAAAAGATTTTAATTTTGATGAGGTAAATTATTAATATTTTTCTTTTATTATTTGTGCTCTTTGTGCCTTATTTAAGAAATTTCTACTTACTCAAGGTTGCAAAGGTTTTTTTCCTATGTTTTCTTATAAAAGTTTTGTGGCTTTAGCTTTTACATTGATTTATTTTTTTACGTTTATGTATTTCTTTGGAGAGAGAGAGTGAGTGAGGGAGGGCCAGAGAGAGAGTAAGAGAGAGAGAATCCCAAGCAGTCTCTGCACTGTCAGTGCAAAGCTCCATGTGGGGCTTGAACTCCCAAACTATGAGATCATGACCCGAGCTGAAGTTGGATGCTTAACCAATCGAGCCAGCCGGGCACTCCACATTTATTTTTTTAAATGAAGTTTACTTATTTTGAGAGATAGAGAGTGCACACGTGAAAGTGGGGCTGGGAGCAGGAAAGAGGGAGAGAGAGAATCCCAAGGGGTGCCGCACTGTTAGCTCTAGCCTGACTTGAAGCTTGATCCTGTAAATGGTGAGATAATGACCTGAACCCAAATCGAGAGTCAGACACAAGTGACAGAGCCACCTAGGCACCCCTAGCTTTTACGTTTAGGTCTGTGATCTATTTTGAGTGAATTTTTGTTTATGGAATAAAGTAAGTATCAAAGATCATTCATTTGCACATGAAAAACCAATTGTCCAGCATGATCTGACGGAACGACTGTCCTTTCTGCTGTTGAATTAACTTGGCACTTTGGTCAAAAATCAAGTGATCACATATGTACAGATCTACTCCTGATCTATTATGTTCCTTGGATCTGTAGGTCTATTCTTTTGCCAAAACCACACTCTCTTGATTAACTTTATACTGAATCTTGAAATCAGGTAGTCCTTTCCCACTTTCTTCTTTTTAGAAATTGTTTTGGCTATCATCTGTCCTTTGCATTTTTATACAAATTTTAGAACCAGCTTGTCAAATTCTGCAGAAAATTATGTCTAGCACTTTTATTTGGATTATGTTAAACTCATAGATCAATTTCAGGAGCATTAACATCTTAAATACATCAGAACTCCAATTCAAGTACATGTTATAGAGTTCCATTTATTTTTAATCTTGAATTCTTCTCAGCAGTGTTTTGTCGTTTTCAGTATATAGATCTTCCACTTATTTTGTTAAACTTATACCTAACATTTTCATGTTCTTGATGCTATTGTGAATGGTACTATTTTTCAAATTTCATTTTCCAGTTGCTTCTTTGTGATTTTTGGTTTTGACTTTCTAAAGTCACTTATTAGTTCTAACAGCTTTTCTTACAGATTCCTTAAGATTTTTTACATACATGATCATGTTGACTTTGAATAAAATGTTTTGCCCTTATCGATCCGTGTGCATTTTATTTCTTTTAACTTATTTCACTGGCTAGGCCTCCAACAAATGTTCAAAGATGCCTTGTTCCTGGTTTTACAGGGACAGCATTCAATCTTTGACCATTGGGAGGATGCAGTTTTTTTTAGAGATGCCCTGTATCAAGTTGAGGAAGGTTCCTTCTATTCCTACTTTTATGAAAGTTTTCATCATGAATGGGTATTGGATTTTGTCAAGTACTTTTTATGCATGCATTAGGATGATCATGATTTTTTTCTTCTCTGAATACGATAAATTATACTAATTAATTTTTAAAAATTTAAACCAACTTTGTATGCCTGAGAAAAACTCCATTTTGTCAAGCTGTATTATTCTTTTTCTACATTCCTGGGTTTAGTTCGGTAATATACTGTTAAGTCCTTGACATTTACAATCATTTTATTTTCTTGTAAGATCTTTATCTGATTTTATCAATAGGGGAACACTGACCTCATAAAATGACTTGAGATACATCACCCTTTATTTTATGAGAGGTTTTTTATAAGATTGATATTTGTTCTTCATTAAATATTTGTTAGGGTTCATCAGAGTAGTCTTCTGGGCATAAAGGAATTTGGTTTTGTTTTTGGAATTAGGTTGTTAATTATGAATTAAATTTCTTTAAAAGATACAGGATTGTTTGGATTTTCTATCTCTTCTTGGATCTGTTCGATTAATTTGTGTTTTTCAAAGAATTCTTCTATTTTAGTTGTCAACGTTTTAGGAATAAAGTTGTTTATAATATTCTTTTGTTATTTTCAGTGTCTCTCGGATCTTTACTACAGCCTCTTTCATCTTGTCTAATCTGCTAATTTATGCTTTCTCCATACTTTTAAATTGGCTTAGAAATTTATCAATTTTATTGACATTTTCACTGATTTTTCTCTATTGTTTGTCCATTTTTCATTTCATTGATTTCTGTTCTTTGTTATTTCCTTTGTCTTATTTTATTTGGATTTATTTCGATGTTCTTTTTCCAGCTTAAGGTGGAACCTTAGAAAATTAGTTTTAAACCTTTCATCTTTTTCTAAAATAAGCACTTTAAGCTAAAATTTTCCCTCTAAGCACTGTTCTAGCTGTATCCCACAAATTTTAACACATTGTGTTTTCATTACATTTGGTTCGCAATATTTTTTTTTTTTTAATTTTTTTTAACGTCTTTTATTTATTTTTGAGACAGGGAGAGACAGAGCATGAACAGGGGAGGGTCAGAGAGAGGGAGACACAGAGCATGAACAGGGGAGGGTCAGAGAGAGGGAGACACAGAATCTGAAACAGGCTCCAGGCTCTGAGCTGTCAGCACAGAGCCTGACGCGGGGCTCGAACTCACGGACCGCGAGATCATGACCTGAGCCAAAGTCGGCCGCTCAACCGACTGAGCCACCCAGGCGCCCCTGGTTCGCAATATTTTTAAACCTCCTTTGTGATTTATTCTTTGACTCCTGCATTATGTAATACTGCATTTTACTCATAAACTTGGAGATTTTTCCAGGTGTGTTATTGTTATTGATTTCCAATTTATTTCCATTGCAGTCAGAGAGTGTTTTCTGTATGATCTCAATACTTTTAAATTTATTGAGAATTGTTCTGTGGCTCAACATACAGTCTGTCTTTTATGAACAGTCTATGTGTGCTTGAGAAGACTGTATCCTGCAGTGGTCATTGCAGTGCTCTATAAATTTAATTTGGTTGAGTTATTTGCTAGTGTTTGACAAGTCTTCTAGATCTTTACATGTTTGATTCATTACTGAGGGAGGTGTGTTAAAATTTCCCATTTGTTGTTTTCTTTATATGGTGTACATCGTGTATTTTAAAACTTTGTTATAGTTACACTTGGATTGTTGTCTTTTCTTAACGAATTGATCCTTTATGATTATGAATTAACCCTGTTTATTTTGGGCAATACTTCTTGTCTGATATTAATATAGTTGTTGCAGTTTTCTCATGATTAATATTTTCCTGATATTTTTCCATCCTTAAACTTTTAACCCATTTGTGTATGTATTTGTATATTTAAAGAGCATTTTTTTGTAAATAGTGTATGATTGGGTCTGATTGTATTTTATCTAGCCTGATGGTCTCTGCCTTTTAATTGTAGCATTAGACTCTTTCTTTTTTTCCTTTTTTTTTTTTTTTTTTTTTAAATTTTTTTTTTAACGTTTATTTATTTTTGGGACAGAGAGAGACAGAGCATGAACGGGGGAGGGGCAGAGAGAGAGGGAGACACAGAATCAGAAGCAGGCTCCAAGCTCTGAGCCATCAGCCCAGAGCCCGACGCGGGGCTCGAACTCACGGACCGCGAGATCGTGACCTGAGCCGAAGTCGGACGCTCAACCGACTGAGCCACCCAGGCGCCCCTAGCATTAGACTCTTTACATGTAATTCACAATAGGTTTAGGTTTAAATCTGACATCTTGCTGTTTCTTTTCTGTTTTGTTCCTTGTTCACTTTTTCCTCTTTTCATGCCTTCTTTGCTATTAATTTTTTTCAAATATGCCCTTTTATCTCTTACATTTGAGATTATTTACCCCATCTCTTTTTGCTCTAGGATTTACAGTATGCACCTTTAACATACAGCAGTATAATACCAAATCATATTACATTATTTGATAAATAATTTAAGTACTTTATAACAATACACTTTTATTTCCTCCCTCCCATATTCTTGTGCTTTTTTTGTCGTATACGTTTTACTTTATACGTATAAGTTCCATAATACATTCGTATTAATTTTTCTTTGAACAAGCAGCTATCTTTTAAAGAAACTTAAAAATGAGGAAAAAAATTGCTTGCATTTACTCACATATTTATCCATTTCTAGCTTTATTCATTCCTAAGTTTTGATCTGTTATCATTTTACTTTAGCCTGGAAACTATAAATTCTCTTACTTTTTGTTTCTCTAAAAAACTTAATTTCGGGGCACCTGCGTGGCTCTGTCAGTTAAGTGTCTGACTTCGGCTCAGGTCGTGATCTCACGCTTTGTGAGTTCCAGGCCCACGTCGGGCTCTCTGCTGTCAGCATAAAGTCCGTTTGGGATCCTCTGTCCCCCTCTCTCTCTGCCCCTCCCCCCTCTCAAAAATAAATAAAAGAATTAAAAGAAAAGAATATTTTAAAAAGTTTCAATTTCACTTTCACATTAGAAGAATATTTTTTTGTCTTTTATAGTCAGGGTGCTGTTCCATTGTCCTCTGGCTTGCATTATTTCTGAAAAGGAGTTAGTTGATTCTTATCTCTGTTCTCTTGATACAATGTATCTTTTTCCTCTGGATGCTTTTTTTTTTTTTTTAATTTTTTTTTTTTTAACGTTTATTTTTGAGACAGAGAGAGACAGAGGATGAACTGGGGAGGGTCAGAGAGAGGGAGACACAGAATCTGAAACAGGCTCCAGGCTCTGAGCTGTCAGCACAGAGCCTGACGCGGGGCTCGAACTCACGGACCGCGAGATCACGACCTGAGCCGAAGTCGGCTGCTTAACCGACTGAGCCACCCAGGCGCCCCTCCTCTGGATGCTTTAAGATTTTCTCTGATAGTGGATTTCAGCAAGTTGGTTATAATGTACCATGGTGTAGTTTTCCATTTTATCCTGCTTGAGGTGCATAAGCCACTTGGATCTGTGTATCTATAGCTTTTATCAAATTTGGAAAATTTCAGCCATTATTTATTCAAATCATTTTGCCTTATTTACTCTCCATACGCACACACCTCATGTATTAACATCGAACATATGTTAGATTGCTTTATATTGTCCTACAAGTCAGTCATCTTTCTTCTTGTGCTTTGGTTTCTATTACTGTGTTTTCAAGTTCATTTTCTTTTTTTCTATGGTATCTAATCTTATATTAAGTCTCTCAGTAACCTTTTATTATTAAATATTATATTTTTCAGCTCTAGAATTTCATTAGCTTCTTGAAAATAGTTTCTATTCTTTTCTTCATTGTGTTTATATTTTTCTTTAAATCCTTGAGCACATTTATGATAGCTATAGGAAAGCCCTTGTCTGCTAATTCCATCATTCCCAGTATTTTTGCTTCTGTTTCTATGGACACCGTGAATGTTACATTGTAGAATCTCTGAATTTTGCAGTTGTTCTTGGGAGTTTTGAAATTTGTTTGTTAGGCGGTTAAGTTACTTGAAAATTAGCTTGACCCTTTTGATGGTTTTTAAAGCCTGGTGAGGGCAATAAAATACCCTAATACTAGTTTATTCCAACTACTAAGGGGCAATCTACCTAGAGTCTCTACTGTAATCCCAGGTGTTTTCCCCACTCGGGTCCATCAGAACTTGAATGCCTTCCAGTTCTTTATTACCTCTAGAAATTGTTCAACTTGTGGCTCTCCACCTTTGCCTGACCACGTGGAATTTTTCCTATACATGCAGGTCTTAGTTATTAACCAGGAACTCAAAATAATCCCTAGAAAGATTTTCTCAGCTCTTTTATGTGCATAGTTCTCTCTCTTCAGTTCTCTGCTGGACAAATTCCAGCTGCCTAAGCCTCCATGAACTCTGATCTCTATCTACTCAAGTCAACGAGACCACTGTGCTCCATTTTGGTTTCTTTTTCCTTTACGATGGTACAGAAAAATGCCTCCAGGCAGAAGGCTGGACAGTTGTAGGGCTCATCTCATTTGTTTCTCTTCTCAAATGGATCCTAGTCCTGTACTGGCTGTCGTCCAATTATTGAAAACAGTGAATTCATATATTTTGTCTAGCGTTCTAATTAACAGTTGGGGGCAAGACTGGTACTAGCTCAGAAGCAAAACTTCCTCAGGTTTCTTCTTAATGAGTATTTTCACCGCATTCAGAATTTTAGGTGTACAGTTCTATTCTTTTAGCATGCCAAAGATTATATCAACGGTTGTAAGTTACACTTTTTATCATTTCTGTTGAGATGTCATTGGCTGTTCATTTGAAAGTTGTGCATGTGTGTGTAAAGGAAAAAGGAACCAGCTTCTTTTTTTTTTTTTTAAAGAATGTTATAATTGAAGTATAGTTGACATACCATGTCATATTCGTTTCAGGTGTATAACATAGTGATTCCCCAATTTTATATATTACACGATGCTCACCATAAATGTAGTTACAATCTCACCATACAGTATTATTACAATATTATTGTCTATATTCCCTTTGCTGTACTTTTTATCCTGTGACTTAATTGGAGTGCGGCTGATGCACAATAGTACATTAATTTCAGGTGTATAATATAGCGCTTCAACAAGTTTATACACAATGCTATGCCCATAAGTGTAGTTACCATCTGTCACCGTAGAACACTATTACAGTATCATTGGCTATGTTATATATTATATATTATATGTTATATTATGTTATGTCTCATATTCCCATGACTTATTCATTCCATAACCAGAAGCTGTATATCCCACTCCTCTGCATCCGTCTTTCCCATTCCCGTTTCCCTCTCCTCTCTAGCAACCATCAGTTTCTCCTCTGTACTTACAGGTCTGATTCTGCTTTTTGTTTATTTATCATTATTTTTAGATTCCACATATGAGTGAAGTCATATGGTGTTTGTCTCTCCCAGTCCAACTTATTTCTTAGGTGAAGCTACTGTGGAAAACATATGGATATGCTTCAAAAAATTAAAAATAGAAATGCCATATGATCCAATAACTCCACTGCTGGATATTTAGCCAAAGAAAATGAAACATTACTTCAAAAAGATATTTGCATCCCTATGTTTATTGTGGAACTATTTACAGTAGCTGAGATATGGAAGCAACCTAAGGGTCCATCATTAGATGAATGTATAAGGAAGACATGCACACACACACACACACACACACACACACACTGGAATATTATGCAGTCATAAGGATGAGGCTCTGTCATTTGTGACAACATGGATGGACCTGAAGGGTATTATGCTAAGTGAAGTAGTCAGACTGAGGGAGACTGGCTTCTGTTAATCTTTTGTCTTTGGTTTTTGAAAGTCTCATGGTGACTATCTCTGTGTGGCTTTCTTTGAACATATCCTGCTTAGAGTTTCGAAGATTTCCTGGATCTGTGGCTCAATATCTTTCTCAGTTTTGCAAAATTCTCAGTCAATACTGCATCTACCCCATTCTTTCTCTCCAAACCTCAATTATATGTTTGTCTATTCACCATATTCTATGTGTCTCTTAAGCTCTTTTTTCTATTTTTGATTCTTTCTTCTCTTTGGTAGTATATTTTCTACCAAACTAAGGAACAGTTCAGCAATCTCTTTCGTTCTGTTGAATCTGCTTTAAGCACATCTAGTGAGCTATTGTATTTGTTATTTAATGATTATTATTAGTATTTAATTCTGTTTTTAAAATACATTCTAGTTCTTCCCTGGTGAATTCTTTGTCTTACCATTTATTTTCTTGAAAATTTATCTCAATTTGGTTGTTTATTATTTCTACATCTCCAATATCTGGATCTCCTATGGTTTTCTTGTCTGTTTTTTCACCGGTTTTCCTTAATTTGCCTGTCACCTGCTATGCCTCGCAATTTTGGATTAAATGCCAGCTATTATATATGATATATTATAGCGTCTCTATGTGTTGTTCTGTCCCCTCAGAGAGATTGAAATTCTCATCTGGCAGACAGTTAGAACACATGCAGATCACCTTTTGCTGACCAATAATTGAGATAGTCTGAAGATGGACTTGACTCTCCAAAGGCTTTTGCTCTGCCCTTTGTCTTTGTGGATAGTCTTTCAAGAGCTTCACCTGAAACGCTGGGGGCTCATCAGTCCCCTTCCCCGTTGGTAGGCTGTGACCTCCAAGTTTTGTTCTGCAGGCCCCTGAGACTCCTGCATAGTCTTCTTCACGGTGTAGCCTCTTAGTCACTGGGGGTTCTCTTCTTTACCTCTCACCCCACACAGCTTCAAAGGAGGCACCTTTCTTTAGGGGCAAAGCAGAGCACACCGATGCTTTCATTTTTCTGAGGGTTTCTTTCCCATGCATTTTTGTCCCTCACGTCCTAGCTGTCTCGGAAGTGCTGAAACCTGATCGTTTTCTCTCTATGCCTCTGATACGCCCCAAAACCTCAAAATCCCTTGAGGTAGTCCTTTCCTTTTAGCCTTACAAGTTTTTGAGTATTTTTTTCAAAGAAAAAGTAAAAAGCCATTTTTTCCCTCACCTGTTTCATTAGGAAAATATTTTTCTTTTACTTTCATACATGATAACAACCTCACTGGATGAATTAACTCTGGGTGATAACATTTTACCTTCTAAGTTTGTGGGTTCATTTTTATTCTGTGATCTAGTGTTACTCCTGAAGCCAATCTTGATTTTTTTCCCTTTGCTGATAACTTCTTTTTTCTTTGTTGATAATTTGAATTTGTCTTTATCCTAGATATTAAAAGAACTATCAGCATAAGCGTCAATATAATCTCTTTCCATTAATAAGCCCATAATAGACTAAACCTTGGTTATTTTTTTAAGGGTAGAGTGTGTTATTCATTTTGTAGGTATATACTACATATTTACTTCTTCGAAATAAAATAAACGCAGGACATGTTTTCCTCATTAAAAAAAATCAGCCGATATTAAAAATATTTGTTGTAGAGCATGTATATAATACATATCTAAAAAGTGGAAGTCTCTCCAATATTGATTCTTTAGTCAGGTAACAGATAGCATTACAATCATAGTCTGTGCAGATACATTGCGTATATACGGATGCCACGTACAAAGTTCTCTTTCTCAAAAATGGTATCATATATGTTATTTTACAACTTGCTTTTCCCACTTTACAACATAGTCTGGACTCTTTTCAAGGTAGCAAATCATTCTGGTTATCTGTTGCCATGTAACAAATCATCCCCAAACGAAGTGGCTTACAACAGCATTTTATTACTCCCTCTTCTAGTCTGTGGGTCAGGAATTGAGACAGGGAACAGTGAAGATGGCTTGTCTCTGCCCTGCAGTATCTTGGGCCTCAGCTAGGAGGACTCTTGCAGGAGGGGCTAGAATAGTTGGAGACTGTCCAGGTGTTCCTTCCTTCCTACCCTCCATCCTTCCTTCCTTCCTTCCTTCCTTCCTCCCTTTCTTCCTTCCTTCTCTTCTTTCTTTCCTTCTTTCCTTTCACTTTCTCCTTCCTTCTTTCTTTCCTTCCTTCCCTCCTTTTGCTTCCTTCCTTCCTCCCTCCCTCCCTTCCTTCATTCCTTCTTTCCCCTCTCTCTCTTTTTTCTTCCCCCCTCCCTTCACACACCCTCTCTACACAGTTAGCTTGGGCTGCCTCACAAAATGTAACCGGACTTCTTACAGAGTGACTCTGGGCTCCAAGAGAGTGTTCCAAGGGACAGGAAATGAAAGCTTGCAGTGTCTTTAGTCCTAGGCCTGGAAACGGGCACAGAATAACTTCCGTATTCTATTTAAAAAGCAATAGATTCTGTTCAGATTCAAGGGAGATGTAGGGAGATGTAGATCCCAGCTCTTGAAAAGAGGAATATCAAAGCGTTTGTGGCCGTATTTAATCCACCATACTAAAAATTTATTTACATTCTTCCTACATGAAAAACACCCAGAAACATCGAAAAGCTTCGAAAAGTTTCATCTCCTCCGGTCTCAGGCTCAGGCTTGAGGTCCTGGATCTGTTCATCTAGAGCAGGTTCAGGCGTAGATGAGGCTCCGTGGGTGAAGTTCTTCTCCATCTCCATATCTGTGAACCCCTCCCTGCTCTTGCTTAAATGCTCAACGTACACAGGTGAGAAAGAAATGTAAACACTGTAACAGGCATCGCATTCACTAAGGGAGGATGTGGAAGCTATTTTCTGTAGCAGTCACTGATCCAGAGCAGCACGGAAATCCGGCTGGAAATACGTCATTAGTTCCTTAACTGGGGCCTGGTCCTACCCCTTGGGACTGATCCTTGACTCTTGCCTTTACACTTTGGACTTTTGGACTCTCGGTTCCACTCTTGAGTCATCATCTGTCTTCCATAAGAAATGGCAGCCTGTTTACATGTTTGCAGCCTGTTTGCTGCCTTTAGAGGATCGTGGATCCAATGGTCTCCTTTCCTTTTGTGCTGTCTCTGTCGCTTTTTGTCCCAAGCTAGTATACTTTCTTTACACCACTGAAGACTTCCTTTGCTTCAAATTATAATTCATCCAGGAGACAAAAGCCAGACTTGCATTTCTTTAAGAATAGGTCCTTCTCTCTCTTCAGCTCCTGGTGAGGGTGCTAAGGGGCCATGTCTCTCAGATTCTTAGAAGCTCTTCCCCGAATGCCCTTAAAAATGCGTGAGGTCTTAAAGGATCTTATAGCCCCACCCTTAACTTAATCTTTATCCAGAGTCCACATTTTACTGCTCTAGATTTGTAAACCGTTGCTCGGAGATGCTAGAATGAACCAGCATGTTCTGGTTCTTTCCATTTCCTCTAAATTCTACTAAAGAATAGTGTCTTCTTTAACGCATCTGTGCTTGTCTTTTATCATAGGCATCCAGAAAAACTCTTTTGGCTCTGTGTTCTACTTGGAAACCTCCCTTGTCAGATACATGAGTTCGTTAGGTACCTTCCCATGTGTCACATTATTATCCTGAGGCAGCTTTGACTTAAAACAGTCTTTCAAAGGCACGGCTGTTGCCTATTGTTCAATCCCAAGGCCAGTGCTTCTGGTTTTTGCTATAGGGGTAGTGGGCTTCCAGGTACCAAAGTTTGTTCCACTGATCCGTTGCTGCCTCACAAACCACTCTAAAATCTCCAGCCACCAAGTAGAAAATGCGTGTCGTAAAGAACCCAATGCATTCTAAATCCTGTATTTTGATGAAATACATGAATAGCTTTACCCTCCAGCATATGTGTACCCAAATGACTCGTCTTTTTCTACCTATTTCTGTTTAGAACACAACAGATCCCTTCCTTACCCTCTACCCTTGGGTGTCTTGGGCACTGAAAGTAAACGTGTTCATTAAAAGTGAAAGCAAAGGGGCGCCTGGGTGGCTCAGTCGGTTAAGCGGCTGACTTCCGCTCGGGTCATGATCTCGCGGCTCGTGAGTTCGAGCCCCGCGTTGGGCTCTTGTGCCGACAGCTCAGAGCCTGGAGCCTGCTTCGGATTCTGTGTCTCCTTCTCTCTCTCTTCCTCCCGTGCTCGTGCTCTGTCTGTCTCAAAAATAAATAAAGATTAAAAAAATTTGAAAAAAAGTAAAAGCAAAGAAGGAAAGATAGGGGAAGGGATGAGGTAGAGGCAGGAATGACTTTGGCCATGTCAGAAAATGATGACCATGTGGTAAGGCTGCTATTTATCCAGGTGTCCGGTTTGTAACTCTGAGTCCCAAAGCCAGGTGGTAGAATGAAGTTATGGCCTATCCCTAGCTTTCGCCTGGAGGGCTGTATCGTTCTGGGTTGGAGAGAATACTTATGTCAATCCAGCTACAAATGCAAGATAAAGGGCAGTCCTTCTTCCCACCCACTTTTTTCTAGGTTGCTTTTAGCTTCCATTCTGCTAATCAGCACAAGAGTTTCTTTGGCATTTTAATGGGAAGGAAAAGACACATGCTTGACCCTTAATAAATATGTATCGAATGAAAGTTGGGGCAAGGGTGTCAGGGCCTTTGAACCTACACACTCACCCTGGAAGTCTCAAAATAGTCATTGTCGGTAAGAACCAGGAAACTGCCTTTGGCGTGCTTGCCGAAGTCTGCCACCTGGCTTCTCTAGGTTTTGAGGTCTGCAGAGATTAGTATCTGGGGACGAAACCCAAGGTGATGTCTTTGGTATGTATTAACTACTCACTAATCATGGCAACAGCCAACGTTTGTTGAAAGCTTACTTTCTGCCTAGAATTGATTTGTGTAGCTCCTCTATACGGGAACTATTTCACACGATCACATTTAACCTTTACAACAGCCTTATAGAGTAGATGCTGTAATCATTCCCATTTTACAGACGAGGACAGCGGGCTTTAGAGAGGACAAGCTGGCCCAAATCCCCACAGGCAGGAAGCAAGGGCAGAGAACTTCTGCCGACATATCCTATTCTGGGTAAATGGTGGCCCCTGCAGTCTACCAGGAACTCCGTCAGGTGTGTGTTGTTAAAATTCAATCAAGTAAGTTCGAAGCTCTAATTTGCTTCGTTGAATGATTCGTGAATCGGGCAGCGTCCCATCCAGCAAGCAGAGAGGCATTCTGAGGGGTTGCACAAAATGGAAGGGTTTTATAGATGGAAGGTAGGGGCAAGAGAGTTATTAGCAAAAGGAAAGGATTATTCCAGGTCAGACCTGCTTTCTAGGGGGAAAATCTGGGGTCTTATCATGCAGATGACCTCATCTTCCTTTGGGGGCTGGAGAGGGCCCGGGGAGTGGACTCATTGGTGTGGATTGACAAATTCCTGGCCAACCTGTTAAGATTACATTTCCAGGGGAGGTTAAAACTGCACTTACATTGGGGATTTGGCAACTCAGTCTCAGTGACACCATTTTGGGCCTGCAGTTTCCTACCTCTTCCCCCTTCCCCCCGCCTTCCACCTCCTCCTTCTTCTCCTTCAACAGTATATAGTCTTGCCAAGGGGCTTTGGTGACCCGGTTGCCATGCAGAAAGGGACAAAACAATCACTTACAGAAAGCAACAGATTGTTAGAAAATGATGCAGTTTTCATCCAAACGAAGGGATCACAGGAAAACATCACCGACGCTGTTGGTTCATCTGCCAACAGCTCTTCATGAAAACCCCTGAAAACGACTTCTACGCACATCTGAACTAAGGACAAAGGACGCAGCCAGTGGCTCAAGAACATAATTTGGGAAGCAAGACTGGCTCAAGAAAAGACAGTAATAACGCAGGGTAGCAAATGCTAAATGCCAGAGGACTGGTGCCCGCAATGAATATTATGAAGGCTCAGGGGAACCATACCCAGGCTGCAGGCCTGGCGAGGAGGGGACCCTGATTAACTTGCGTGTCTGGCTGGCAGGGCCATTTCCCACATTCCCTTGGCAGCTGCCCCAGCCAGCAGAGAGGTGATTGCTGAGCTGTTTGGACCAGAGGCTTATGGCAGTGTCGCCTGCTCGGTTGCTGATTGGTGTGAGAATTTTCAGATACACCTTTTCTTTGGTCCTGGGAATCGGAGGCATCTGAGCTGGTGAGCGGTCTTTCTGCCACCTAGAGGGGGGCAAGAAACTTGGGACTGTGGAAAGGAGGGTGCAGTAAGGAAAGACTAGCTTGCTCCAGCCAGGTGGGTTGCTCCTTACCCCTTTGGCACACTCTTGGGAGGAGCAGAAAGGGACTGGCAGGCGCCTGACTCTGTCTACTGGACAGTCTGAGACCCATCTCGGTGTTTTGATTCTTTCTTTTACCTGACGACACAGACCTTCGTGGCAATGCGTGTTCTGTCAGCTTCCGGGCACAGGAGAGGTAGACTGGTGGAGACTGGAAAGTTGACTGGGGACTGAGCTCTAATGTTGTCCTCGAGGCACGGGGCAGACAGAAAAAGGGTCTGAGGATGGACTTGGCGGAGGTCAGCACCAGGCGGTTACACAGAGTCTTTCGGAGTTCTAACTCACACCTGTGTCCAAACGCCCTTTCCCCCTCATCGGGTCCATTCTGTGACCTTGGAAAGGGAAATGGGGGCCAAACCAAGTGTTCCCGGGTCCCAGGGGAGCGATGGCCGCAGTCGGGCCTCCCTGGATGGTGGCAGGGGTGGGCACGCTGAATCCCCCTCCCGCACCTGGACTCGGCCTCCCATCCTTCCCCCGGGCGGGGATGCAGGTGTGGACTGTGGCCCAAGGGTGTGGGCACCGGGGACGAAGCAGTTAAGGTGGGGGGCGCTCGGGCGAGTTGTCCAATACGGAGAAACGGCAGTTTGCCGGAGTTAACGTGGGCAGCTTCTTTGGGGAGGAAAAGAAGGAGGACCGTCTGCCAAGCTCCAGCTCGCCCCCCGCGTGTGTGCCTGTGTGTGCAGTGCGTGTGTGTGTGTGTGTGTGTGTGTGTGCGCGAGTGTGAGTGCGCGCGCGCCGAGGCGTTCCTCAGGTTGCGCTGCCTGGAAACCGAGGGAGCCATTGGAGAGGCGAAGGGGTGGGGGTGGGGGCTCCCCGTCCCTCGGAGCAGCCGGGGCGCGGGTGGCCGACGCGAGCCCTGGACCCCGGCTCCTGTGGCGGCCGGAGGCAGAGCGGGGACGGCGCTGCGGGCGGCCTCCAGGCCCCGGGGGGCCCGCCGGGGAGGAGCCGGGGAGGAGGCCGGAGCTGCATGGAGTTTCTAGGGCGCGCAACTCCGGCGGGGCCTCGGCCACTGGGCTCCGGGGCGCAGCGAGACAGCCGCGCACATGGGCTGAGCCCGCGCGCCGGGGCTCTGCACGGCCAGCGGGAGCGGGAGGGGTAGAGGAGCGCGCCGTGCCGGGGTGCGGGGCACGCGTCCCCAGACGGGAGCAGAGGACAAGGACAGGGAGGAGCGTGCCCGGATCGCGCTCCGAGCCGACGAGGGGCTCGCGCCGGCCCGGCGCGCGCTTGGGGAGCGGCCCGGGGCGCCGTGGGAGCCGGCGGCAGCGAGGATGCCGGCGCGGGGACGCGGCTGCCGGCTGGGGGTGTGAGCGCCAGGCTGAGCGCTGCCCGCCGGCGCCTGCGGCCGCGCCGCCCCCTCCCTGCGGGCCTCGGAGGAAGCCCCCCGCGCCGCGCGGAGGCGCCTCGGAACCCGGGCTTCGGGGCAGCGGGCCGCGCGGCCGGCCCCGGCCCAGCCAGAGGTGAGTGCCGCCGCCCGCTCGCGCCCTCCCGCGCCTTCCGCCCCCGCCTCTCCCCTCCGTCCTCGCCCCTCTCCGCGGCGCCGGAGCCCCTGCCCCGGAGCGGGCGGGCGGCCGGCCGGCCGCCCGCGGACAACGCCTCCCGTACCTGTTGGCTCCGGCGGAGGGCGCCGCGCGGGCCGGGGGCCGCCCGAGCCACCTGGCCCTCCCCTGGGGGTGGCTGCTGGCCGCCCGCCCGGGGGCGTGGGGCCGGGAAGGGCCGCGGACGTCCCGCTCGGGCGTCCCGGACCGCGCGGGCTGCAGGCTGCGCGCCGCTCGCGGAGTCCGCGGCGCCGGGGGGCCGCTGGGCTGCGCGCCCCCGGCCGCGGGCGCCCGGGCGGCGGGAAGGAAGGGGAGGAGAGGGAGCCGCACCGCAGCCCAGGTGGGAGAGCAGCGCGGCTTCCAGGTCTCCGGGAAGCCGGGGTCATGGCGATCGGGAGAGGCGGGACGCAGGGTTCCCTCCACCTCCGGCTCCCCCCCCACCCCCCCCCCCCCCACCCCCGGCGCGGGTTGCCAGCCCTCCGGGGCGCACGCTTCTCGCCGCCACCCGCCCGGGGTCCGCGGGCCCCGGGGAGCGCGGGATAACCCGGGAGGCCTCGGGAGTGCAGGCTGGGACCTGGCCGCTGCTCGGCCGGCCCCGGGCCCCCGGCAGTTCCCGGGGTCGGGCGCCCGGGCAGGGGCGGGCTCCGGTTGTCCCGGGCAGTCCGGGTTTACGCGGCGCCCCAGCCTCCCCGGACTGGCGCGGCGGGGAGTGAACTTCCTCAGACTTGGCCTGAGGGCGCCTAGGCAGCAGCAGGTAGTTCTGGGGCGGGCCCCGGGGCCAGGGCGAGCGGAGGACGCCCCACGCCGACGGGACGGTGCTGCCGAGCGGGGACCCAGGGCCGCGTTTTGCCTCCGAGGCGCCCGCCACGTGCGCCCTCTGCCCCCACCCGCAGCAGCGTTTGCCACTGCTCTTTTTCGCTCTGAGGAGGCGTGCGTGAAGAAGGCGCCTTTCCCTGCGGTTGGTTTGAAGCCCTGAGCCCAGGTGCAAGTGTGCCTGCAGTTCCCCGGGTGCCAAGACCGGGGCGCCATCCCCAGGCCCCGAGCCTGTTTTTCCGCAGAAAAGGAGACTTTGCCGGGCTCGGAGATCAGCAGCCGGTGCCGTGTGTGGCCGTGCCGGGTCGTGGCCACCGGAGCCCGAGGCGTGCTAATTAATAACGACAGTCTCACGCGAATAAGATCCTCCTCCGCGTTAGAGCTAGGTGACCTTCTCTAGGAAGAATGGGTAGGTTTCTGCCCTCGGGATGTCCAGACACCCCGCATTTGTGCAAATGGGAAAACTAACTCCTAAGATTGCCCCGTTCTGCTGCTTTCACCGCTGGCTTTCAGTCAAAGAGATAAACTCTTTTTCAATCCAGGCATCAGAGCTTTGGGAAGGGTTTTAAAGCCACTTGGTGTGAAATTGTCTTGAGGCTAGAGCAGGGCTTTTTTTTTTTTTTTTTTTTTTTTTTTTAATCGAAGCTGGACTCCAGCTCTCCTCCTTGGCTTGTTGGTGGTTTTTATTTCCTCTTTGTGGGGTGGA
This sequence comes from Panthera leo, assembly GCF_018350215.1. Taxonomy (NCBI): domain Eukaryota; kingdom Metazoa; phylum Chordata; class Mammalia; order Carnivora; family Felidae; genus Panthera; species Panthera leo. The sequence goes on along the minus strand of NC_056694.1, from coordinate 14,827,670 downwards.
AGGGAGTTTTGGGGGGGGGGGGGCGGGGGACGAAGAAGGAAGTGTTGGTGGAGTCCGGATTGTATTCGCTGCTTGTTTATCTGAGGCTTTGACTGGAGTCTGAGGGGGCCACTCCGACCTCTCCTGGGCTCTGCGGTGACACCCGGTTTAGGATGCATGCCCGGAGCTGCGGAACTTTGCCAGTCTCTTGGGCGGGCGGCGGCGGCCCCCACGGATGCCCCGTGGATGCCCGGGGCTGCGTTCCCCAGCGGCCTGCGCGGGCGGAAGCCCAGCCGCGTGGCCCCCCTTTCTGAGCTCACTGCAGACACTTCAGACTAGCTGTCTGAAGACAGGCTCTGTTTACCGAGAAGCTGGTCCACAACACCCAAGTTGGCTACTGGATGTATCCACGCGGAGTAATGAAAGCCAAACAGTCCGGTAACACAATCCCTAGCGTATTTGATTGGAGGAGCGCTAAATCTTCTTAGAATTGTTCATCAAGATCCACCTTTCTCTGAACTCTGAGTGTTGCTCATTGCCAGTAATCAGGCCTTCGGTGCGGGTGCAGGAGAGGGGCTCTTTAGAAAGAAAATAGTTTAATCCAGTTGATTCCGTGGAGAAGACGACCCGCTTTCCTCGCTAAGGGGCAGCGGGGCTGGGGGGGGGGGGGGTGAGGGTGCGCGTGGGACAGCTGCTTAGGTGAGTTGAACATTTGTCTCCACGGCGGGGAGGCCTCTGATCAGGGCTTGAATATTGGGCAGGGTTGGGCTCCAGTCTAGAAATTTCTTTTCCATAGCAAGAGGCGTTGGGAGGGACAGTGTGCTCCTGGGTCAACAGCTGGGGAGAGGTCTCTGTGAGCTGGTCCTTGAGCCTGGTCCTAGCTGGCCCCAGCTTTGCCAGTCCTGACCAGTACTGGCAGCCCATGCAGTGCTCATTGGGTGGCAGAAGGGGGCGCTAGTTGTTATAGTGAGAGGAACCCCCAGGTTCTGGTAGGACTCGGGAGGTTTAAGGTCTTTGGAGACCTTGTCTCTGAGTCCCTACTTGGTACCGGACACTTCCACATCTGAGTTCACGTTATCCTTGTTTTTCACATTTGGAAATTGATGCCCAGGGAAGCGAAATACCTTTCCTGAGGCTGTTGCAGCTTGTGGGTGAGAGGCAGGGTTTAGGGTTTGATTCTAAGAGGCTGGGGTTCCTGAGTCTAAGCCCACAGTGCTGCTTATGAGCTGAGGAGTGTTTGAGTAGCCTCTGACCTTCCATGCCTTCTTTAGCGCCAGCCCCTTAGTGGGCACCCTATGTTTGCTCGTCGTTCCCGACGAGGAAGCCCGGGCACCGGAGGAGCTCTGGAGGCAGGTGCCCTGCCCTCCAGGTGCGCCCACACCGGAGCCGTGTCAAGTTCCAGACCGGGTTGCTTCGATTGTAGGCTGCTGATGCTTTCTTCGCACGTTCTCTGCCTGTGCCCACGTTGGTATGGGGTAGGGGGCATCTCTGCCCTTCACTGGAGGCCTAAACTGATGTCGTCAGAGTGTCTGAAAGGTCCTCTTGTGATGGAGAACCGTCAGGTAGCACCACCAGAGACAGCCTCTGATGCTTTTGAAAACAGTGTGCGTCGTGACTCTCAAGCGATCATCCTTCGCGATGGGCAGAGCCCTGGCTGATCCCTCGGTCGCTCAGTTTGAGGGTAGTGCTGAATACGGTCAGAAAGGGGGAAAACGAAAACACATTGTTGCCTCCAACCTGGGGTTTTCAAAGTGAATTATGTGTTTAATCACTTAACATCTAACCAAAATGCCTTCGGCGCCTATTATGTGGTTACGGATACAGAGATGACTATGACACAGCGCCTGTCATCAAAACAGTCACAGTTTAGTGGGGAAGGCAGGCCATGTGTTAGGGCTACACATTTGTGAGCAGAGACGGAAGGCATCCAGCCTAGTGTGGCAGCGATGTCTGAGCTGAGCTTAAAAGATGATTGCAAGGCGGTCGGCCTTGAATGGGTATTCCAATGCAGAGGAAATAGGGCGGGCCAGAGGTGAGAGGGGCGGGAAAAGGCACGGAGAATAGGAGGAGGCAGCCTGGGGTTTGCAGTTCCTGGAGCTTGAAGGTGGAGGGAGGGAGCAACAAGAGAAGAGGCCGGAATGATACGATGGAGACCTTGGGTCAGGACTCGGGGCTCAGCCTTTCTCTGTTGGGGGTGGGCAGTGTGGTCAGATTCGAGTTGTAGGTCTGGTTGGAGACCCGGCGGAGAATGGATTTGCCGGGGAGGAGACCAGGGGCGTGGATGCCAGCGAGGTTGTGGGTAACCGACAGCAACTCTGGCTAAAACCTGTGATGGGAAGTCACAGGGCTGAAGAGCCAGACACGGAGCGGGGGAGACTTAGGTAGTGGTGGGGATCTTCGAGGCAGACTTGCTTTCCGGTTCCATACCAGTGGGTACTATGGAAGCACCCATAATCTGTCAACTTTTCCGTCACCTTCCTCTTCCTCCTCCTCCTCTTCCTCATTCCATTATTCTGCTACATTCCAAGCGCTCAGAGGAAATGTCCAATTAGCAGAGCTTTGGGTAGGGCATTGGGGGTGGGGAGAGTAGTTTTCTGGAATGATCCTGTTAGAAGATGGTGGCATAGATGTTAGGTATCTCCTTCACAGGAGAGAGGACTTACTAAGTAACTGATGTAGGGGTAGGAGAAAGGGAAGGGTATAGTGTGGCCACTGGCTTTCCGGTTTAGGTAATGGTCTGGATAAGCAAAACAAAGGTCTGGCCAAGACTGAGTAACACTTGTTTTCCCACAGGCGGTGCTGTGGGCCGCTGTCCATGACCAGGCTGCAGGAGAAGGTGACGACCTATTTTTGAGTCTCATTAAGGGGCCCTGCTGCTGTGAATAAGGCCTGTTTAAGTAGGTTGCTTTATATCCTGCCCCACAAATCTGGATACTCTGAAAACATTTTCATTCATTTAACTGATACTTATTGAGCATATCTGGTTCAGGTCTGGGGAAGATGGTGAATTAGAGGTGGTGCTTTCATAGTCTTGTGGTGTAACTTACAGTAAAAAGAACAAAAATCGGCAATGAGATTTGATGATCTGAGACAATTGGAGGTGCCACTTCAGATTGGGCGGTCAAGAAAGTTCTCAGTGAGGAGCCATATTTAAGCTGAGTAAGTTGGGAAAGATCTGGAGAAGAACTTCTGGGTGGTGGCAACAGCCAGTGCAAAGGTCCTGAGGTAGGAACAAAACGGGTGCGTTAGAAGAACAGGAAGGAGGCTAATGTGGTAGAAGACGAGTTCAAAGAATCAGGGGCTCATTTATGGGGCGCCTGCGAAGTCACCTTGTAGAGTTTGGGTTTGACACTGAGTTTGATGGGGGCTGCCGGAGAGGTTCAAACGGGGGAGTGACATAATTTATGTTTTCAAAAGAGCACCCTGGCAGCTGTGCATTCTGTGTGCACCATCTTGGTACAATAAAGTGGGTTTTTATCCATCAGAGTTAAAATGTAGAGTTTAAGAGTAACAGATGGAGAGAGAATGCATTGGTGACCTTAATTTAGTGGTTTCTACTGTACCAGTTAATTGAAACCACATTTCTAGTATGATTTCAGTTTTGTTTAAAAACATGGTATAGAATAATGGAAAGGAGTGGACTAAATATATTAACGCTGCTGTCCAAAGGTGTTGGCATTGCAGATGATTTTTACGTTCCTGAAGATGAGCACACGTTTCTTTTATAATCAGGAAAAAATGATTTTAAGGGGTGTTGTGAGATTCTGTCTGCTACACACTTTCCCCCTCCCGTTTCATTTCTGGAAAGGTTGATGTCAAAACCCACGGTCCTGGTTGGGCCAGAAAAGAGGATGTTTATAGTCGACACCAGCTGTCCAATCGGTGGCGCTTTGTTTTATGCTTAAAAAATATTTTTAGTGCGGAGAGCAAACATTCTCTTTCTTTTATAAGAAATTAAAGCAACACAGAAATGTTATATAAAAAAAATAAAAGTACCTTTCTGCCCTGTCGTTCCCCAGACCGTTAACATTTCTGGTCATATGTTGTTCGATTTTTTTTTTTCCGTGTGTGTTTCAGATCCCTGCATCTATACTTTGTTGAAGGATTTTGGAATATTGCTAAAACAAATCACCCTATCCAAATTACTCCGCAAAATTCCTTCCTCTCGAGCTCTTACCCAGATGACCTTTTCCCCCCTTGCGACAAAACCATTGGGAAAACTTGAACACATAACTCAGCTAAGAGAAACTGAATCTTGCCCTTTTGGTATTCAGAGTGTTCACTGAAAGCACGCTTTATGCTTATAAAGAATCGAGCAATTAAATACTCATTAAAAGTTCATCTCTGAGCCTTGAAACATTATTGTTCTAGGACTGGAGCCCAAAAGTTGGTATCACGATTGCATTGTTTTCATTAACAAAAGTTAGCCAATACGGAAACTTAGGAGGAGCAAACCAGGGAGCTGAGCCAATTATTTTGGTGACATATTTATTACCACAGAATACTCTTTCGTCCCTTGAAAACGGGAAAAGAATAACACTCGCTTAAGCCACTGCCCATGCGTTTGGGAAGAGCCGTCTGTCTGCGTGGCCTCGTCGCGCAGACTGGATCTTGGGGGCTCACGAGCCAGGAATGAGTGGCCCAAAGTCCATGTTAATGTAACCGAACGAGAGTGGGATTGGAGTCTCATTATGTGATTCAGCAGAATTACCACCTTCCCCATCATTACCATAATTAAACACGTCCTTTCTTGATGAAAAGGAGAGCAAGTATGTGCTCCGAAGAGAATGATGGTAATGGAATAGAGCCATGGAGAGGGGGCCTCGGGTTGTCTCATTTTACAGGGGGGAAATTGAAGACCTGAGAGAGTAAGTGGGGTGTGTGTGTGTGTGTGTGTGCGCGCGCGTGTGTGCGCCCTCTGCCGATTCCCCCACCCGGGCGCCACTCTCCGGCACTCAGCAGTGGCTCCGTGTTGTCAGGAAGTGAATTTATTTTGGTAAACCCAAGAATTAGGAAAGCGCTCTGAACCTGATGAAAAATGGGTTTCTGAGCTGTTCATTCGTTCTGTAGAGTGTAATCTGTTTGCGTACTGATAACAGGCCTAATTACTGTGTAAACATTTTTATAGTCTGGTAAGAAAACTTCAAACATCTGTACGGCACGTCGATGTAGCATTTCAGCCTCCAGCGTTCCTGCTGCGTGTTCTTAAAACCAGTTGCTTTGTTATTTAATCTGGTCGATGGTTGATGATTCATTTTATGCACAGACACATAAACACACATTCCCCCTCCAACAGGAAGTGACAGGGCTAATAGCGAGCCTGCCGAGTGCTTCCTATGTGCCGTCAGCTCCCTGAGGATTAGTGCTTCCCCCATTTTACAGATGGAGATGCGGAGATGCAGCGAGGTTCGGTCACGTGCCCAGGGTCAGAATGTGGTGGAAGGGAATCAGCACCACTGCAGGCGGGGCCCCGGAGGCTTGTGACTCACCAGCTGAAGTCCCCACCTTCCCCTGGCTGTCACAGACAGACTCCCTGCAAGAAAGATCGGCATCTGACTTTGTGAAATCACTGTGGTTCAGTCAGGTTTTTTTGGGGGGGTGGGCGCCTGGGTGGCTCAGCGGGTTAAGCATCCGACTTTGGCTCAGGTCATGATCTCGCAGTTTGTGAGTTCAAGTCCCACATCGGGCTCTGTGCTGTCCCCCCTCTCTCTCTGCCCTTCCCCTTCTTGCGTGTGTCCACGTGCTCTCTCTCTCTCTCTCTCTCTCTCAAAAATAAACAGTTAAAAAATGACTTTTTTTGGGCGAACTCATGGATGCGGAGCCGTAAAGAGGGATCTGCGGGGTGTGTGGCTTTCAGGTCTGTTTCCTGGGTGGCCCCAGTCCTTCCGCTTCGTGAGACATGAAGTGGTAGCCGGTAGAGGACAGACTGTCTGCCTTCAGCTGAGGCCGGTGGTTCTCCGACCCAGCCCTCAAGTTAGTCGCATGGACGCTAACCCACGTCTTGCTCTGCTAGATTTAAGTGCTGCTGGCTTCTGCCTTGTGTGATCCTAACAAATACCAAAGTTCTGTACTTCTTACACCCAGAGATACACGCCGCTCTCAGAAACCCAGACGCACAGGATCCACGGAGCCCTCCAAGGACAGTGGGCAACAGGAGGAACCACGGGTCTGAAAATGAGGGAGGGGCGCCTGGGTGGCTCAGTCGGTTAAGCGAGCCACTCTTGCTTTCGGCTCAGTTCGTGATCTCACGGTGCATGAGTTCAAGCTGACATTGTGGAGCCTGCTTGGGATTCTCTCTCTCCCCCTCTCTCCCTGCCCCTCCCCTGCTCTCTCCCTCTCTCTCTCTCTCTCTCTCAAAATAAATAAACTTTAAGAAGAATTGTTAAAAATGAAGGAAACGTAAGTGCTGATACTCAGTGGACTCACACTCAGAGATTGTTGTCAGCCTTCAATTATTATCCGTGCTGCAGGCTGACTCAGAATCTTGCATAGCAGAAGGGACTAAAGCGATGGGCCCTGGGGAGTCGTGTGCTTGGAGATCCCTGGATGAAAGGTGTTGCCGAAGAAGAAAGTTCTGTCCTCTGATCTGGAGCACTGCCGTGGGCACAAGAGAGAGAGAGCGAACGAGCCAGTGCTGATAGGCAGCACTCTCTGTAAGTGGCCGCGCCCTATAGGAGCCTAGTCGCTAGGGGGGATGGTAAATGCAAGAGGCAGGTACCGATTTGGAATTCCTGGGAGTGGGTGACCTCCTGTGGTCTTGGGAAAGGTGATACAGACCTCTCCAGAGGGAGGTTGGCTGGCCCTGGATTTGAGTTAAAAAAATTTTTTTTTAATGTTTTTTATTCATTTTTGAGACAGAGAGAGACAGAGCTTGAGCAGGGGAGGGACGGAGAGAGAGGAAGACACAGAATCCGAAGCAGGCTCCAGGTTCCGAGCTGTCGGCACAGAGCCCGACGCGGGGCTCGAACTCACAAACGGCGAGACCGTGACCTGAGCTGAAGTCGGACGCTCAACCGACTGAGCCACTCAGGCACCCCTGGATTTGAGTTTTAGAACCTGAAGTGGAAGATTTAGTTCAGTGTTTCTCAGTTGTCTGCACATTCGAATCCCTTGGGGAGCCTTAAAAAAATCCTAATGCCCCATCGTCACATCCCAGACCGGTGATGTCAGCATCTTGGGGTGGGACCCAGACCCCAGATGATTCCACTGTATAGTCACCGTTGAGAACCCGGGTCGAGAACAGCTTTTCTCAAACAGGTGCCTGCGTATTACCTGGGGATCTTGGTCAAATGTAAATCCTGATGCCTGGGTCTGCAGCAGGCTTAGAGCCTGCCTACTCTCCTTCCTGCCTGCCTGCCTTTATTCTTCTTTCCTTTTTCTTGATTTATAACTGACATACAGTATTTGATTAGTTTCAGGTGTACAACATGGGCATTCCATATTTGTATACATCATCAAATGATGACCTCACTAGGTCTAGTTATCGTGTTACCGTACAAAGTTATTACAACATTATTACCGTAGTCCCTATGTTGTATTACGTTATATCCCTGCGATTTACTTTATCACTGGAAGTTTGGACCCCTTGATCCCCTATTTCGCCCATCCCCTCTTCCCCAGTGGCCCTACTGCTTCTGGGACTCCCTGGGTGGGCAAGACCTAGTTAGAAGAATCGTCTTCCTTCCTTCCTTAGCTTCACATGGAGGGCTTCTGGAACCATTGCTTTTCCATGATATTACAGCATCTTTGGTTCCCTCAGGGTAGGGTTGGAGAACAGGAGGCCCGGAGCCTGCCTCCCATCTTTATATATTCTTATAAAGAATAGAGCAATTAAATATTCATTAAAGTTCTCTGGACACTTAAACATCATCGCTCCGGTATTGGAGACCAAAAGTTGGTATCATGGGTACAGTGACTTGCATTTACTTGTCCTTCAGGATCCAGCGTGTTCTGTCTCTGGCCAGCATTTATACAGTTGGGATCAGAAGCTCGGAGAGCTGGAAGGGACCTTAGGAATTATCCAGTCTGAACGACTTGGGTTTTGGAGGGGAGGACACTGAGACCCCGAGTGATTTGCCCTGAGCCACATCATCTGGTCAGGGCTGCTGTGGACATGAGACAAAGAGGAGGAAAGCGAGGCTGGAGGAGAACGTCCCTCCCCTCCCCCCAGCACTGCTCCCGGTGCAGGGCAATCAGAGGACAGAGACATCCAGAAAGACTGCAGATATAGTCACATTAAAGGCACCTGAGAACTGAGAGATGTATTCTACCTGTGATTTTCCATCCTCTCCCTCCGCCACCCCGCCAACTTCAGTTAGCTACGCGGAAGCTTGACGAAGTTCTTCACGTCTGTGGTTTGAGTTGACACTTTGACAGATGTTCAGCAGCCCGCTCCCAGGCGGGACCCCGATGCAGGCTGCCCTGCTTCATGCAAAATAATTGCATTTACCGTTTTTACCCCAAATGTTTTTCTCCTGTCGTTGAAACAAATAAGGAACGTGTGCGACATACAGGTTCCCCGATGTCGCGTTCCCTGATGTTAAACCTGTTGTAAGAATAGTTCATAATTGATGTGCTTGGCATTTATCACCCAGCCATGACGTGTTCAGATGACTAATAAATTATATTTTGTTGGATCCTTTTTTGCTGCTTTTTCAACTCAAGGCACCTGTTTCAGCACGTCAGTGTTGATGGGGACGGTTTCCTGCCCATCGCTTTATGCTTTGTAACTGACATGAGGCGAAGACAGTGGATGTGAAACTCGGTGACTGAAATGGACAGGACATTGCTTTCTCTGGGTTGTGTGTATTCTGCCCTAGAAGATCAAACCTTTATATAGAGTAGAAGACTGAGGGGCACATGAAAATTAGCATAAAGATTGAAGCAGTATAATTATAGCTAATGGTTATGTAAGTATTCCCTTCTGAGTTCTTCACATATGTTAACTCCTTTAATCCTTTCAACAACCTGGTGAGGTAGATACCATTATTGTTTCTGTTTGTATGGATGAGGAGAAGCTAAGCACCTTGCTGAAAGTCCCTCAGCTAATGAATAGGGAAGCTGGACTCACGACTAGAAGCCGAGCCCTTAAGCTGCCAGGCTATCCTGCCTTTGTAATTACGATTGTCCAGGAAACTTCCATAGAACGTTGTCATACATACTCTGACTGTGACATTCGCCTCGTGGGACACACTTTTGCCTTCACATGGATGCCCTCTCCCTCACACCATTGGAGTTGGTCCTGAGGCAGATGGCCTGTCCTGTTTTCCCCATCCGGCTCTCGGGAGATGTGTCCTTTGATGGACGCACATGTGGGCAAACCCTAGTTCATAAACAAAGAAGAGAATCCACGGCCAGTTGGTAGGGTTGGAATGTCAGTTGGGGCACCTGTGAGTATGGTAGGTCAAAGATAACCTGTATTGCCCTGACTTACAGACTCTACCACCGTCCCATGTTGGCCACCCACTGGACTCTGTGTTGGCCCCTATCCTTCTCTGGTGGCCACCCACTGAACTCATGGTGAAGCCTTTGCCTCATTCTTGCTGGATTGTTCATATTGATTTAGCTCATTCCCCCAATATGAGCCTCTTGTGGGGGTTCTAGGGGACAGATGGAAACCCCTGCAGTCTCCCTCACTTCAGGCTTGCTCTCTGCATTGGGTTTTCAGGGTTGCCCTGGTTGCTCTGCCCTTGGTCGTAGGCTGAGGCCGCCTGATGGTGCCCTTTACCCAATCCCGTGCCCGCTGCCTTGGTCATCAGCTTGGGCTAGTCTTGGCTCTCCCTCCCTTCTTGCTTGCTTGGTGTTGCCACTTGCTTTTTCACGCTACAGTTCTGGTCCTTTAGGGATTGGCAAACTTTTTCTGGAAAGGGGCAGATAGTGAATATTTTAGCTTTGCAGGTCTTGTGGTCCCTGCTGCAATTTCTCACCCCTGCTGTTGTAGCAGGAAGGCCACCATTGACAGGATGTAAATGAATGAGTGTGGCTGTGTTGGAACAAAACTTTACTTCCAAAAACAAAGGGTGGCCCGGATTTCGGCCCATGGCCTATGGTTGGCGGACTCCTTCTTTAGGATAACTGTGCAGCTGCCTCCTTCTGACGTGTAACCTGTAATGACTCTGTCTCTTTAGAGGTCATTAGCAAGCCTCGCGTAGAACCCTGGGCCACTACCTCTACTCTGAATTCCCAAGAACCCTGTACTCGTTGACCTTCCTGACCTATTACTGTCTTCACTGTGCAACCCTCAACCTTGAATAAAGTCAAGCATTTACTTTTTCAAGTTCTCAGCCAGCTCAGTTGATTTCATTAAAAAGTTATGTTGTTCAACAACAGCTGGGGCCCCGATTCTTTTTACTAATCCTTCTCCTGAGCTCCAGGCTGATTTCTTGTCCTATCTGCTACGTCTGTACTTCTGTGCTTCCTAGTTACCCCGCTCTTCTCACCCATATGCCTTCTCAGGGGATGACCTTGCCTCCTATTTGGGGGGATCAAGGGCACGAACTGCAACTCCTGTAACCCTCGACGTCAACATTCTCCATCTCTACTTCAGATACTCACCTGTCTTCCTGTTTCAGAGGAACAGACGTCCTTAACTCCTTTACAAGGAAAACTTGGCTTTGCCGTTAATCTAATGGGCTTCCATTTCTCAACTCAAATCTCAGATTTTCCTTCCTTAAGCTCATAAACATAAGTCAACGCAAGACTTTGCTTGACCTCACTGCCTCCCCATTTCCCTCTCTGGAATGCAAAGCTTCCAGAAGGAGAGTCCCCCCTTGCTGCTCTCGCTTTTCCACCTTATTCTTGTCAGCCCCATTCACCCTTTGCTGTGGGCCAACCCTGTGTAGATCCTAAGACCCGGCCTTATACTCACTGACCTTTGTCTTAACATTTCTCCAGCTTTCCGCTTCACTCAGATCAAGGAAACCTGCCACCATCCCCCTGGTGATGGTGACTGTCCTGATAAAATCTCTGGTAGGCCCAGACCACCCAGATCCTTTGAGCTGAACATGACTCCCACCCACGCAGGTGGACCATGAGCTGACCTCTGGAATGACCTAGGGTCGCCTTTGCATCATCAAAACGCTAAAGTCTCGGCCCAGGGAGGAGCCTCAGCCTCATTTACATAACATACCATTACAGTATACAGGCACGTTTCCTTAAGGCTCATGTGACATCTTATGCCCGCCTCTACGCAGGATGACAAGGCTTCCCCATCTAAATAGTCATCCTAACCCCAAACAGGAGGAACCCATTCACCCTCTCTTGGAGAGTCATGGCTTTGGAAACCATTCCCCATGAGTGATCTCCTTAGTTGTTGCAAATAAAAGTTTTCTTGTGTGACGGTGCAGTTTCTGACTCCCCACGAGCCGAGCCCACTTTGGTTCAGTTACACCTACTTGTTGGTTCCCTGCTTTTTTTTTTTTTTTTTTAATTTTAGTGTTTATTTTTGAGAGAGAGAGAGATGGAATGTGAACAGGGGAGGGGCAGAGAGAGAGAGGGAGACACAGAATCCGAAGCAGGCTCCAGGCTCCAAGCTGTCAGCACAGAGCCCGACGCGGGGCTCGAACTCCTAAACCGCGAGATCATGACCTGAGCCGAAGTCAGACGCTCGATTGGCTGAGCCACGCAGGTTTCCCTGGCCCCCTGCTTTTTAAGTCTTACATACTTAATATATTGTGAACTGGCTTTTTACAAGGTCACTGACATTCTCACCTCATTTTAAAATCTAACCATGTGGACTCATCTCTCCCACTGGGGAACATTTGACACCCTTGACCTCCCCTTTCCTCATGTAACTTCCTCCTGAACGAACTCTCCTGACTGGACTTCTCGTCTCTTACCTTTCTGTATGTGTTTGCTGGGCTTCTGGAACAAAGCCCCGCAGCCCGGGTGGATTAAACCAGAGAAATGTATTTTCTCGCAGTTGGGGTGGCTGTAAGTCCAAGAGTCAGCTGTCAGGAGGATGGTTCCTTCTGAGGGTCGGGAGGGAAAGGCTCCCGACAGACACTCAGAATAAGAAGGCTCTTGTCACCTCTGGCCCCCTTCTCCCCACCCACGTGTGATTTCTCTATGTGTGTGCCCGACATTCTGACGCCATTGCCATTGCTCTGACCTGGACTGGAGCCAGCTCCTACAGACCCATCGTCCCCTGGAAACACGAGGACAGCCATGCCACTCTGGTCCAGCTGCATCTTTCGAGATGAAGACTTTGGCTCCTCTGTGACTTTCATGTGACCTCCTTGGGCATTGACCCGTTGGTCAAGTTCCAGCAGACGACAGACCTCTGTGTCTTTGCCCGCGCTGTGTCGGCAGCTCACAGGCCGAGTTAAACCTGACCTTCCTAGTGAAGTGCTCCGTGGTTCCCGCAGTTGAATTTGCTTTCCCCACACTTACCTGCACATTTACTCTTACGCTTATCGGCTTGTGCTCTGTCGCACGTTTAGAGCTGCCGAGTCCTGGGAAGGTAACATGAAAGGGGGGCACCTTCCGGTGAGGCAATAGACCCTCCAGGAACTAACTTACAGTTACTTCTCCCTCTTCTACATCGTAAGGGCTTTTAAGGGGCTTGGCGGGGTGCATGTGTGCGTGCTTGCTCGTGTGCGGGTGTGCGTTTGGTTTTTCCATGGCGCCTGGCACCGTGTTTTGCCTGGAAGACAAGTTTAGAGATGTTGCCTTTTTTTTTTTTTTTTAAGTTTATTTATTTATTTTGAGAGAGAGAGAGCGAGTGAGGGGCAGAGAGAGAGAGAGAGACAGAATCCCAGACAGGATCCACCCACAGTCGGCCCAGAGCCCAACGCGGGCTCGAACTCACGAACCACGAGATCATAACCCCAGCTGAAACCGAGAGTCAGTCGCTCAAGCGACTGAGCCACCCAGGCGCCCCTGGAGATGTTTCTTAAGTTTAATGGAGCACAGTACTTGGTGGGGGGGGGGGGCGGGATCTAGCTGCGCCTTTGGGCCTCTTTGATCTTAAGACTCGGATGTCCGTGGAGTAAGAGTGGGCCCTGACTGGTTTGCAAGGTGGTTCTCACTGCAAGTAATCTTCTCCATCACTTGCTGTGTGATCGTTTGCTCTAGTGTCAAATGGGGATGATGGCACAGACACTTGTCCCTGAGGAAGTGGCTGGTAGGGGAGGAGAAGGTCTTCAATGAAGTACACCTTTCAATACCTCAAATTCTTTGGAGAAGCGGGAGAGGAAACAACGCGTAAAATGAAGGTGTTTTATAAAGGGACCGTTTAAATACATTGGACCAGACGAATAAGGGAGTAATTATTTGCCTTAACGTTAAAACATTCCCTGTAAGGTCCTCTCCGGTAGGAACTCCCCTCATGAATTTGAGCGAAGTTTCCAGCCCATTAGGTAATTGGCAGAGGGAGGGGAGGGCCGAGAGGATCTTCTGGGCCAGCAGCAACAGACGCTCCTTGGAAGTAACAGCAAGGAGGTCAGGTTCTATCGTGCAGATCCCTGGGAAATAGAGTTTGAGCTGGTGCACAGGGTAGAGCGATTCTCTGCAAGGGTGTGGTGGGTCGCCATTCTGTTTTCTGCCTTCCCCACGCTGGCACAAATTGTCACATTTCACTCCTCTCAAGGACGCCCTTTGGGTTCCTGTGTCTACCAGATTTGGTAAACAGCAGGCGCCTCTCGGAGGGCGGGTGCATTAAGCCCTTCACCCTGGAGGGGCTGGATGGGATGCCTCCCACACACCCCTGATCCCTTCCTTTCCTCCGTTCAGAGCTTCTTGCTGGGTCTTGTGGGTGGGGGTTCCCTAGATCCCGCCTGTCTGGGTGCCACGAGGGCCCGCCTTGCGGCCACAGCTCTGTCCCTGCCATTTGCCGCCTGGCCATCCCATCCTGCCAGATGCTGGCTGTCATCAGTCACCCAGGCGGAGCCGGCCAGGCAGAGCAAACAGAGTGGCGGAAACAGTTGTAGCCTCAAGTTGCCCGGTTTAGATCTGTTCAGCTTTCACTTAGAAATGTTCGGGGATATATTCCCCCTTGGGATGATGGGAACGAAAATTCACCAACCCCGCAGGGCAGGAAACCTCTGCCATCTGGTCACTGCTTTCTCATATGTAAATGTTAAGCACAAAAGCAAGATTTGTGGCCAAACATTAGAAAGGAAGCAAATGGAAGAAAGTAAAATTTACCCTTTGTCCCAAGAACCCAGAGATAAGCACAGATCCCAGTTGGGGGCTAAAGTCCCCTGGAGTTTGTTCTGAGTGCTGGTGTGGGTGTTGCAGTCGTTACAAAGTATTCCTCTATTTCTTAGAAGGGGTTGGTGAGTCGGTACTCTTGTATCAGCTGTTTTTTAAAGTTTATTTATTTATTTTGAGAGAGAAAGCACAAGTGAGGGAGGGGCAGGGAGAAAGGGAGAGAGAGAGAATGCCAAGCAGGCTCTGTGCTGACAGCATATAGCCCAATGCAGGGCTCGAACCCACGAACTGGGAGATCACGACCTGAGCCGAAACCAAGAGTTGGACGCTCAACCGACCGAGCCACCCAGGATGCCCTTGTATCGGCTGTTTTTTAACTTGATAAGTTGTGGATGTCTCTCTGGATTGCTACAGCTGCTCCATTCCTCACCATTTTTAACGAATGTATGCTAGCCCGCAAGTGGACGTGTGTATTTTTGACTTTGTCTTTATTATCGAAAAATATTGCACATTTGAAAGTAGTTTTCTAAGGATTAAATTCTTAGAAGCAGAACGACCAGGTCAAGGACTTGACCTTTCCTCAAGGTTGTTTCCATTCTCTTTCCAGCCAGGATGTATGAAAGGGCTCATTTTTACGCATTGTCCCCAACATTTGCTATTGGCATTGATTGCTTCTTGAAATTTGACAGCCAAAATAGTTTCACATTGTTGTTTTATCCTGGATTTCTGGGATCATAAGCAAGCAGGCTCATTTCTCTTTTTCATACACTTCTTAGCCATTTGATTTTGTTCTTTTGTGAATTGCATATTGATGTTTTATGTCTCTTTTTCTACTGAGGTGTTCTGTTTTAAAAAATGAGTTGTATGAATTCAACAGAGAGAATAGTACTGTTTATTATAGGTTGCAAAATTTTCCAAGTTTGCTGTTTATCTCTTCATTTCTTTCTTTTTTTTTTTTTTGATGTTTATTTTTGAGAGTGAGAGTGTGTGCATGAGTGGGGCAAGAGCAGAGAGGGAGACTCCCAAGCAGGCTCCACACTGTCAGCACAGAGTCTGACATGGGCTCAGACTCACAAACCATGAGATCATGACCTCAGCTGAAGTCAAGAGTCAGACGATTAACCGACAGATCGACCTGGGTGCACCTCTTCATTTCTTTTCTATTATTTTTTAACTTCTTGCTTTTATTTATGTACTTTTAAAAATATTTTTAAATGTTTATTTATTTTGGAGAGAGAGAGAGAGAGAGACAGTGTGAGCAGGGCAGGGGCAGAGAGAGCGGGAGACACGATCTGAAGCAGGCTCCAGGCTCTGAGCTGTCAGCACAGACAGCTCGAACTGGGCTCGAACTTACAGACCGCGAGATGATGACCTGAGCCAAAGTCAGATGCTCAACTGACTTTGAGCATGCCACCCAGGTGCCCCTTCTTGTTTTTATTTATTTATTTATTTATTTATTTATTTATTTATTTATTTATTAAAAAAAATTTTTTTTTAACATTTATTTTTTTTGAGACAGAGAGAGACAGAGCATGAACGGGGGAGGGTCAGAGAGCGGGAGACACAGAATCCGAAGCAGGCTCCAGGCTCTGAGCTGTCAGCACAGAGCCCGACGCGGGGGCTCAAACTCACAGACCGCGAGATCATGACCTGAGCCAAAGTCAGATGCTCAACTGACTTTGAGCATGCCACCCAGGTGCCCCTAACTTCTTGTTTTTAAAACAATATCTAATCAAATGTATCCTTCCCTTTTAAATATTTACGTTTGGGGTCGTGCTTAGAAAACTCTTCCTCACCCTCAAGATTACGAACATATTTACTTCTAAATATCAAATTTGTCTTGTAAATTAAAAAAAACCCCACTTTTTATTAATGTAGCGGACCGCACGCAACTTAAACAGTTGAATACTATTCAACACCACCCCCTCTGCTTTGTGACTTCTACATCTCTGAAGCCTCCCCTCCCTCCTCTTTGTCCTTGTGGCTTTCAGAGGAATGTTTCCCTGCCTGCTATCCTTCCTTCTTATTTGAGCCATGTTTTGGAAAGGAGAGACGAGAAATGAGGTGAGGTTGATTTGCCGGTTTTTACCGGAAGTCTAATATATATTTTTATCGTTACATTTTTATTTTATTTTATTTTATTTTTTATTTTTTATTATTTTTTTAACATTTATTTATTTTTGAGACAGAGAGAGACAGAGCATGAGCAGGGGAGGGGCAGAGAGAGAGGGAGACACAGAATCTGAAACAGGCTCCAGGCTCTGACCTGTCAGCACAGAGCCTGACTCGGGGCTCGAACTCACGGACCGTGAGATCATGACCTGAGCCGAAGTCGGATGCTCAACCGACCGAGCCACCCAGGCGCCCCATCGTTACATTTTTAAATCCAGCAACTACTTGGGCTGTGATGTGATACAGGGATCTAACTTCATCATTATTTCTTTTTCAAACGATTTTCAGTTTTTTCCAATACTACTTATGGAATGAATCCATCCACCGATTTAAATTATTTTTTTTAATGTTTATTTATTTTTGAAGGAAAGAGACACAGAACGTGAGCAGGGGAGGGGCAGAGAGAGAGAGGGAGGCACAGAATCTGAAATGGGCTCCAGGCTCCGAGCTGTCAGCGCACAACCTGACATGGGGCTCGAACCCACAAACCGCAAGATCATGACCTGAGCCCAAGTTGGGTCGCCCAACCACCTGAGCCACCCAGGCGCCCCTCCATCCGGTTTTGTTATGTACCGAATTACCACACTCATTTGGACTGAACTTCTCATCTGTGAGTTCGGCCCCACTACTGCTTTTATTCTTTTTCCAGTGCTACCCTGGCTTAATTATTAATAACTTAAAAAAATCTACCAAAGGGTAAATTTTCCCTTATTCTTTTTTTATATTTTTAAATTACCATTTTTTTTTAATGGGAAGAGAATTCTGATCTTTATGGTCACTGCTTATCCAGATGTCACAGAGCTTTCAACTAGTCAAAACCACTTTTTTATTTAAAGTTGATTTATTTATTTGAGAGAGAGAGAGAGAGAGAGAGCGTGTGTGAGCAGGGGACAGAGGAAGAGGGAGAGAGAGAATCCTAAGCAGGCTCCACGCTCAGCGTAGAGCCCCATGCGGGGCTCTATGTCACAACCATGAGGTCATGGCCTGAGCTGAAATTAAGAGCTGGACACTTAATTGACTGAGCCACGCAGGCACCCCCCCCCCCAAAAAAAAAAAAAAACCATTGTTTTTTCTTCTACTTCCTTGTCCTTCTAGAATTTTCTAAACGGGAGGCATCTTTTCCAAAGTCATGTTTCAGGAAGGTTATGTTGCCAAGGTTATATTGGCTCACCCGTTACAATTTTCTGTCCCCTTCAAAGTGACATGGTGCCGTGTGTTATGGGGAACCTAGTTTGTGGCCCCAACCCAGGTCAAGAAGCAAAAAACAAAAGAGTGTAGGGGAGGGACTCACTGGGACCCGAGTCGTCCTTGCGTGTGACTGGTATGGCTGCCTTGAGGCTGCTTCCTCATCTTTGGTTTGCTTCTTCCCTGTTTACTCACTCCATTCCTAGGCACGTCTTGTGGATCTTTCCTGTTTCCTTGGATCATCCCTGTTTTTCTTTAAAGTCTGGTCCTTGCTATGGCATGCCAGCCCTTTACAGTTCACCCTACTTCTCTTAAAACGTTCCACGTTTTTACCCCTTTTACAGACCACCTTCGTTTTCCTTGTTGGCCCCTTCTAAGACTTTACACTCTTGCTGTTGTTTCTGTGCTGATGTCATCAGATGCCTCAGTGTGCCCCACCCCCACCACCCCAGTTCGTGACTGAGTCTAGAGCTACCCAAGGTGCCGCCTGAAGTGGCACTAGGGTGATATCAGTGTTACAGTCACCGAGGTCACACTCTCTGCCCTACCGTCCCTTCCCCACCTGGACCTTCCTTACCCACTGATGTTCGTGCGCGCGGCCGTTTGGAAGCCATTGCTGTGCATGTTCAGCCATATCCTGAGTGCCAGGACCTGGGCGCGTTGCTAAGTATTTTCTGGCTAATCCCCGTTAATACTCATGACCGCTCAATGGGGCAAATACCTTCTGACTCCCCATTGTACTGGTGGGAAAACTAAGACTTAGAAGGTTGCATCATCTGGAGTCTTACAGCTGGAACCTGGCAGAGTCAGGACGGGGTCTGGGGTCTGTTTAGCTTGAAGGCCGATCTGCTACGCTGCTTCTCTTTTTATGGCAAAGACCTCCTTGCTGAGTGAGTTGAACTGGACACTGAAGAAGGGCCACCCTTAGCATCAGGGAATGATGACACCGAGGGATGGGGTGTGGGGCGTGACCGGGAGAGGCCCACAGATGGACAGGAGAGGGCAGAGCCCGGAGGTGGGCAGTGGGCTGGCAGGTCCCCGCCTTGGGAACGTCAGCACCTTGACCGGAGCCTGCTTCTTTCCTCACACTCCGGTCTCTGGTCTGAAATCCCCCCACCTCCAGGCAGCCTTGAAGCAAGAAGCACAGGGGAAAAAGCTGCTCATTCAAACTCAGAACAGCTCCCTGGACCCGGTGAGTAAGGTCATTTCAGGGGAGAGCGGAGGGAAGATGACTAAATTAGGTTGGCTTTTGTACCTCTTTGGCTTCGAATGGAGTGTGGGAAGCGATCCAGTGTTGCTTTTCCTGGCTGGCTGTGGGACAAAAGAAGACAGCAAACAGTGGGGGGACCTTGCACTTGTGTTTGTTTTGCCTGTTGGTGTCCTTCCCTGCCTGCCACTTCTGCTCCATCAGGCTTCCCTCTGATGCCCTCAGCCAAGGGCTCTTGAAGGTGGCTTCCTTTCCCTCCGTCATGGCGCCACCCTTGTGTTCCTTGAGTTCCCTGAGAATGCTCCCCGCCTCCGTTGCTTTCTCCAGCGCCTTTTACACTCCCACAGCACCTTGCCCTGGACCTTCTGCTTTGTCAGAGAAGAAGCTTCCATTCCCAAGTTCCTTGGACCCTTTTGAGCCTCGCACTGGCCTCCAGGACATTTGTTTACAGACAGACTAGTAGGTATGTTTTGAAGGGCAGAGGCCATGCCTCATGTGATGGCTCCAGAAGGATGGATAGGGCCAGCATCCGTACATACTTCTGGGATGAATACATGCCTTTAGTTGCTGCTGTCTGTCCATCCCAGGGACAGTCACTGCAGAGGGAGTCTTACGTGTTGTCTCTGGAGCCCTGCCACTTGAGTTTGGCTTCCCACTCTACCGGGTACTAACTCTGCAGTTTGGACCAGTTATTTATTATGCCTGTGCTTCATTTCCCTCGTCTGTAAAGTGGGGATACTATTAATCCTGCCTTACAAGGTACAACTGACATATTGCTTAGCATTGTTTGTAGAATTCCCTGGTACACAGTAAGCCCTCTGCAAATGTTCACTGCTGTTATGCATGACCTATTCTGAAGAATCTTCTTTGGTATTTTCATGCCAGATGGACATGGTCCCCAGAGAAACTTCTGGCATCATTATGACTCCATGAGAGTTCTAGCTCCCAAATTCGACTTCTCTGTTCCCACAGGCCCTGGACATGTGTTTCGCTCCAGGAGTCACCGTGGAAGGATGGGTAGCTCCAGGAGACCTTGTCTCCTCTCTGTCTTGGCGGTTCTCAGCAAAACAGGTTCTTTCATATCCACTCACTCATGTGTGCATTCAACAAACATTTTTTTAAGTAGGCGTCACGCCTAGCGCAGAGCCCAGTGTGGGGCTTGAACTCACGACCCTGATGAGATCAAGACCTGAGCTAAGGTCAAGAGTTGGACGCTTAACCGACTGAGCCACCCAGGGGCCCCTCAGCAAACATTTCTGAGTGCTCCTTATGTGCCTGACAGAGGCTTTGGTCCTGGGAGAAGTTTGTGTCCAAGGAGCTCACAGTCTGGTTGTACTTTGTAGACTTTCGTTGTGGATTTTTCTAAAATTCGTTTGTGTCCCTTGCGCGTAGAAAAGCTTCTCATTCTTTCAGCAGATTCCTCTCCATCACGGTGTCTTTGTGAAGGTTAGATGCTGACCAGGAGGACAGCCTGTGTGCTTACTTTTGGTCTCTGCCTTTTGTTTCTCCTGTCAACTGGGACCCTCTCCTTGCCAGCCGACGTCCCCGAGGTGACTGCCGCGTTGCATTCAGTCTTCCGCCTGGCTGTTGGGATGACCTTGTGTCCGGTTTGTGACATTCCCAAGGCTGTGGACTGTCTGGGGCGTGGCATTCTGCAGGGCACCCGTGTCTGGCCTGCAGGTAAGAAGTCCGTGCCCTGCGTCACCCTCTGCCACGCCAGCTGGACTAAACAAGGCTGCTTGCTCCTGGGGGTCACTCTTCTCTGCCTGAGTTGTGCATCATTCTCAGGTGCACGGCCCAGATATTACCTGACCTCTGGGACTCCTATCCTGATAGTTTGTGACTTTTGGAGGACACGTTCTGTGACTTCTGCTGTAACCATCCTGGATCCCAGCGTAGAGATGCTTTAAGTCCCTCCCACCAAACAACCAACCGGCTGAACTGACCTTCCCTGTGGCTAGATTGGCTTCAGCCTTCCCCTGGGTGCCCTCAGATTTATGGAAAAATGAGAAGAAATCTCAAAATATGATGAAGTCCTTGTCCCCAGCACTATGTCTTATTTCCAAATATTCTTATGCTGTCACCTCCTAAACAATAGGTGAATTTCAAACTACTTTCCATCTGAATGATGGATTGAATGAATCTAATTTACATGCTTTTCATTTTATGTAAATTGGCCCAAATGAGCTAAATCTCCAGGGGTGCAGTACCTTTTTCCAGGAATCTCTTACAGCCTCTTCCAGGCAATATAGTGCTAATTCAAGTTTAAACAAGTAACACAAAGGAACAGACTTTTAGTCGCCTGGCTTGATTTTGTCCACCTTCAGCCATATTTGCTCTGAATCTGGCTCGTGCTATAGACTGGATCAGGTCCCTTCGGGAATTCAAGCGTTGAAGCCCTAACCCCCACTGTGTTGCTCTCTGGAGGCGGGGCCTTTGGAAGATAATCAGGTTCAGTTGAGATCATGGCGTGGAGGCTTCATCATGGGATTAGTGCCCTTATGAGAAAAGACGCAAGAGAGTTTCCTTGCTCTCCCTCTCTTCCCATCGCGTGAGGACACAGTAAGCAAGCAGCCCTGTACCAACCAGGAAGAGAGCGCCCACCAGAGGCTAACCATGCCGACACTCTTATCTTGGACTTCTAGTTTGTTTCTTCTTTTTTAAATATAATTTATTGTCAAGTTGGCTAACATACAGTGTATACGGTGTGCTCTTGGCTTTGGGATAGATTCCCGTGATTTATCGCTTACATGCAACACCCGGTGCTCATCCCAGCAAGTGCCCTCCTCAATGCCCATCACCCATTTTCCCCTCCCCCCCACCCCCGCCCCCCACGCTCCTGCCCATCAACCCTCAGTTTGTTCTCTGTATTTAAGAGTCTCTTATGGTTTGCCTCCCTCCCTCTTTGTTTGAAAGTATTTTTTCCCCTTCTCTTCCCCCATGGTCTTCTGTTAAGTTTCTCAAGTTTGAACTTCTACTCTCTATAACTGTAAGAAAATAAATTTCTGTTGTTGAAGCCACCCAGTCAATGATAGTTTGTGGCAGCCTGGGCAGACTAAGACAGCTAGTGAAGAATTCTGGAGAACTCTGCACGGTCAAGGTTGGGCACGGCGTGCGGCTCTTTCCCCCAGACCCCGCAGTCTCTCGCTTCCCACTGTCTTTGGGAGAGGGTTCCTGACTCAGCCAGCAAGACTCCCCACCTTTGTCTGGATGCTTGAGCAGCCAGAAATTTCCAGAAGAGTTAGCAGGAAAACCTTGTATGAGGATCCATAAAAATTTATTAAAATTAAACCCTTTCACATTCAACTTATTAATTAAAAAAGGTTATAATAGCCTGAAGGAGGAGCCCTAAAAAGCAGCTGAACTTTTTGTCTAATTGCTTTCAGAAAGAACAACTCAAAATCATCTGCCAAAAGCCTCTCTTTTGGCAGGCGAGCTTCGGCATTCCTGTGACGCTGATCTAAATAAAATTCCTTCCAGCAGGTGTGCTCGTCTGATTACCTGCGGGCCCTCGATCCTTGGAAAATCTCGGGGAGGCGGTTCCACTCTAAATCAGATTTGGTAGAAGAGATGCACATCTGGTCCACACTGCTGGGTGTAAGTAACCCTTAATGCTCGCCCGCCCAGGCTCCGTCTTCCGGGGCCTGTGGTTGCAGACGCAGTGTGTACTCACGTGTGATGGCTGTGGGTCTCTTAAGCCCTGGCCTTGAAGCAGCCTTCTTTCTGCCTTCAGGCTCCCTGGGGTCCTGCCCTCACGTGCAGGAAATTCTAGGCAGGCTCTTCAGTTTCTAAAACCCTGTTCGTTTCTTCCCAGCTATAAACATGAAATAGATCCATGGTACCGAGCGTGGAAAGTTCAGACAAATAAGAATACAGTTACATCCATCACTCAGCAAGAACTAGTATTTACATTTTGTTCTATCTCCTTCCAATAACTTTTTTCCGCGAATATACCTGTGAGCACACGTATGTGGGCATCCATATGAATGCATGTGAATATGCGTGTGAATATAGATGTGACCAGGTAATTATATTTATATAGTTGTGGTTATGCTTCCCATATAATTTTATGGGCTGACCTCATAAAAGTAATACAGGGATCAGATAATAAAAAACAATATAAGTGGGTACAAATAAAAAGTAAGAGTCCCCGTCAGTCAAAGCCTTCACGACAGAGGCAACTGCTTTTAGCCATTTGTCATTGTTGGCACCCTCCGTGGGTGAAATCACTCCAGATGAAGTGCTCTTGCGTTTTTGGTTCCCTGTTTTAAGTAGAACCTCCCCATGGGGTGCCTGCGTGTTCCAGTTGGTTAAACATCCGACTTCGGCTCAGGTCGTGATCTTGCGGTTCGGGAGTTCGAGCCCGGCGTCGGGCTCTGTGCTGACAGCTCAGAGCCTGGAGCCTGCCTGCTTCCGATTCTGTGTCTCCTCTCTCTGCCCCTCCCCTGCTCACACTCTGTCTCTTTCTCTCAAAAAAATAAACATTAGATAAATATTAAGTAGAACATCCCCATCCCCTGTAATGAAGGACAAGGGGAGCCCCACTGCCCCCCAGCCCTCCCTGTCCTTACCTTCCTGTCTCTGCTGGCCACGTTTTTATTTTTAAATCTTTGAATTGAGGAGCTTCCTTGCGTTAGCTCATACACTTAACTCTTTCCTTATTAACTTTAATCCGTACCTTTGGACCTCCCACTGGGAGAGATGAGGGACTTCACACCCCACGTTCCTTTCTCCTTGTTTTCGACCAGTTGTATCACCAGACCATCATGGGGTCAAACACGTACACTCGTGCTCTATCTGGAATTGAAATTCCCATGATTTGTCTATCGCTTTCAGACTCGAAAAGAACATAATTAGTGTTTATAATATTATGATGAATATTATTATTATAAATATTCTGTGCAGAAACAACTATTGTGTCATCAATCTTGTGCCACTTGTAGAAGAAAGAGGAAAAAGCCCTCACCTTGGAGGAAGAGAGAGGACAGCCCTCTCTACTTGCGTCTGACGTTCGATATCGCCGTGTGACTGCGGAGATGACCCAGCTGCAGCACATCGTTGGCTCCTGAAGGTTCCTCCTGTCCCTGCCCTGGTCTGATTTGCTCCCGCGGTGGCCTTCTGGGAGCGCACCTCCTTGTTAGATTCCATCCACGGGCTGGATCCCATTCTCCAATTTCTTGGATTCCTTGTATGTTTTGCCGACACAGTTGATTGAGTGACTCTGTTAGGAAGTGTGTATGAATCGTACACTTTCTAAGTGCCTGTCTTGATTGGATTTTGACTGGGTATAAAGTAATTTTTCCTACGAGACTTAAGCAGTCCGCTCCGTGATCTAGTATCCGAGGATGCTGATACGTGTCTACTGCCGGCGTGATCATCATTCATCAGGAAGCTGTCTGTCCTTTGCTCTAGAAGCTTTAGAGTCCTTTCTCTATCCCCGTGCTCTGTAACCTTATGAGGTTTGGGGCTGTTTATGAGTCTTGAGCTACTTGATGGGCCTTTTCAGTCCAGAGCTTCATATCATCAGATATTTTTCTTCTATTATTTCCTTTCCTTCAAGTTCTCTGTTCTGTCATCCTGAAATGCTTATGACACGGATGTGGCCCTTCTGCATTAATCCTGTGTATTAATGAAAAATGTTTATTTTTCTATATTGTGTGCTGTGCATAAATTTCCCCTCTAGTTGTACTGATTTTTTTTTTTTTTTTCCAATCCGAATTTTAACTTTCCCGAGCTCTTGATTTCACCGCTCACTTTTCTAAGCAGCCTGTCAGGTCTCCCTGAAGTGTTATGTTAAAATTCTTCCAAGGTGCCTTCTCTTTCCAGAATCCTTCTTCTTATTTCTGGGGTCACCTTTGCTGTCCCCTTGGGGATGCTGAGTGTCTTCAAGGGTCCAGCAGTCCTGGTTTGGCATTAGCATTTCCGAGCTTTCTGAATGAAAGTGCCAGTACATGGGGCACCCGGGCGGCTCCGTCGGTTAAGCGTCTGACTTTGGCTCAGGTCATGATCTCACGGTTCGGGGGTTCGAGCCCCGCGTCGGGCTCTGTGCTGACAGCTTGGAGCCTGGAACCTGCTTCGGATTCTGAGTTTCCCTCTCTCTCTCTCTCTCTGCCCCTCCCCACTGCTCACACTCTGTCTCTTCCTCTCAAAAATAAATGAACATTTAAAAAAGAAGAAAGCAAGTGCCAGTACAAGTCAGGCTTCCTGTCCATGACGCAGGCCGGCAAGGGTCCAGGACCCTGAGGGGGCCCCTCGGGACCAGCCCAGAGCGCGTTTGGCTTCACCCAGGATAGAAATCAGACAAGGAGGAAGTGAGAGCAGAGTCTACTGAATGGAGCAAATGACACGGGTATTAGCAGAGGGAGCGTTTGGGAGGCTCAGAAAAAGAGAAGTGAGTCTCCCCGTCTCTTGGAGTCGGGGTTTTATATTGGAAAGGGGTCGAGGATATGTGTTCCTTCAGGAATCCTGGGTAGGGTCCGATCAAAGGCGAGTGTCAGCTGAGAAACAGGTGTTATTCCATAAACCCCCAAAGGCAGGGGCATTGACGCCAGTGGCGACTGAGGTTTGTTCGAGGCTAATGTCTTGTTGCTGGGGATCTGGTTCTTCTTGGATATTATCAGGTGTGTGGGGGCCGAGGATGAAACTCAGAGAATGAGTAACTTGTTGGCTTCCCCCTGGGGGCGGGAACATAGCTTCTTTGGTTTACTCAGGGGCAAGGTGACATACAGAACGTGAGTACACGGGGCCTCGTGGAGAAGTGGGAGAGCTGGAGCCTTTCTAAAATCGAGTCCCTTCAGGGTTCCTGTGTCGTCAACACCAGCATCTGCCCCTGAACGTGAGGAATGACTGCAGACCTTTAGAGGGGTGGGGCATGGATTCCATTTCTGGCCGGGAAAGGGGGAACAGGCCGCCCCCAAGCAAATGCCAGAGGAAGAGGGCCTCATCCTGGGGCACCCCCCCAACCCTCAGGAAGTTCACTCCAGTAAGAGGACCTTTTCCTTGGGGTGCGAGACCCGCTCAGCTGTTCCAAGTAAAGGGCTCTCATCAGTCACCCCCAATTCCACCCTGTGTCCATTCTAGCTCTTAGTACCTGCCAGCTCGGGGCGCTCGTGCCGTCCCACAGTGCATCTCTCTACCTCAGCCTTCCCCTTGTCACGTTTTCAGCCGGGACTTGCTCTGCCCAACCTTGTCCATCAAGATGAGCGAAATCATTCTGCCAGTTGTTTTGAACCAGTGATGGTGGTCCCCTTCTTCCATATTCTGTGCTTTTATGAATGTATTCCAGTTTGTTCTTCGATCCCATGCTTTTAGCGGGATTTGAGGAGAGAGAAGTCTGTTCTGTTTTTATGTTTGAAATGTTTTTAGAGTTAGCAGTATGTTATAAAGAGTCCCGATGTCATTAAAATTTTAGCAAACATCACTGATACGCAGCCTACTCTGGTTAATGTGCATTGCTTATTGATTTCTATATCTTAAGATTTTTTTCTTATTTTTCTTCCTTTACTTTCTTTGTCCTTCCATTCAAAATTAAAAAAAAAAGTTTATTTATTTATTTTGAGAGAGACAGCACGATCAGGGGAGGGGCAGAGAAAGGAGAGAGAGGGAGAGTGAATCCCAAGCAGGTTTCACATGGAGCCCGGATGCGAGGCTCTATCCCATAGACTGTGAGATCATGACCTGAGCCAAAATCAAGAGTCAGACACTTAAGTGAGCCACCCAGGCACCCATTTGTTTCCATTTTAAATACAACGCAATACAATTTTCCTGGCGCACAATTTTTTGAACACATTTCAGCATAGACTTCAGACAATAGAGTTACTGGGTCAAAGGCTGAGAACCAGTGTTTGGACTCTTCATACATAATTGCCAAATTGTTTTCTCTAAGCTGTTGTTTCAGTGGCCACAAAGTCCCCAGCCCGTTATATTTTCCCCAATATGCTAAAAACAAAAAAAAAATATGTAAACAAAACCGTCCCATGCTGAAAAAACAGCATAAAAAATTTTATTTCTTTGGTGGCTTATGAGATCAACTATTACTTCCATATATCTTATTAGTTGTTTGTCTTTCCAGTTTTGTGAATTGTGTGTTCATGTTGTTTTTGTGTTCCCTGTTTGCCTCTTACTTTTAGTGATACTGTTTATAATGCTCCAAAGTTTATATTTTTATACCGGCAAGGCTCTCAGCCTCTTCCTTTGTGATTTCTGTGGTTCCCTTTTAACTTTGATGTCCTTTGACTATGAAAGAGGGGTTAGATATTTACATATAATTCACTCCAGGTTTCCATCATTTGATTTCTTGGTCTTCTCCTTTTAAACAGTCTCTTCATTTCGTTCATGTCTTACGGCATTAAGTAGAATTTCTAGGATCATGTTACTTAGTAGAAGAGGTGACGGGCAAGTTGTCTTCTCCCTCATTTTAATGGCAGTACCTCTGCAGTGATTTTCAAAATGGGATGCGTTTGGTGTCCCTTTGGATGTAGGAGGAGAAGAGAAGGAGAAAGAAATTACATTTCACTAATGTCCACTGTGGAGAGACACCGACCCTCAATTGCTCATCTGCCTGCTGGTCTGATGTGATGGGGGTGATGTGTTCAGGACAGGTGGGTTCATGGGGGCACTGACCTTATTTCCAGTGACTTCCTCATGCCCTTGTTTCCAGTGACTTGTGACACAAATGCCTGGTGTGGGGGATTCACAGATTATACTAATTAATTTTAATTAGACGAGCACTCCAAAAAGGGGCAGGATATGTGCCAAGAAGCTCCAGCTTTGGGATCATGCATCTCACACGGGCCCAAGTGGACCTCAAGACACCGGCTGCGATGGCATTTCCTGTGCTCCCCAAAAGACACCTTCATCAGCGCTTTATGAGTTAAAACACTGACGAGCCAATCAGATCAGACAAAAGTTGGCTGAAACCATTGGAAAATGCGAAAAGACTATTTAAAATGTTGATCTGTGTTCACTGTCATGAATAATGAAACCTGGCCTGTATCTTTGAAATGGGATGGAAAATGACTACAGATGGCTTTTGCATCACAGTCAAGTGTGGGGCTTAGTTCAGGGCAAAGTTCTTAAAAGAGTTGTCAAACACAGAGGGTCACACACTTTCTGCCACCAACAGGGGAGTGATCCACATTTGCTGATCTTTTCTGAGATGGTGGATGCTGTTGGCCACACACACTTAAAGATGACACTTCAACAAAGGTTTGAGGAAATGACTTCTTTTAGAGGAAACTCATGCTATGGAAAGAGCATTTTGAAAATCATGTTTTTGGAAATGTTTCAACCATGATGTGATTCTGTTGCAAAAAAAAAAAAAAAAAAAGATGTGAGCATGCTATCTATAAACTCAAATCTGCGAAGCTAAAAAATCTGGAAACAGAACTTTGTCAACCGCTTAAGAAATCTTCCAAATGAAGAGATCAAGTGTTTTTTAGACCCATTTGTTAAAAATACAAAAATGCGATTGCTTTCAGTTTGCAAAATCATCCATTGACATTAGGGAAGAAGAAACTTTACCAGCCAAATATCAGCAGAAATCTTGGTATGCCTGGAGGGTGGGAGTACAGAGTGAATATTGTGATTTAGTAAATACTGCCAATGACATTTTTCTTCAGTTTGGATCTGTGTCTCTTTCTGAGGTGTATTTTTGGTTACGGCAGATGTTAAAATCTAGTATGGAAATACACCCAACCTAAAAGCAGATCTTTAAATCACTGCATATAACAAAGTGTTATGGCAAGTACTTCAATGAGCATGAATGATATTAAATCACATTACTTTCCCCAAAAAGTCTAATTTCTGTGTTTTGAGAGAAAAATCATTCACTTAATTAAGCAGTGTTTTAAATTTATTAGTCTAGAGTTAGTTGCACATAGACTTCTCATATTTCAGAATGTTTTCTATTTGTGCTTTCTCTATTTGTTTTAATAGACTTGTCAGAGTTTCGTCTAGTTTATTGCTTCTGTTTCAATAGCCAGCTCTTTTATCTGTTTTCTAATTCATCTCTTTCATTATTCCTGTTTCCTTAATTTATTTTGTTGTTAGTTTTCTAAGAAGTCAGCATTTAAGACTTACGTCGTGTTTATTTTTTCTCTTTAGGATAATGAAAGCAAATACCTAACATTTTATTTGAATGTTACTTTGCTGTATACCTCGAGTTATTTCCATTTTTGTTTTTTGAAGATAAACCTGTAATTTTAACTTAATAACTTGAATCTAGGAAGTATCGGAGAGCGTATATTAACAAATTCAATTTTAATGAATAAGTTCAAGGGATCGAATATACAACGTGGTGATTACAGTGAATCATATTGCATTGGGTACTCGAAAGCTGCTAAGAGAGTAGATCTGAACTGTTCTCAACACAAAAAAGACATGGTAATTATGTGGCACAATGGAGGTGTTAGCTAACACTAGGGTGATAATTGTTTTGCAATATTTAAGTACATCGAATTGACTCATTGTACACCTTAAGCTTACACAGTGTGATAGGTCGGGTGTATCTCAAGAAAGCTGGACAAAATGTCATTGCAGCTATTAAAATATTGACTTTTATTATTGTTTATTTTTTTAAGTTTATTTATGTATTTAGAGAGAAAGAGCGAGCGAGCACGTGAGCAGGGGATGGGCAGAGAGAGAATCCCAGGCAGGCTCTGTGCTCTCAGTGCAGAGCCCGACGTAGGGCTCCATCTCACGAACCGAACCACAAGATCATGACCTGAGCCGAAATCAAGAGCCTGATGTTTAACGACTGAACTCAGGCGCCCCAGGCCATGTTTTTAAATCCTTTTGTTGAACTACCTGACAGGGCTCTGTTTTCCTGACTGTACTTTGCCTGGTAAAACAACTTAACGGAAGAGAAAGAGACGGAAACTCAGAGCCCAGAGAAGAGCAGAGGACTAGATGTTGCTGCAGAGTAGGAAAACCCAAAAAGGCTCTGGAAGTTTGAGTTTTAGGTCCATGCTGGGGTAAAAAGTGTGGTCTTGGAGCCACAACAGGCAGGGGCGGGAACTGAGACCACGGTCTGGCTGTCCCTCCTTTAAGTGGAGACGAGACTCAGTCTGCCCACTGCTCGGCACAGTGGCAGAGATGTTTATTTCTGCCCAGACAAAGGCTCTAAAGGCTCCAGTGGTAAATCAGAACTCAAACCTGGAGTTCAGGGAAGTGCAGTCCAAATTTAGACCGAGAGTGGGTGCAGGCATTCCAAGCCAAGCATGAAGGTACAAACTGGTCCTCAGCTCGGGAGGCCCTGTGCCCCGTGGCACCTGTGCCACGGACTCGACTTTCCCAGCGCATGGGGCTCCAAAGGCAAGAGCTGCGCCTGCTGAGGATGCCACGGGAGTTCCTGCCACAGAAAGCGGTAGTCCAAGCCCGCCACAGTTCACCACCAGGCAACGTCCAAGAAGCACAAAGAGGAGGATTAGTGCCTTAAGAAATTGAGACGACAGACGTTCTGAAAGAAAATGTGAACAAGTAGGAACCTAAAAGGTAAAAGACTAGAAATTGTAACCAAAGATTCAGACCCAGTGCACAATGAGAGGAGGATTGGTAAGAGAAACCAAGTTAAATGGCCAGAAATGGAAAAGATGGTCTTTTCGATGCAAAAGTCAGTGGACAGGTTAAGCCACGGATTAAGTTACAATTGAAAACGAGAATTGGGGAATTTAATTTTGAGGAAGTTGCTTATGAGATACACAGATAAAAATAACGAAAACTAAAAAGAAGAATTCGGGGCACCTGGGTGGCCCAGTCGGTTAAGCGTCTGACTCTGGGGTTCAGCTCAGGTCATGATCTCATGATTTGTGGGTTCCAGACCTGCATCGGGCTCCGCACTGACAGCATGAAGCCTGCTTGGGATTCTCTCTCTCTCTTTCTCTCTCTGCCCCGCCCCCCTCAAAATATATGAGTAAACTTTAAAAAAAAAAATTAAAACAATGATTTAAGAAATGTGAAAGATACAATAATGTAACGGTTAAGATTTAGTCCAGCTCAAGTCATGATCTCAGGGTCATGAGATGGAGCCCCATGTTGGGCTCCACACTGGGTGTGGAGTCTGCTTAAGATTGTCTCTCTCTCCCTGTGTCCCTTCCTTGCTCGTGCACATGCTCTTGTGTGCTCTCTCTCTCAAAATAAATAAATAAATAAATAAATAAATAAATAAATAAAAGGGAATTGAACTCAGAGGAAAGTGTGCCTCACAAGAAGCGACAATGAGTTGAGTAATCGGTGAACTCGTGCAAGAGTCTAGAAAAGCTCTGGTTGTAAACGGAACAACAACAACGACGACGACGGATAATGGGAGGGCTTGAAAGGAAGGTTGACCTGAAACATCGGACGACAATAACACGGAAGAACAAGGCAATCCAAAGATGAGAAACAACCCAATACATAACTATGAGAAGCTAGTTGACAGAAGAGGAACCCAGAATGGCCAAAAGTCACGGAAGAAGATGCCTAAACTAGCAATCAGGGACATTCAGTTAAGAAAAATGTCTAACAGTCTGCTAATACCAAATGTTGGCAAGGCTGTGGGGCAAATAAACACGCTCTTAGACTAACCACCCATCTTTCAAAGGAGTCCTCTCTCCACAGTGTGGGCTATACTTAGGCAGCCACTTGCTTCTAATGCATTGAATAGAGTGAAAGCGACGGCATGTGATTTCTAAGACCAAGTCATAAAAGCTCCCTTCTGTCTCTTGGATCACGTCTCTGGGGGAAGCCAGCTGCCATTTCATACGAACACTTGAGCAGCCCTACGGTGGTGCCCGCAAGGAAGTGAGACCTTTTGTGAATAGCTGTATGAGTACGCCATCTGGAATTCCAGATCCAGTCACGCCTTCTGAGGGTGGTTGCCCTGGTCAATGTCTTGACTGCAGACGACTCATGAGATCTACTGAGCCAGGACGACCCAGCGAGGCAACTTTTGATTCCTGAACCACAGAACCTGTGAGACGATAAATATTTGTTGTTCTAAGTCACTCACTTCAAGGGCAATTTGTTACGTTCGCAATAGAAAACTAACTCCAACCACTTTGGAGAGCAGTTTGGTAAAGCCTGTGTGATATTTTATGTAGGTCTCTGGGCGGAAGAAATGTTGGCAGATATATACAAAGAGACACACACGAGGATATTCCCCGTAGCATACTTTGACGTCAGTTACCTAGTGAATAAACAAATTGCAACATATTTATACAGTGGAAAACTATGGAGCAGTTAAAAATAAATTAGGTGTATATACATGGATTTGGACAAATCCCTAAAATTTAATGTAGAGTGAAATGGGCACGTTGTAAAAGCATATGTGTGGTGTGATATTATTTATGTAAATGTAAAGATATATACAGCAATACTATAATATATTCTATACAGTTACTAGCAAATGTAGGGGAATTTAAAACATGGATGGGAAGGATGCATTTCACAGTGGAGGGGAGGAGGTGGAGGAATGGGAGAGGTGGGCAGGGCATCAACATAATCTTATTATTACTGTCAAAAAAAAAATCTATGCCAAGTAAGGTAAAATATCAGCCTCTATTCAACCTGAGTGGTGGGTCCGTGCACACATGATGTTATTTGCTCGATTTTCTATTTGCCTGAAATACTCTTTATTGCCATTAATGGAGATTTTCATTCTGCTACTATTTTGGGTTCTTTGCTTTGCGAGGCCTGCCCCTTCTCCAGACCAGCTTGCCTCTCAGTGTATTGTTTTCTGCTTTTTGACCTGATATCGCCTCAC
Source organism: Panthera leo (assembly GCF_018350215.1). Lineage (NCBI taxonomy): Eukaryota > Metazoa > Chordata > Mammalia > Carnivora > Felidae > Panthera > Panthera leo. The sequence continues at coordinate 14,795,235 of NC_056694.1, read as the reverse complement.
CTACTCGGATATTTTCTTATGAATTTGCATTCTCATTTCATAGGCACCCTGCTCCCTTTCTTGTTTGTAAGGACATAACCAGAAACCGTAAAATTGTCCTCTTTCTTGGATCATATCACTGTTGACAGTATGTTCTTTGCTTTACATCTTCTTAAAAGTGCTTCCTCCTGTAATGATGCAGACTTTTCTCATGCAGACCCCCACGTTGGTGTTTTCTGCTTACTCATTCCTGTCTGATTTGAGCTCGATCCCAACTCTGTTTGCCAATTGGCATGCCCCTGCAGATCTTCACAAGGGAACACAATTGTTTTCTAAGTGCTTAGTCAAATGCCCGGCGTCTGGCTGGCATTCACGTGGCACATCTTTGCTGGAGGAAGATCGGATCTTCTCGTCTCCCCGTTACTGAACTCCTGGGCTGTGAGGAGAAGACGTACATTTCTGGGGTGTTTCAGATCTTCTGCATTTCTTCCTAAATCAAAAGTAAGACGTGAAAAGCCATAATCCACCTAGGTCTTTGCTCCTAGGGTCCTTCTCACGGACACCTGTGCCTGCAGCAAATTTCACATCTCCACGTGCAGGGCCTGTGCCCCCAACCCTCCCATTTCTAGCCACGTGGCCTACCGGGAGGTGTGATCCTTGAGTAGCCGGAGGTAAGGGGGTTGCTGCTTCCCAGGGGTGCCGAGGACAGCGGGGATTTGACCCAGGTTGCTTAAAAAAAATTTTTTTTAATGTTTATTTATTTTTGAGAGAGAGAGACAGCGTGTGAGCAGGGGAGGGGCGGAGAGAGCGGGAGACACAGAATCGGAAGCAGGCTCCAGGCTCCGAGCCGTCAGCGCGGAGCCCGACGCGGGGCTCGAACTCACAGACTGTGAGGTCATGACCTGAGCTGAAGTCGGACGCTTAACCGACTGAGCCACCCAGGCGCCCCGACCCAGGTTGCTTTTAAAAAGCAATCCCCACAGAGTCTGGAAGGGAGATAGCCTGATGTCATGGTTGGCCATTCCCGAGCCCCTGAAATAGGAGAGAGTTTGGGTAGCCCCTTGTATGCCCCTTGTATGTTGGGCATTTGACTAAGCGCTTCTAAAACAATCGTGTTCCCTCTTCAAGATCTGCAAGGGCATGTCTCCTGGCCGCACAGGCCGCTCTGGGAAGTCCGCAGTCGATTCCGTGCTCATCCCAGGCGCCCGCGGAGAGCGCAAGCTCCAGCTGAGGTCTTGTCCCTCCTTTCCAGAGTCCGTCGAAGACTTTAAAAATTCTTAAATCCTTTGAAAAAGTTTCAGAGACAAGGTAAAATGCCTTTCTCTAGATTTCTTCCCCCCCTCCCCATCTCTGAGGTCCATTACCAGAACCTATACGACCTAAATAAAGAGCAGTGCTTCTCAAACTGTTCGTGGGGAAGGATTAGTTCGAACATGAAGTCAACTGGTCCCCTGCTCAGATGTGGGGACAATGCTATAAATTGCTGTAAAAATTTCTATGCTGTCTTTCAATTCCTGTCCTTATCTCGGTGCGGACCAGCAGTAAGCCGTGTTCGACTGGCAGTGGTCCACAGACCACACTTTGAGGAGCCCTGCAGAATTACATTTTGGTGCAGTATTTGTCCCGAATAATAATATCAGCCCGCAGCAGCGTGCCTGAGTCTTTGGGACGGTAGACAAAAACTTGGAAGGTGTATTAGTCTGGGTTCTCCAGAGAAACGTAACCAGTAGGGATGCCTAGCGAGATTTATTATAAGAATTGGCGCACCCGGTGATGGAGGCCGAGAGGCTCCATGAAAGGCGGTTGGCAAGCTGGGGACCCAGGAGAGCCAATGGTGTAAACGCCAGTCTGGGTCGGAGTCTGAAGGGGGGAGAAGATGGTGTCCCAGCTTAGCAGTTAGGCAGAGAGAACGCATTCTCCCTCCCTCTGCTTTTTTGTTCTCTTCAGGCCTCTGGCAGGTTGGATGTGCCCCCCCCCCCCCACCTTGGGGAGGGCAATTCCCACTCCCACCCCTCCCCCCCCGAGCCTACTGACTGAAACTTCATTTCATTCAGAAACACTCTTACACACCCAGAATAATGTTCAGTCAAGTTGGCACATAAAATTAACCATCCTCGACGGGCATCATCTCAAGTCGATGTGAGTGGGTCTCTTCTGCTTATTACTCTGCCAGGAAACATGCCAGTTCCTTGCCCCTAAAAACAGAAGCCGCTCCTTCCTTCCTCTCTCCCTGTCTCCCTCCTTCCGTCCACCTTCCTTCCTCCCTCCCTCCCTTCCTTCCACCCTCTCTTCATTCCTCTCTTTCTCTCTCTCTCTCCCTCCTTCCTTCCTACCTTCCTTCCTTCCTCCCTCTCCCTTCCTTCTACCCTTCCTTCCTGTCTCCCTCCTTCCTCCCACCCTCTCTTCATTCCTCTTTCTCTCTCTCTCCCCCCTTCCTTCCTCCCTCCCTCCCTTCCTTCCTTCCTGCCTCCCTCCCTTCCTTCCACCGTCTCTTCATTCCTTTCTCTCTCTCTCTCTCTCCTAACTTCTTTCCTCCCTCCCTCCCTTCTACCCTTCCTTCCTCTCTCCCTCCTTCCTTCCACCTTCCTTCCTTCTTCCCTCCCTACCTTCCTTCTACTCTCTCTTCATTCCTCTCTCTCCCTCCCTCCCTCTTCCTTCCTTCCTTCCTTCCTTCCTTCCTTCCTTCCTTCCTTCCTCTCCCTTCTACCCTTCCTTCCTCTCTTCCTCCTTCCTTTCATCCTCTCTTCATTCCTCTCTCTCTCCCTCCTTCCTTCCTTCCTCCCTCTCCCTTCCTTCTACCCTTCCTTCCTCTCTTCCTCCTTCCTTCCACCGTCTCTTCATTCCTCTCTTTCTCTCTCTCTCTCCCCCCTTCCTTCCTTCCTTCTTCACTTCCTTCCTTCCTCCCTCCCTCCCTTCCTTCTACCCTCTCTTCATTCCTCTTTCTCTCTCCCTCCTTCCTACCTTCCTTCCTTTCTCCCTCCATCCCTCCCTTCCTTCCTTCCACCTTCCTTCCTTCCTCCCTCCCGCCCTTCCACCCTCTCTTCATTCCTCTCTTTCTCTCTCTCTCTCCCTCCTTCCTTCCTCCCTCCCTCCCTCCCTTCCTTCTACCCTTCCTTCCTCTCTCCCTTCCTTCCACCCTCTCTTCATTCCTCTTTTCTCTCTCTCTCTCTCCCCTTCCTTCCTTCTTTCCTTCCTTCCTTCCTTCCTTCCTTCCTTCCTTCCTTCCTTCCTTATTTTTAATCTTATTTCTAGTATAGTGAACACATAGTGTTATGTTAGTTTCAGGTTTGCAACATAGTGATTCAACAATTCTACACATTACTCAGTGCTCGTCAAGATAAGTGTGCCTTTGCTCCCTTTCACCTGTTTCACCCTTCCCCCTATACCCACCCCCTTTTAGCCTCCTGATACCTTGCCCTCGAGGTGACAATGAAGCCAGCCTCCCCGGTGCCCAGGAAGCAGACTCATCTTCAGTTCTGGTGCTTTCCGTTCGAATAGCTCTTCGCTCCTGATACAGTTGGCTGCTTGCTGAGAGCACGTGGCATTGGGACACCCCCCACCCCCTGCCCCCCGCCCCGTGCTCTGCTGTTCACACACCAGATCCCTCAGCACCCGGGTGCACATTGCCATTCAACTTCTCTCTGAAGCTCGCCCTCTGCCGGGTCCTTACTGATCCCCTCTTAATAACCCAGCATGTTTTATTTTCAACCTACTGAATCCGTGGTCTCTTTGCCCTGCGTCCTGCTTCATACAATCTTCAGCAGATAATCACTGGTATTGTTGGGAGTATGTCTAGTATTAAACCCAGTGCTTTCTGGAATTTATCTTTTTTCACATTTACAAAAATACTGTTCGGTGTATATCAAAACCCCATTTTTGCATAGGAGGAGAGTGCTGCTAACAGAGGTTAGCAGCTTACCTCCGTGGCCCATAAGGGTAAGAGCTAGAATTTCAGTCCCAACCATGGATTTGACCAGCAAGTTCTGACTCCTTACCATGAAACTGCACTGCCTTACAGAAAATACAAAAAAAAAAAAAATTGTGCATATGACATACCGTCAAATTAATATCTCTCGATGAATAAAATCGCCACTGAAAAAATATTTCTTGGAAAGAAGGATCCATCTTTAAGTTCCGGTGCAGGATCGTGTTTGTCTCTGCTGATGAACTTGTGTGTATTTCCCTTCCTTGGCCAAAGAGACCATCTGAAAGCTTGGGTTTCCCCAGGTGGCGTGGAGTGAAATTTGGTTTTAATTGCAGCGGCTGTTTTTAGCTTCCTTGGGGTTGTATTTATTCCTCCCTTTCTTGAACACGACTCCATTTGTCCACGCGCAGGGTCCACTTACGTGTTTCCTTTCCCCACTCTACGTGGAGCGGTTGGGGGCGCAGGCTGGGCGCCCTGATTGTGAGCCTACTTTTGCAAGCTGCTTTTTCCAGAAGCAAATCATGTTGGTCTGTCAAATGGGACTCACTGGTGGCCAGTTTTCTCTGCAAAGTGCTCCACATATATTCTGTGACTGAACCTGGGGAGGGGCTTGGATTACATCCGACCGAGTATAACCTTGTCACTGTGGCTGGAGGCATTTGCGTGGTGCCCCCAGAGCCTCAGACAGACAGGCTCATAATGGGCAGATGTTTATAAAATGCGGACAACCTAGAATGATGGGCGGTGAAAGGAGAAGGGGATGTTTTCTGCACATGTGCTGAGCTCAGCGGCCGGTGGGGGGGGGGGGGAGACTCTCCCCTGGTGGTGAAATTAGTGTCTTCCCTTGTTTGTATGACTTAGAAATTAAGATAACCGCTGATAAAGCCGACTGGGTCCTGCGGCCAGTGCTGGGAGGGAAGCTGAAGCCAGTGTTGGGAACTAAGCACAGCCCATGGCCCTGTCCCCAAATTAGGATCGGCCCTGGCAAAAGGGAGGGTGCTCCTAATTCAGACACCTGATTCTCACTTTTCACTGTGTTTGGTCTGAAAATCTTCGCTCGGTGAAAAGAGGAGATGGTAATTGAAGTGTTTGTCCAAGAGAAAGCTTCTTGTATTGAACTTCTTTTGATGTTTATTTTTGAGAGAGAGGTGGAGGCGAGGGGCAGAAAGAGAGGGAGACACAGAATCCGAAGCAGGTTCCGGGCTCTGAGCTGTCAGCACAGAGCCCGACGTGGGGCTCAAACCCACGCGCTGCGAGATGATGACCTGAGCCAAAGTGGGACGCTCAACCGACTGAGCCACCCAGGCGCCACAAAAGACTCTTGTTTTTTATGTGTGAGGATTCAGCTGCGAGGCGTAAGTCTGACTTCTAATTAGCTGAGAATGTTCCCCTTGTAATTGACCAGCGTAGCCGTGCTTTGTAACTAGCATCCTGCCGTTCGTCATTGGCTGGCGGATGCAGGTTTTGTTAGCCGGGGAGGGGTGAGTGTGGTTTTGGAGCCTGATGGCTGGCTCTTGCCTCAGCCGTGTGTCTGTTTTACTTTTGGGGGACCCAGAACATTTGTGAGAGATGTCCCGGCTGTTACGATGAGTGAAAAGTACCTTTGAGAGAAATCGAGAAATCAGGAAGTGTGGCCTATTTTACAGGAAGATAATTAATTCGTTTTTAGACATCTTGAGTTTGAAATGAGAGGTTGACATCCGGTGGAAATGTCTGGTGCTTGGCTGACGCTTGCTTAGTGGAAATAGCACTCAGAAGGCCTGTGTTCTAGAACTGATTCTTCTGCTAACCGGCTCTGTGTTCCGGGTCAAGCCCCGTAGCTTTTAGGTGTCTCGTTGGTTAGTTTGTAAGTCAGCGGCTCTCAGCCCAAACAGGGACCTGCCGGTGTGTGCTCTGGACTGGAGAGAGGGTGGGGTGTGGGTCCTGCGGGACTTGTCACTTGTCACCGGGTGTCCCTGGTGTCTGCCGGCTCCAACCTCCCACGGTTAGGGCAGTTCTTGTCACGAGTGTGGGTTTGAGGGACAGCAAGGCTGGATGTCCTGAGCCGTCATCCTCAGAGACGGGGGGGGGGGGGGGGGGGGGGGCGGGTCTTCCTGTAATTCATAGCTTGTACCTCATCAGTGCCTGGAGGGCCCTTGGGGCTGCTCCCTCTTATCGTACAGGTGCAAACCGTAGTAAGAAATAAGACTTCACAAGTGGCTTCTCTGGAGAGTGAGGGATGTGTGGGGAGAGAGCTCAGGAGTTATCTCTCTCCCACAGAACCCTGGCAGAGAGGCCCTCACCTCTGCTTGAATGCCCCCAGGGATGGGGAGATCACCCATTCCAGTGCTGCCCAGTTCACCTTCCCGGAGCTCTGTTAAGAGGTGTTCTTTACTCACAGCCTGTAATGGACTCCCCGTGCTTCCTACCTGTTCCCTAATTCCACTCAAAGGGGGATCAGTCCTCTTAGTCCCCTTTCCAGATAGGGGAGCACAACATGTGTCCCAACACGCTCAGCGGCTCCCTCGCCGTAACAGAGAGTCGTGTTCTCTGTGCTGTGGAGAAGCCCACCTTTCTAGCTGCCTTGTCTTTCTCTTTTGCATTTGCTCTGTCTCCCTACGCTGCCTCTTTCCTCCCTCTTCCCCTAGGCTGTGTCGCACTGGTGGGACCTCTTTAAGCCCCAGGGCTGTCTTCTGGGCAGAGGAGCTTTGCTGGTCTAAGGAATGCAGTAATTCCCTGTAAGATTCTGGAAGCAGCTTTGTTCTGGGACACTGAGTGCCACGCACCTTTCTGGCAGGGCGGGTGGTGTGAGTGGCGTCCCAGAGGGCTGCGCTCATGAGCGGCTTTGACCAGCAGGTGTCTGCACCCAAGCCTGGCACGGGGGCCGCTTCTCCCAGGTGCGGAAGGTTGTCTGTATTTACTTAGGGCCTGCCGTTTCCCACCCGATTCGGGTGCTGTGTGAGTGGCTCATCTGCTTTACCTGGGAGAAGTCAAACCCTTGGATCTCCACACGGTCACAGCCGAGACGCCCAGTCCCCGGGGAGCCCAGCATTTCTGAGATGTGCGTTCCTTAAGGAGCACCAAAAAAGTTTATCGGGCCAAGTGAAGGAGCAGGGAGGCTTCTTCTTTGCCTGGAGAGGACGAGGATGTGATGATGACATGATGTCCCACGGCGTGCAAGGACCACATGGTTCCAACTCACGAGTAAATCGGGACAGTTGTTCAGGCCACGGGGACCCTGGGATTTTTCCGACTTTCCCTCTAGAAATGTGATGGTTCTTTTAAAAGTGACAACCGGCCATCTGAAAACCAAGGTGGTCCTTTCAGGAAGGAAAGAAGGAATGGACGGTGACCTCTTTCTCTCCCCACTCCCGCTTCTCTGTGAACAGGGAGAAGATGCCTTTCCACCATGTGACCGCTGGCTTGTTGTACAAGGGGAATTACCTCAACCGATCTCTGTCCGCGGGCAGCGACAGCGAGCAGCTTGCTAATATCTCCGTGGAGGAGCTGGACGGTAAGGAGCCCGCCCTGTCTGGGAGGTCAGCCACCCACGGGAGGCATCTGAGGCAATTGTGCGTCTACGGTGAAAGCGCCAGACTCCGGCCACCAGTTGTGGCCAAGGCTAACGGTGGTGCGGACGGGAACGGGCTCAGAGAGAAATTCTGCATAAATGACTTCTTTGTGCGGGACAGACCTCGTTATTTGGTTTCTTTGTACACGGACTGGGGGGACAGCCTTCAGCTCCCAAAATACATTTTCCAGTTTACGGAATCTTTATCACCAGTGGCGTCGTCCTGTTTCCATATTGTCATTTACGCAGGGCCCAGCTGTAGGGGAGGTTTTAAGCCCTGCTAATGGCTGTCTCTTGACTTGGGGCCATGGTGCTTTGAATCCTGCCCAGATCAGAATCCTCTGGAAGCCTAGACGTGGTGGGAATGGACAGCAATTATTTTAATTGCCTCTGTTCCTTTGTTACACAGTGTAGTCCTGGGTGTTCAGGGCAGGGATAGGGATGGGAACACCATGACTAAATTCATCCTGGGACCGTGCCCTGTCGTCTCCTCATTGGTAACCCCCTGATTAAACAGCAAAATTACAAAGAGGAAGAAGGACTTTATTTCTTCGAGAATCGAAAATGAGGTGGAATCAGCCAGATGTTCAGCTAGGTGCTACATCTGCAGAGGCCGAGCCAGAATCCACTCTCCCCGACGTTTTGGGATGCCGTGTTCCTTGTGAACACCATTTTAAAGCATGGAGTTGAAATTTGCTTTCTAAAGAGAAGTCAGAGTTACCCCCGATGGCCCACCTATTTGCTTTTAAGTGACATGGTCTGACCAGCGTGCCGTCTCCGTGCAAGAGGGGCGCCTCACGGCCGTTACTCGCAAGAGGAAGGCGGGGAAATCCAGCTCTGGGCCAGCGAAGCCCAGCTTGCTGCAGACTGGGCAGGAGTGGAGGAAGGCGGAGGGACAGGGCCATCTGATAGCCTTTCCTGCTCTTGTCCATTTTGATTGCTTGCTCATCTAAAAGACTGGCTTATTTATATAAGTAAACCGTAAGGCAGCAGAGGCTGGTGGGTAGGGTTCCCGGTGGGGGCATGTGACAGGAAGCCGGAGTGACAGGAAGCAGAGCCAGGCTCGCCCCCGTCTGGACAGAGGCTGGTGGCAGGAGAGGAGAGCAGGACCCTCGGGGGATCTCCTCGGCTTCAGTTGGCCAGAGGACATTCGGACGCAGAAGCAGGCAGTAGAGGCCTGACTGCCTCCAAAGCCAGGTGACCATAGAGAAGGCCAAAGCTCAGCTAGTATGTTGAGCGGGACCCAGGCTTCCCCGGACCCCCGGGGAGTCCGCTTAGGGAAGTGGTGCATTGCTTTGGGAGTGTGTTTGCATTTGTGTTTACTTGAGTAGGTCCCTGGGCTCAGTCATCAGCAGGAGGGGCTGGAAGGCTCCGTGAGTAGAGGCCATGAGATCCGGGCAGAAAGTCCCTGTGTTTAAAGGTGACTCTTAAAGAGGTCGAGATGACTAACCAAAGGGAGTTTGGAAATCACCTGTGGCTCTCACAGATCCCGGCTTTCCCTTGCCTTTTCCCTTCCCTCCCAGCGTTGCTCTGAATAATCAAGAGATGATTTCTCCTTAGAGCATCGGCTTTTTTCTCTGTTAAATCTGGGCCACTGCCAGGGCACACAGCTTTTCAAGAGGACTGCGGGCTGGATTTTGCCGTCCCCCCCCCACGCCCCCCCATCCCCGGGGTGGCCAGTGGAACCGCTCTCCGTGTACCTGGGCAAGTGGCCTAGCTGAGGAGTGTGTTTCACTCAGCCCCAGGCAGCCGAGCAGGGCCGAAAGGTGCCTTCTCAGTAGGCACGAATAGCAGGGAGAGATTCTAACAGCCCTCAAGCCTACATGGGCAGGCTTAGCAGTGGGGGCCCCGCGGGGACCCTAATGAAGTCCAGCCAGACTTTATAGCCTGAGGCCTGAGGCCAGCTGCTGAAGACACTCTGTTGTCCTTCAGGAGGGTAATCCAGCTCTCAGCTTGGAGAAGGGCCATTTATTTTCTGATGGAAGATTCCTTTTACTTATTTACTTTTGGCCAAGGTGAACCCTGAGTTATGACTGCTCACGCTTTATTACGAGCATCTTGGGGCTCCGGGCAGGGCTGTGCAGATGTGCACTGAGGGTAGAGCCAGCAGGCAGGGTCTGAAAACCAAGCGCAGGTTGGTTCTCTGGGAAGACACCTTTCCGAGGCTTTGTCTGTTTGCTGTTCTCTGAGCCCTAAAGACCTGTTTCCTGTTGCTCTGGGCCACTCATTTATCCTCAGAGGAAACATGGCATTGCACAGGGAGTTGATGTTTGGACACTGAGGGGAATCAAAGCTTCCTTTGTGGTCCATTAGTTGGGCACCACCTTCCCTCACTGTGCCCCCTTCCTTACCCCGTGGCGGCTGCAATCCCCCGCTTACGAATCGCCGAGGGGACAGGTTCCCCCACCCGGCTACTGTTTATCACCCGGGATAGAATGTCCCTTTCCTTCAGTGGAAGGGACAAACTCACCCGGTCGGTGAGTGGTTACCTTCTGAGAAGAGGTGTGAAAAGAGCCACTCACCATGCAGGTTATCTCCAGCTGACATACACTCTGGAGAGTTTCTGTTTCTTTTCTTTAAACAAAGAGAGGGAGTCATGCAAACCTGCATGCAGTTGGCCAGACTGGAGCTGGAAATCACCTAACAAACAAACGCAGCAGTGATGAATTGGTGGAGACATTCATTCATTCCTATTTAATTCATTTGTCCGTTCTTATTTATTCATTCACGATAGGAATGTTTACCCGAATGCTTTCTGGGTAGAGGAGGAAATGAAATAAGTATAATATTCGTTACCTGTTCCCAAGGAATTTGCAGTCTACCCGGGGAATTTATGTGCATACAAAATTTATTAGCAGTATCTTTCTAAAAAAATATTTATTTATTTATTTTGAGAGAGAGAGAGAGAGAGCGCACACACATGAGCGGGGCAGGGGCCGAGAGGGAGGAAGAAAGAGAGTGAGAGAGAGAGAGCACGAGCTGGAGAGGTACAGAGATGGAGAGAGAGAATTCCAAGCGGGCTCTGTGCTGTCAGTTCAGAGCCCCACACGGGGCTCGATTTCATGAACTGCAAGATCGTGACCTGAGCCGGGATCGGGAACCTGACGCTTAACCAACGAAGCCACCCAGGTGCCCCTATTAGCGATACCTTGCACTTTCAGAGTGTATCATGTAAAAGTTTATTAGGTTTACCAATTCTAATTTTGTGGAAACCATTTTCTTAATCCTATTGACTGACTAATCTTACGATGCTGCCGTCTTAATCTTTAAATTTACCTCTGTCTGAGTTCATACGTTTTCATTCATACATGGCGTGAGTATCCATTGTATGTCAGTATACTTCAATTTCTGTATCCATTTCATTCAGGATGGATATTTGGGTTTCCCATTTGGGGCTGTTAGGGTGTAATCTGGCCACTGTGAAACGTCTGAGTGCGGGTATTTTGTGCCTTTCGTTCTAATGCTACATTTTCATTCTTTGTTTTCCACATCATACATCTCTACTCACATCATTTTATGTAGTCTGCATTCCTTCTCGAGTTTGTCTTCTACATCATTGACTTACTTGTCTATAGTCATTAAGAAAATTTTTTTATTACTGCCTTTAGAGCATATCTTCAGTTTTCTGGAAGTTTCAGTTTCCTTGAAGCTTAATTTTACTTCAGTGGTCCTCCTTCCTTTTTCTTTTTCTTTTTCTTTTAGAGAGAGAGAGAAAGAGGGTGCGTGAGTGGAGGAGAGGGGCAGAGGGAGAGGGAGAGAGAGAATCTCAAGCAGGCTCCACGTCCAGCATGGGGCCCAACCTGGGGCTCGATCCCACGACCCTGGGGCCATGACCTGGGCCAAAAATCAAGAATCAAATGCTCAACTGACTGAGCCACCCAGGTTCCTGCCTCCTTCCTTTAAAAAACAAAAAACAAAAACAAAAAACAAAAAAACCCCCAACTTTGTTAAAATAGAATACAGGGAAGTATTAATGCACAATTCAGTTATTATTGAACGTGAACATTCATTCAACAACTACTGAGGCTAAGGAATGTAGTATTGTTAGCACCTGAAAGTATCCCCGAGGACCTTTCCAATGCCTCTTCCTCAAAGACGACCACCAGCCTATTTCCTCTCAGCGTTTCATAGTGTTTGCATTTCCCTTCATCTCAGTGGGGCCAATGCCATGTCTGTTCTTTTGTTCCCAGCCTCTTTTCCTCAACATATTTGCGAGACTCAGCCATGTTTTTGAGGATAGCTGAAGTTGATTCATTTTCACTAATCTATAGTATCCCGTCATCTATAAATATACCACAATTATTTATCTGTTCTGTTCTCAATGGGTATTTGGGTTGCCGCCAGCTTCAGCTATTAGGGTATAATCGGACCATCCCCCTTTTTTGTTGCTGCAGTAGTCTTAGGATGTGCTTTCCTCATGCCTCTGACTTCTTGCCTTCCTGGGGCCTTATTTGTTTATTCTCTCTCAACTCTTTGTCTTATTGAGAACAACGTGGACACAGTTTGTGAAAATCTCTTCTGTGTCTTGTCATGATGTATACAGAGACACATATATATACAAGAAGCCTTTCCTCCACGTCTTCCAGCTGATGCTACCTTTACTTCCCGTTAGAAGATGTTTTTCTATGGTCCCTTTTGCTTTTTTCTGTTCTACTTTGTGACTCCATAAAGTCCTTTGCGGGCCCAGAATCTGTGAGCCAACAGGGTTTGTAAAGAAACTTTAGTTTCTTTGTTTTGTCTTCACTTTATCTTGGACCTGGGATAATTTTCCCCTTGTCAGCCCCAGCTGGAGAGTCCAGTTTGTAGAAGCCACTCGTCTAGTCCATGGCTTTTTTTTTTTTTAAATGTTTATTTATTTATTTTTTTTGAAAGAGAGAGAGAGAGAGAGAGAGACAGTGTAAGCAGGGGAGGGGCAGAGAGAGAGACAGAGTGTAAGCAGGGGAGGGGCAGAGAGAGAGAGACAGAGACAGAATCCAAAGCAGGCTCCAGGCTCTGAGCTGTCAACACAGAGCCCGATGTGGGGCTCGAACTCACAAACCACAAGATCATGACCTGAACCGAAGTCAGACACTTAACTGACTGAGCCACCTAGGCGCCCCAAGTCCATGGCTTCTGAGTGGAGGTGGGACCTTTGGTTTTTGTTTCTTTTTTAATGTTTTATGTATTTTTGAGAGAGAGTGCAAGCTGGGGCAGGGCAGAGAGAGAGGGACAGAGGGTCTGAAGCAGGCTCTGCGCTGACAGCAGTAAGCCTGATGTGGGGCTTGAGCTCACGAACCGCACGATCGTGACCTGGGCTGAAGTTGGACGCTCAACCGACTGAGACACCCAGGTACTCCTGGAGGTGGGATCTTGTTTGCCGCTACTCCTGGGTCTGCTTCCTGTGCCACAGAATTATGTAACCCCTTTGTTTCTCCCTTGTCTTGTTCCTCTTCCTATTCCCAAACTAGTATCTAGCACTCAGTGATCCCAGGTTCACTTCTCATCTTCCCCCCAAATAATGCAGGATGGGACATAGCAACCCATAGCTCTTGCTGCTCCTGGAGAGTAGGGTTTCCTGATGAGCTTACAAAAAGGGGGTGCTGCCGGGCTGGGTTTGGATTGGGTTGGGGAATAGGTCACCATGGAAAACAGTTGTTATGAAATAGGGAGTGACCGCCTCCTTTGCTGGGCAGGTAGCCTGTGGGTCGCTGTTTGCAGGGGCAAACGATGGCAGTGAGTCAATGTCCTCCTGCCGTAAGTACCTCTGTAGTTCCCAGGGGTGGGTGGAAATTGCTTTTCTCCGGTTTCTTTGGTGTTGCAAACAGTGAAGATTCTCCTCAACGCCTGACGTGTGTATGCATCTCAAAATTAATATTTCTGGGGATGTGCTCTTATCTACGCTTTGGGGGCTATTTTAATTTGAGTTTGGGGTGCTGCTTTCTGTAGCACCTGGCGGTGCCGCTTACACCCCTGGTTTTGACGTGTGTCACTGCTTTGGCATCCACGTCGCTGGCTGGTCCTCCGCCTGCATTTTTTCTACCTCTTCGTCTTTTCCAGTGTTCCTCGCGTGCCCCTCATCTTCTGCCCACTGTAGTCCCCTGGGGTTGTTTTTTGTTGTTGTCCCCCCCAGACACCTATGTGCTGATTGCCTCGACGTGCAGATCTTCAATCCCTGCCTCTCTCCTGCAGTTGAGATCTGCTACCCATCGTCCTGTGTAGATGCCTCACGTGTTCCTTAGGCTGCAGAGATCCAGAGCTGAATGGATTTTCTTTTTTCTCCAAAACTGCCTCTCCTCTGGAATGTTTCGCAGGAAATTATGTCACATCATACCCAGTCAGCTACAAAAGTAATCTGGGAGCCATCCTTGATTCTTCTTTTTCGCTCACCTCCCCCCCCCCCCGCCACCATGTAATTGGCAAAGTCATGCAGATCTTGACTTCTTTCAACATATCTCGAAACGAACCCTTGCTCTCTGACCACATTGCTTTTGTCTTGGGCCAGGTCCCCACCTCCCAGACAGCTGTAGTCACCAGGAGTTGATCTCCTTGTGCCTGATCTAGAGTGTCATTCATGTCTCGGTTCAGTTTCATTTCATTGGAGGGATACTTCCTAATCATGCACTTGATTAGGTTATCCGACTACTTATAACTTTTTTTCTTCTTGGCCTGCAAATATATTAGTATATATTTTTAATATTTCTTTAATCTTTGAGAAGCCTGGGTGGCTCGGTGGGTTAAGTGTCCAGCTCTTGGCTTCAGCTCAGGTCATGATCTTAGAGTTGGTGAGTTTGAGCTCCACATCGGGCTCCGTGCTGGCAGTGCAGAGTCTGCTTGAGATTCTCTCTCTCTCTCTCTCTCTCTCTCTCTCTCTATCTCTCTCTATCCCTCCTTTGCTTGTGTTCTCGCTCTCTATCTCCTTAAATATATAAATAAACTGTAAAAAAAGTTTCTTTAGTCTTTAAAAAATTTTTCAAATCCATAGAGGTTTGGAAAGTATAGTGAATAACTGTATGTCTTCATCTAATTGTTAATATTGAAGCATTTGCTTTCTCTCTGTCTCCCTTTTTTCCAACACACACACACACACACACACACACACACACAGGCATGCACCCAATTTTTTTCAGTTCTAGAATTTTAATTTCTAAAATTAATCTCTAAAATTCTAGAAATTTAATTCTGGGTTCTTTTTTGGAGTTTTCATTTTTTTCTGCTGAAATACTCATCTGCTTACTCATTGAAACAATATTTTTCTTGAATTATTTGGACAAATTTTCCTATATTCATAGTAGCTCTTTAAAGCCTTTATGTACTTAGATCCAACATCTGGGCTCTAGGCCATCTTGGGATTGGTTTTTATTGTTTGTTTATTTTTATTTTTATTTTTTTTTAGATTATGGTAACACTTTCTGGTTTCTTTGCATGCCTGTTAATGTTCGTACACCAAACATTGTAATGCTATGCTATGGAGACTCTGTGTTCTGTTATCTTTCTCTGAAGAGGGCTGATTTTTGCCTCAGGAGGTAGTTCAGTTACTACCTGGCTGCTTTCAAGTTGTTTAGGTTTGGTTTTATGCTTCTTCAGGGTAGGGCTGTGGGAATCCCAACATGTCTCCCAAGCCCCTCTGACTTGGCAGGGACTCGGCCTCCAAACTGTCTTCCTTGTGAGTCTCATCAGGGCTTGGTTTTAGGTTTTGATCATGTGGATCTAAAGAAGGCCTTTAGAGTGTGTTCTTTATTCCTGTGATGTGGTCCTTCTCGTGTCTCAGCTGGATGCCTGGGGTATTAATGAGGTTTTTTCCAGACATCCGGGATTGCCTCAATTCTGCATTTCTTTTCTCTTCTCAACTTCCGAGAAGCTGCTTCCTGGTAAGTCTGGTTTAATCTCAATTTACATGTGGGTAGTCCAGCCTTCGGCCAAGTATTCATAGGAGACCCACCTCACCTGCAGGCTTCTGGGGCTTTCTCTCTGCAGTTTTCTTCTCTCCGCTGCCTTATCCCATAAGGTTCTAGTTCCTTCAGCTACCCCAAAGTATGACCTGGGCTTGGGAAGCGGTCCCCAGGTGGAGAGCTCACCTGGTCAGTCTCCCTTCTCCCTACACTTGTAGTCTTGTGCTGTCCATGGTCTACTGCCTGGAAACAGCTGCTTTATGTATTTTATATATTTTGTTCAGTTGTGTGGTTGTACATGGTGGGAGGGGTATTTTTATACCAGTTACTTTATTGTAGCAGAAGTCTGTTGTTAATAATTTAATTTTTTTTACTCAGACCCATTAAAGGCAATTTTCAACCAACATAGCACTTAACCCTTAAACTTTTCATTTTTGTTTATAATTCTTTTTTTTTTTTAATGTTTATTTATTTTTGAGAGACGGAGAGACAGAGCATGAGCGGGGGAGGGGCAGAGAGAGAGGGAGACACAGAATCCGAAGCAGGCTCCGGGCTCCGAGCGGTCAGCACAGAGCCCGACGCGGGGCTCGAACTCACAAACCGCGAGATCACGACCTGAGCCGAAGCCGGACGCTTCACCGACTGAGCCACCCAGGCGCCCCTGTTTATAATTCTTAAATGGCTCTCCACAGCCTACAGCTGTGTGAACTTTAGTGAAACAAGCATACGACGTCTCGAGTGGCCTGGACCCTTCCTTTTTTTAAATTAAAAAAAAAATTTTAAATTTATTTTTTGAGAGAGAGAGAGAGAGGGCTGGGGAGGGACAGAGGGAGAGAGAGAGAGAGAGAAATCTTAAGCAGGCTCCGTGCTTAGCATGGAGCCCACCACCTTGAGATCATGATCTGAGCTGAAATCAAGAGTCGGACGTTCAACCCACTGAGCCACCCAGGTGCCCCCCAGACCCTTCCTTTTTGTCCGCTTGACTCCCTGCTTTCCTTCCAGATGGTTCCCTGCCACCTCAAGATCTCTCCCGCTTCTCTGCCTTTGTTCTAGTTGCTTCTGTCTACTGGAACCCATCTTTCAAGTTGCAACATTGGTGGTGGTCACCATCATCATAATCACCCGAGCGGAAGTTTATTGAGTGCTTATTCCGTGCTAGGAACCTTCGTTCAGAATGCTTTATATGAATTAACACCTTTCATCCTGCCAGTAATCCTCTGACGCAGGTATTATTATTAACTCCATTTTGACAAGTGTGGAAGATTGAGACGTGGAATAACCTTGTCCAAGGTTGCTAACTAGCGTGTGCAGCTTGTCACCTGGCTTCAGAGCCCATGCTGGTTAACTTTTATGCTAGGCCTCCTCTTTCCTGCTAGATGAGACCCTTTTGTGCCTTCCCTGCACCTTCATGTCACTATCGTATATGTCACTGCCACCGCTGTGACACATGGGTGAGAACCTGCCTGATTAATCAAGCGTGCAGTGGGTGGAGAGATATTTTTAAAGCTCTGTGTGAGCCCAGTGTGCTCCTCACCGAGAGGTGCAGTGCAGCCCGGAGAAGGCTGGTGATGGGCATGATTTCATGCCAGAAGGGGGCCGGGAGCTCTGAAGGACCCCTCCCCACCCCCACCCATCTCGGTCCATCATATAGTTTCTTGTAAAGAAGACTCCCATCCCTCCCTCCCTTCCTTTTTTTTTTTTTTTTTTTTTCCCTCCTCTCGCTTCGCTGGTTGATTTAAAAATCCAAGAGGCACACCCTACTTGCCTTTTTGGAGACACTTCCTTCGACAGGCTTTTCAAGAGGGGTTTTCAGGAGGCAGAGACATGACTGTCACAAGAAGAGAAACTCCCAACTCTTATCGGAGAAGGCTGATGGCTCCCCGTTCTCTCTTCCGGAGGAGGCGATAAAACCTACACTAAGAAGCACAGCATCCAACAAGAGTGGGAGTGCCAGAAACGCAGCTCGGCCCCCAGAGCTGGGAATTAGCCTCACCACCTGGGTCTTTTATCTACCAACGCGACCTGCCTTTGAGCCTTGAGAGGGAAGTCTCTCGTGGCGAGTCCCCGAAGCTCTGTTCCAAGCAGAGCCAAGGAGGGATTTCTCTGATGGTAGCTGCTTCCCAGGGCCCACTCCTTTAAGGGACAGTTGCTTCAGTCTTCTTAGAGGTTCCCGCCCCTTGTTCTGAAAATGCATTTTGGTAGCTGCATCCAAGAAAGAAACCTGAGTCCCGATCCTGCCACGTTCATCGTATTCATTTGTAAATTTCTATGCTGCCTTGCTTCCAAATGGGATCTAGACATCATATGATAAATGAAGAGGCAAACTGCAAAGGCTGTCAGAACAGAAGTGAAAAATAAAACTCCATATACAAAGAGGAAGAAAAAAAAATGACAGCCCCTTAAACTAATGCAGTTACTATGAATGGGCGTGAAATTTAGCTCTAAGCTTCCAACTGGTTGGGGCAGAGAGGCTACACGTGTTACCTTATTCCAAGGATGGTGTTAAAGTGCCCCATTGGAAGAAGAATCTTCTCTCTATTTTATTTTTTAAATGTTTATTTATTTATTTTGAGAGAGAGAGAGAGAGAGAGAGAGAGAGAGGGAGAGGGAGAGAGAAAGCATGCAAGCAGGGGAAGGGCAGAAAGAAAGAGAGAATCCCACGGGGCTCGATCCCATGGATGGTGTGAGATCATGACCTGAGCTGAAATCAAGACATTTAACTGAGCCACCCAGGTGTCCTCGTCTGTATTTTAAATAGGAACCCTTTGGCCCATAATAAAAATACCCAATATGCAAGTATTTTGTATTATTTCAGAGATGTTGGTGCCTACCAACTTTTTCTCACCCTCAGATTTCTGAGGATTTATTTTTTTTTTTGTGCATTTCCACTAGTAATAGTGGCTTATGATGGTGGTGATTCTCAATGAAGGATGAAGGATTATAGACTCTCCAAATGCAGAGAGACGAGGGAAGGTTGTAGTTTAAAAAGTCTTCCCACTGGCTGATTCTGAGACCCGCCCCCCTACCCCCCCTTGGCAATAGAACATGTTTCTCTGGTTCCTCCTCTGGAGATAGTAGGCAGAGGCGATATCTTGGTATGAAAGTTCAAGAGCCGGCATCATAAACCATGACCTTGACTTGGGATATTTGAGGAACAGGATCTACCAACCATTCGTCTCTCTCAGAAAATAACCTTGATACTGTTCCTGTGGAATCTTCCACTTTCAACCGAAATGCATCCTAACAGATCTCCTGAGGTAATTAAACCCCTCGGTGCTTCTCCACATAACTAAGTAAGGTAACCTGTTGAGTAGAATTGTTCAGCATTATCCATCTGGATGCCGAAGGGAGTTTGCCAAAACTCATCATTCTGATGTTGGCTTCATTGATACTGAGCTGTTTTTCCTGGTGGTAATTGGCTAACAGCAGGTTCAGCTGCTTCCTGGGACTACTCAGGGATGTGATATTAGCAATATGTTCTAGCAGGGATGGCTCGCTGGTCTTACCTCTTCACAGTGGCATCGAGAGCATCTCATCTAAACCCATCTCCAAATCATTTAAAAGCAGGTGCTGAGCTGGGACACAGCCATTTAAAATACAATTTTTTTTGCTACCAAGAGGGTCATTTCTACTTTCTCTCTCAAGCCAGAAGAACACTAAATTTACATTGAGACCTGAATTATTATATTGCTGTGTGACAAATACTCCAAAAACATTTTATTTTTAAAAAAATTTTTTTAAATGTTTATTTATTTTTGAGAGAGACAGAGACAGAATGCGAGTGGGTTAGGGGCAGAGAGAGAGGGAGACACAGAATCCGAAGCAGGCTCCAGGCTCCGAGATGCCAGCACAGAGCCCGATGCGGGGCTTGAACTCACGAGCTGTGAGATCATGACCTGAGCCGAAGTCAGACGCTCAACCGACTGAGCCACCCAGGCACCCCCAAAAACATTTTAAAAAAGCCCTCCAAAACCCAAGTCTCTTTTCAGGATCATAAAATTCAGGTGTGGCATGGACGGCTGGTCTGCCTAGCACCTTTCAAAATGTTGGAGTCAAGGGGCGCCTGGGTGGCTCATTTGGTTAAGTATCTGGTTCATGATTTCAGCTCAGGTCATGATCTCTCGGTGGTGGGATCGAGCCCCACGTTGGGCTGCATGCTGGGTATGGAGCCTGCTTGGGATTCTCTCTTTCCCCCTCTCTCTCTGCCTCTCCCCTGCTCGTGGTCGGTCTCTCTCTCTCTCAAAAATAAATAAGCAAACATTTTTTTAAAAATGTTTGCAGTCAAGACGTTTCCTGGGACTGCAGTCATCTGAAGGCTTGATTGGGGCTGGTGAATCCAATTCTAAGCTCATTCACAAGGCTCTTGGCTGGACACCTCCCTCCCTCCCTTCCGTGAAGGCTTGTCCATAGGACTGCTTGAGTGACTTCAAAGCATGGGCTTTGCCTCTTGCTAGCATGAATGATCATTTTATGACCTTGTCTCAGATGTCCTATTTCATCACTTCTGCCATATATATTCATTAGAAGTGTGAGAAGTGAGTCACTAAATACAGTCCACACTTAGGGTAAGTGGAATTAGGCTCCATCTTTTGAAGGAAAGAATTACCAGGTATATTTTTTAAACCACCAAAGACCATATAGCTTGGAGATGGTTTCTAGCTATTAAGTCAAAAGCTAATGAAATGTATATAGAAAATTCTAAAATCACAGCAGTTTCTTTATGCAATGAAGAAGAGAGGACCGGTGGTCATGGTTTTAAAAATAGGAATTAAAGCCTACCTGTTCTTGACAGAGTAGGGTCTCTGGAGTCCCTCAGCGCTGGGTTCTTATCCCAGTTGTACCACTTAGCAGCTCTTCTCCGATATCACTTTTTCCCCTAATAGCAGAAATTTTAGCTGGACCTGTGGATGCTGGCATAAAGACTACGTTTCTCAGTCTTCCTTGAGAGCTAGATGTGGCCATATTAGTAAATTCCAGCCAGTAAGATGTAAGCAGAAGTGACATTGGGCAACTTTTGGTGCATGTTGCCTCTTCTTTATCCTTTCTTCCTTCTTATTATTGGGATGGGAAAGTCCTCATCTGACGCCATGAAGACAAAGAGTTTCACCACGGAGACCAAGACAAAGAGTTCCGTGGAGGCCGGAATGCAGAGCTGGAAGGAGCCTGGGTGCCTGACGGTGGTGAAACAGAGAGAAATCCACTTCTACCTTGTTCCTCTGGCACTCAGATCGGAACCTAAACTCCCAGAATCAGCAGCCATACGACCACAGACGAGTAATCTGGTCTCTAAACCCATTTCCAAGTGTTAAATTAGCGCCTTACATGCAAAACTGCTTTCAAGAGTCCCCTGCTTACTGTTTTTGAGGAGGAAGCATTGTTGGTAAGGTTGATTAGGTTTGATGAGTCTGTAATTTCAAAACATCGCAGGTTTGTCCCTTTTCTCATATATGTATTGACTGCATTTCAAACTCATCTGTTGAAATTCTAAGAGAAGAGGCTCAGCAGGGCGAAAGGGGGTAGAGCCAACAGGGCGGGCGGGATGGCAGGGACCCTAGAGCCCTGTAGGAGGTCATTGACTTTGGGTGGGTTTGCCTGCATGTTGAGGGCAGTGCGCATATACACCATATTTATCCCTATGTGCAAACATGGTGAAAGTCTAGGTGCACAGCGATCGCTCAGAAACGCTCGTCGAATGAACGGACGCAGGTCTTCTGCGACGAGAAGTTTGTCCCAAAGTGAGCTAATTGTTCCTGATTGTTCGCTCTCTAACAAGAGTGGATTTGGGATGATCTGTATGGTGGTGAAGCATGGTTCATGATGCATGACACGTAGGGACCTGTGACTTACCGCAGTGCTCCATGAGTTTTGGCTTTTTCACCAGCACGGTATAGATGACAGTATGTACTTTCCAGGGATGACGGTAGACTCACACAATGCAGAGTGAGTTACTGTTGTGTATTTCACACGTGCCCAATACATAGTAACGGTAGTAGTAATTGTTGCTGTCGTTGTGTTGACGATGTTGACCATGGCGGTGGTGGTAGTGGTAATGACAATGACAAGACACACCCAAAGGATGGTCACTTCCAGGTTAGGGGCAAGGTGGCTCTTTAGAGGAAAAAACAGACCACTAGCCAGAATCCTGCACAATTATCCTGGCGGGACAGGCTCACTTCAGGATGTGAATATCCCTAATTGGAAAGGCCTATCAACGTGGACATCTCTGGACATCCCATTTTGATTCTCTATGTCTTGGCTGTAAGCCCCATAGGGACACCTTTCCTACTCCTTCTGCCCCACCCTCAGCTCTTTATCTTTCAGAGACCCTGCCCTCATTAGTGTAGAGGCAAGAGTCTAAATTGTCAAAGGATGGAGAGGAAAAGATACTGAATGATGCTAGCTTTTCAAGCTCGTGTTATCCTGAGAGAGAGAACCAGGATCCCATAAGATCTGGGCTTTGATGTGAGAAACATCTGTGGATGGCTGAAAGTTCAAGCCTTTCAAGTCCTCACTGTGATGCTTCCAAGGATCAGGAGTGAACATGACATAAATTTTCTTTTAAAAGAAACTGATGTGTCCCCCAATGCTTATTTCCATGGGTTGGAGCAGAGGTGGTGATAGGAGACGGGGAGCCTGAAATCATGGCTCAGTGACCAGAACGCACTCCCCTTTGGGAGAGGATGTTGTCAGCTCTTTGAGTTCAACATACTGGAAAGCAGATTTTCATTCCTTACGTAACTCACTGCAACCCTCTGGGTGGCCATTTAGCGTGCCCGCATAGAAGCGTTGCAGGGAGGACGGGTCCTAAAGTTCTTGGTCTGGTGCCCCCGAGCAATTTGTAGGTGACTTTAGAGAGCTCAGTCTCTCTGCCATCTGGCACTCAGGTGGGGAGAGGTGAGGGAGGGGCATCATGGGGACAGACCTGAGAACTCACTATTTCCTGAACCTCTGTGGGACCTGTCCTCAGACACTGGTGTGCAGTTTCTTAGCCAGCACCTATTGAGGCTGCAAAAAACTTCTGAGAGTTTCAAGGGCATGATTGATCGTGATTTTGTGCTCCTCTCCGTAAGAACTCTTCACAGGTGCCATCCATTTCTGGGAAAAGTGCCGTGAGCTGACTGCTGAGTTCTCTTGCCAGATTTTGGAGACCCTGTATGTGCACATTAAGAAATGTGTTATTTCAAAATTTGACTCCTTAGCGACTGCAGTTAGCTTAGGGGACAGATTTATGAAGAGCAACGATGGTCAGGCCAAAGAATGTCCTAAGTCAGGGGCTTTGAGCTTGGGGTCTGTGTATCTCCTGGAGCTTCGGAATATTTTGTGTGTTTATGCGTAGAGCTTTCTTTCTGGGGAGAAGATCGACAACTTTCGTCGTATTCTTAAGGGGCTTCAGCAAAAGGGTAAGAGTAGTTGCTGATCCCCATCTGGTGAACTGGGCCATTAGGATCTTATTTTGTTTTGCTTGCTGTGGGAGGACTGGGCATGGTGTTATCATCGTGTGCTAGTGAGGTCCTATCTGTCTTTGCAAAGATGGCATTGGCTGTGGTGTGGAGAATGGACTTGGGGCGTGTGGATCTAGAGGCTGGGGTACCCACAGGAGCCCATTCTCATAGTTAGGGGAGAAACAGTGGGGACCTAACCTCAGCAAGTGGCAGTGGGTTGGAGAGACGTGGGCTTGGGCATTTACCGGTGCGGACACTTGACCGTGTTGATGTGATCCAGTGTAGTGCTCATAGTAACTCCGGGAGGGATTCTTGTCCCTGTTACACAGATGAGGGGAATTATGTGACAGCGATTACGTTGTTTGCCCAAGGTCGCACAACTCACGGTTGGTGGACTGAGATCCGTACTCTGTGTTCTCTGACCCCGAAGCCCATACCCTTCCTTAACTGCCACGTCATACAGTCTCCACCACACCAGGTCTTGACGTGTGGGGGTCGGGCGGGCGAGAAGGACGAAGAGTTAGATGTGCAGCCACCTAACTAGTGAGGCACAGGTGCTGCTGGTCACTGAGGCCGGGGAGAAAGGAGTTTGAACAGGATAGGAAGAAGATCACGAGAACCGCAAATCATCCCAGTGGCCGTCCCGATGGCCAGTGGGCCCTTGAGTGATGAATTCTGGGGCTCAGTATTTAGCCGGGAGAGAGAGATTTTGGAATCTTTACGATATTCAAGTTGTGGATCAAGGAAAGTGGGCCGGAGATGGAACCTCAAGACCCAGCAGGCAGTTAGGCCTTTGATCACAGGTGTCGCTGGTGGCCAGGGTACTGAGGGTACCACTTCTCCCGCCAAGCTTCTTTATGGCCTCTGGCTGTGCTTACACGCCACGTTTAGGCCCCTAGCTCTCCTTCGTATTCTTAAAAGCCAAAATCCTCTATCAGCTGGGAGGACTCCGAGTTGAAAAATAGGTCACCTATTTGTGCTAAGTTGATTTGCTTTATTGAGGGACAGTGCCCCTCTCTTTCTATTAGTTTGAGTCACAAACTTGTCTAAACTCCTTGACTGTCTTCGATTTTCCAAGAAGTTCACTCTGGCCCTTGGCCACGCAAATTTTTTTTTTTTTTCAGGGTGTCCTAGAAATAGATTGTAGTTTTCCCTGCCAAATACACCTGCCCGGCCAGTCGAAAAGGAGTTGATGGAACCAAACTAGAAAGGGAGAAGGATATTTAAGAGGGAAGGGATAAAACGGGGTCTTCTCTGTGAATCTGGCGTCTGGCCATCATTTTATCCCTTATCAGGGTGGCGCGTGCACGCGCGGGTTTCTATGTTTGTATGTTTGTGTCGTCGCGTCTGTGTGTGTTTATGCGATTGTGTTTATATGTTTGTGTGCTTGCGTGAGCGTGTGTATGTGTGTTTATGACGGTGTATGCGTTTGTCTGTTTGTGTAGTTGTATTTGTGTAGGTGTGTATGATTGTATGTTTCTTTTTTTTTTTAAGTTTATTTATTTTGAGAGAGAGGGAGAGACAGTGTGTGCATATGAGTGTGGGAAGGACAGAGAGAGAGAGAGAGAGAGAGAGAGAGAAGGGGGCAGTGGTGCTGAGAGCCTGTCTCTGGTTCTGGGGTCCCCGGTTCTGGCTTGCCCCTGAACCTTCTCTCTGGAACCTCTGGAATCCCTCAGACCACAGGACATGCCATCATGTTGTGTGAACTTTTTATTCGACAACACTTTGCTGACATTATCGGATCGGACGTGCCAGGATATCAGGGGAGGGGGATGAACACTTACGAACGTGCTGGAGACGCCACAGGAGAGAAGTTCCATGGGTGGGGGCACTAGAAATCAGGGTTCTACCCAGGTTCAGAGGGCCTCGGTGTATTTTCTCTTACAGGCGTGGCCAGGGCCAGGTTCGCCAATGATTAAGACCAGAATTCTCTAAGATGGGGTGTCTTTTTTGATATATGGGGGCAATAAAGCTTGCCTTCTAATGCGACACTAATAACGTCCCCGTAAGTTGTTAAATCTTGAAATTTACCCATCTGTTCAGTGTATAGCTCTCTTTGAAGAATATTTATTTAAGTGAGATAAGACGTCCAGGTTGGTGCTAAGGTTTACTTGGGGGGGCACATGTCATTGCTGTGGGCTCAGCAGCAGACGCTGTCCCTTCCTCAAAAAAAAAAAAAAAAAAAAAAAAGAAAGAAAGAATAAAGAAAGGCCAGGCTGGGGAAACCCAGTAATAAAAGCCTCCTAGCGAGATTCTGCAGGACACGGTGCGCTGGGAGGAAAAACCAGTGGCACAGAAGTGTCCCGGGCACTGTGAGGACCGGTCTGGTCGCGCCAGCTGCTGGCAGGCAGTATGGCTCAGTGGGCAGAGCCTCAAAGAGGTGGACCCTCGGTTTGTCTCCCAGTAAAACGGGGATCATTATTTCACCCTCAACCTTGCCCCACAGAAGAAAGTTGTGAGAATGAAGGTTCCGGTACGTAGAGCCAGTACGTAAGTGAGAAATAATAACCAAGGCCGTTGGTTCCGTGCTGATACATAGACGAAAAGTTGCATTCATCCTCCCTCTGTTCGTGGCATTTCTGCAAATATGCAAGCACTGCGTCCAGGTGCCGAAAGTCCAAATGATCCGTCAGACACGGATCCTGCCCTTAAGGGTCCACCCAAGAGACTAAGGGCCGGCGGAGCAGGTAGATGGGACGTGGCTCTCAGAACAGGACACCTCTGGCCTTCGTGCTTTCTGGAGCCCGTGACCCTGTCTGAGCTTCAGTGTTCCTACTTGTAAAAATGAGCCAGTAATGTTGACCTCAGGGTTCTCTTTTAATGCCAAAGGCATAACGTCATTCATTCAACAAATATTTATCGAGTGCCTGTGATGTTTCAGGCACTGTGCTAGGCTTCTGGCTGCTGCAGTTAACCCCCCACGGGGCTTCTGGCCGGAGATGTTGTCTATTATGTGATGATGAATTATTGAACATAAAGGCAGCAGGAGACGATAGGAAGTGTTAGAGGTGGGGTGGAGGGTACTGCATTCACCTAGATGAGAGATGATGGTGGCCAGGGTCCGGGGGGGGTCGTCACGGAGGTGGGGAGAAGTGGTTGGATTCTGGATTATTTTGAAGGTGGATTTACCAAGGTTTGCTGATGGGTGAGTATGGAGTATAAAAGAGAGGAGTCAGGGATGACCTCAGGATTTGTGGCCTGATCAACCGGAAGAATGGAGATTCTTTTAGAGGGAGAAAATCCTAGGAGGTCAGCATTGAATGTAATTCCGAGATGCTTCTTTTAGTTATCCACGTGGAAATTTTGGCTAGGCCGTCGGATGCTCACGTCTGGAGGTCAGGGAAGGAATGAGGCTTAAATAGGTAAAATATCTTAGGTGGCATGTGGCAAAGGGGGGGGTCCGAAATAGATTTTTAACTCGTAGTAATTTTCTTCTTCTTAGCGAGATAGACGCACAGGCGATTGTAATAAATGAAACAGAAGGGTCCTCTCTGCCCTTTACCCAGTTTCCCCCATCTTGCAAACCTATAATACAGTATCACAACCAGGATATTGACACTGGTAGCCAATAGGCAGAAAATCCCCCCCCCCCCCACCAATGAATCCGTACGAATTTAATCCGTCAAATGCCCTCAAGCACTACAGAAGATAAACTATAGGAGTTCAGAGGAAGGAGCAATAATGTCCTGGGGTGGGGATGGCGTGATTTGTCAGAGAAAGCTTCCAGAAGAGGGAGGCACTTACGTGGGGCCTTGACGGACCGGAAAGGCCGTGGGATCTGCGACAGGAGGGTGGCCCCCGGGGGGTGGAAGTGTGGTGCGTGCTGGGCCTTCGAGGCTCTTTGGCCTGTTCCGGGTGGCGGGTGTGGAGGTGGGCCCGTCGCGAAGCAGGGTCGAAAGGTTGGTGAGGTCCGGGTGGGGCTGCAGTGGGCAGGCAGGAAGGGTTGTGCTTGAAAGAGGTACAGCCAACTCTCTGCGGAGTTTAGTTCAGCCCCGATGTCTGCGGGTGCTGCCGCCGAGAACCTCACGGGAGGCCGGAGAGGAGAGTCCACCCGACACCCCAGGCTAAAGGGAAGCCAGGCCCTTGTGGTCGAAGGGGAAGGAAAGGGACGCCTCATTTGACACGGTGAGTGCCTAAGGGTGTAGGCTCAGGAGACCCACTGCGTGCACCCTGCTCCCCTCTTATTCTGTCTCCACCACTGCTCAGCCAGGTCCTTGCTGTTTTGATTCGCATTTCCACGTGGGGACACTGAGGCACAGAGAGGTTTAGTCACTGCCTCAAGGTCACACAGCTGGGCGAGGAGAAGCCAGGTCAAAGACCGGGCTGTCTGACTCCCAGGACCTCAGATTTAACCTCCAGTGGCTCAGCCTCTCGGGCTCATCTTATTCAGATGATAGGCTCCCTTTTATTCATTCAGTTTTATTTTTGTTTTTTGGATAGGCTCATTCTTATTTTTTACTAAAACATTTTTTTTAATGTTTTTTTTTTTTTGAGAGAGGGAGGGACTGAGACAGAGTGAAAGTGGGAGAGGGCCAGAGAGAGCCAGAGACACAGAATCTGAAGCAGGCTCCAGGCTCTGAGCTCTGGCCACTCAGCACAGAGCCCGACTCGGGGCTCAGACTCGGGAACCATGAGATCCTGACCTGGGCCGAAGTCGGATGCTCAACAGACTGAGCCACTGTCGATGGGGTCAGTGGCTACGGGGTGGAAAGCGTTCGCTCTGGGCCGGTTCTGCCCCTTCTCGTGATGAAGCATGTGACCTCGGGCCAGGCTCTCGACTTCCTGACCTTGACAAAGGACGTGGAAGAGCTTGGGTGGCTCGTCTGCAGTGTTCGGATGATGGTTGCAGGGGACGGGCGAGGGCAAGCGTCTGGTGCTTTGCTCAGAAAGGTGGCGCCTCTGTGGCTCACAGCGGGCGTCACGGGGCTGGCGAGACCATTGGAGTTTCAGCAGCAGTGAACCTGGAGCCAGGCAGTGGTGGCCTGAGCCTGTCCCCACTCAAGAAGAGGCATGGGGCAGAACGATGAATCTGGATGTCCATATGTAACCAGATCATTTGGAACTGTAGGATCTCTACCTGCTTGTTAGCATAAGCCATGTGGTTTTGCAATATTTCTTTAAGGAAGGAATCTGTGCTCTACCACTGCTGATGTGATTTTTCATTATTTTGCTCGGCTTACCCTTTATTGTCTTTTTATTTTTTTTTCTTTTTCTTTTTTAAGGAGGCTCGATGCCCAGCATGGAGCCAAGGCGGGGCTTGAACTCATGACCCTGAGATCAAGACCTGAGCTGAGATCAAGAGTCTGACCCATAACCGACTGAGGCACCTAGGCGCCCTGTTCCCTTCATCTTCTTGATTAAAAATGTTTTATTTTTACCTTTCTCTTCCCTTTTATTTTTTGAAAGATCTTATGTTTTTCAGTAATCTCTATACCCAATGTGGAGCTCGAACTCACAGCCCCAAGATCGAGAGTCATGTGCTTCACCAACTAAGCCAGCCAGGGCCCCCTTTGTCTTCTATTTTACACCCTAAAACTTAAAACATCCTCTTGAAAATGCTTCCCACAGCAACAGAAATATAATCCATTATAGAGTATCTTGGTTTTCAAACTGGGATTGAGATTATATTTTTGAAAAACAAAATTTGAGATTGAAATGTAATGGATGCGGTGGTAGGCTGAATAATGTTGTCCCCAAATTACAGATGCGGTGGTAGGCCACAAATACGTGGTCCCCCCCTGCCCCCCCCAAATACGTCCAGGTCCTTGCTCCTGGAACCTGTGAATATGTTATTTTAGGTGAGAAAATTTACAATACAGATGTGATTATCTTAAGTATTTTGAGATGAGGAGATTAGCTTGGATTATCCTGACGGGAATGATGTTATCATAAGGGTCCTGATTAGAAGGAGGCAGGAGGGTCACAGTCAGAAAGTGATGTGACCATGCGCTGGGGTGGGGGCGTGGAGGGGGATGGCCCCTGGGCACGCACTGGGCTGCCTATGATTATACAGAATTTATATGAGTAATGAGGACAGTTGTCCTGAGAGTGGGGAGGACGAATCGGACGGTCCTGCGTAGAACATTATGGTGGCCCAAGGGTCACCTCCTTATTTCGTGTCTTTTTTCTTCAGGTCATTTTCAAGCATTTAATCTTTTTTTTTTTTTTTTTTTTTGGATTCCTCTCTGATCAAAACGTGCTCGGAAGAATGGGATAATGGTTACGTGCACCTTGTGTGAATTCACAAATTCCGTGGCCTTGGGCTTGCTGATTTCACTGAATGTTAGCTTGGGGAGTGACAAGGGGAGAAACGGAGGCCAGCTCCTCGTTCTGTTGGGTGCGTGCAGCACCTCGCTAAGGGACATGACCCGACCCCCCCCCACAGGCCACCCCTCACCCCAGGGCCCGGGCCTTTGCACTTGGGGTCCGTCCAGAGAGGCTCCCTGGGGGCCTGCCCCCCTCTCCATGGGGTCAGTCACCCCTCTCAGGCAGTGCCTAGGTTTGAAATGAGAGCTTTTGTCCTCTGTCACCGATAGGAGCTTCAGGTATGTCTGAGAGAGGGAGGGTGGCGTCTTGAGGCAGGGCTTTACTTTCGGCGGATACAGGGAAGCTGGCATCGGGGAAGGGGGAGCGTGGCCCTGTGGGGAGGAGAGACAGAAGGGGAGCCTAGAAACGTCTCCCGCCGGAGTGGTGTTTCATAGTGACATTTTCTCAATTAAAAACTGTGGAGGAGGCATAATGATATACGCTTTCCTACAAGGGCTGGGAGACTCTGTGGGCAGCTACATTCCTCTGCACTTTGTTGCCGGTGGAACAGAAAAAGAAAAAAATGTCAAGGAGCGAGTACAGCGCGCCTTCCCTGTCGAGAGAAGAGCTGAGCCTTTTGTGTTTTGTGAGGCTCCGGCAGGGCCGAGGCCCGGGCTTTGAACCACGCATTTGAGTCGCCCGTGAGAATCCCAGCTTTGCCGCTGGCTGACTGTGTGACGTCTGGCCGGTCGCTTCAGCTCTCTGATCTTGGTTTCCTGAACTTCACAATGGGTCACGTCCAGGACACCACGCGGGGGCGTGGGTGGAGCGTGGCACGCCCGTAGCTGGTGCCCCGGAATCCGCGGCCGCGATGGTGGTTCTTTCCGCGATTGGAGGGGGTGCCTGACACAGGGAAGGAGCCCCCCACCCCCAGGGGGTGGAGGAAACAGCCCACCCAGACGCCTCTGGGGTGTGTGCGGAAGTCATGGCTGCATAGGGAGTTGAGAAAAGCAGCGATCATTCTCTCTGCGAATCAATAGTGTAGAAAAACCCCCCTTTCCTGCTCCAGGCTGCTTATACATATGTCTTCTCTGCCTGGGCAGCCCTTTCTGCCCATTTCTTGTCTGCTGGCGTTCTATTCCTGCTGTCCCCCAGCTGCCACCGCTTCTCTGGAGCCTCTAAAACCCACCCCCAGCCGGACGGAACTCATTCTTTGTGCTCCGACCTGGCTCATTCCTCATTTATATCACAGTAACACGCGGTGGAGAGTCGGACGCTTAACCGACTGAGCCACCCAGGCACCCCTCCCCACTTCTGTAGGTCTTAGTTCCTTCACTGAAGTATATACCCTGAAGGGCAGGAACAGATTTATTTTTGAATCTCTCGTAGTGTTTGAACAGAGCCTTGCACATTGTAGGCACTTGGTAAATATTTGTGGACTCCTGGAAATGCTGCGACTTGAAGGAATTGAAGTTCCCAGAATTCCGGAATAATCCGACTTGAGGGATATTTACCCTGTCCTTGTATTGAGTACCTACCACCTGCTGGGCACCGGGAATGCACCGATGAAAAATTCAAGGCTCCATGACCCAGCAGACAGGATTTCTTCAGCAAAGTCACTCTGGGTTCTCTTCTGGTTCCCATAACGTCCGGATCTTCCCGAGAAGATCCTCGTACAGTACGGGGGGCTAGAACAGTGGACGCTCATGGTGACCTCTGGCTAGCAGATGAAGGCTAGAGAGAAGCAACAGAGGTATGTTATATATCCTAGAACTATTTCCACTCAAACTCACTAAGTAGAAATCATCTCTGGGCCTTAGTCTGGTACAAAATTCTCTCTTTTCCTTGTACTCGTCAGGAACCGCAGCTCTGTGCCCCCCAGTGTTGTCTGTATACAGATCTTATTAGATCTTCTGGCAGTCCTAGGAGCTCGGAGGGAGCAGGGGCCTTGTCCAAGGTCACTCATCCCAGCCAGGAGAACCACAGAGTGCTGACAGTGAGTTGGGGCGGGGGGTGGGTCATGTTCTCCTTCTCCCGTCCTGTGACTTTGGCTGGCCCTCTGAGTCTCCATGTTCTGATCTTTCCTGTACCTTCTGGGCACAGCTGAGGTCTCCTAAGTCAGTGCTGAGTGTCAAAGGTACAGCGATTTCAAAAACAAATGGACATTAGTCAGTTGGGAACAGGGAGAAAATCAAGTTTACTTCCTTCCCTTTATCTGATTTTACTGGTAAGGTTGAGACAGTTGAGTAAAATTGGGTTTGGGGAATATCTATGGATTTCAAATGTCTTGGCTAACCTTGATATCATTTTTTCTGATAATAATCACGAGCCAGTTGATTTTTAAATTTCAAATGTGTTTATCCAGTATTTCTAGAAGTCTCTGAATGCGTGATCATTTATTTCTTTGAATTGTTTACCAATAGATGAAACCTGACATTTCCACTACGGTGGATTTTATTTTCTCAATAGTGTATAAAACATTGTGAATGTATCCCTCTTATTCTCAAAGGTTAAACATACATTTAAGATTTGAAACTCACACATAGAATTACCGTACGATGCAGCCTGCTCTTCTGAGTATATGCCCCCAAAATCTCAAACAGATGTTGGTACAGCCATGTTCATGGCACCATTTTTCACAATAACCAAAAGGTGGCAATGACCCAAATGTCCCTCGAAAGGCGAATGGATAAACAAAATGCGGTGTAGACACGCAATGGAATATTGTTTAGCCTTGAAAAGGAAGGAAATTCTAACACCTGTTACAACACGGGTAAACTCTGAAGACATTATGCTCAATGAAGTAAGCCAGTCACCAAAGCGCAAATACAGTATGACTGTACTTATTATACGAGGAGGCATTTAGAGTCGTCAGATTTACAGAGACAGAAGATAGAATGGTTGCCGGGCGTTGAGGGGAGGGGGGACGGGGTGTTTTTGTTTAATGCGTAAAGAATTGCAGTTTGTGATCATAAAAAAGTCCTCGAGGTAGATGGCAGTGATGGCTGCATAGCAGTGTGAACGGATTTAATGTCACTGAACTACACACTTAACCATGATTAAAATGGCATCAGGGAAATGCAAATTAAGCCACAATGAGATACCACCTCGCATCTGTCAGAATGGCTAAGATAAAAAGCCCAAGAAACAACAAATATTGGCGAGGATGTGGAGAAAAAGGAACCCTCGTTCACTGTTGGTGGGACTGCAAACTGGGGCAGCCACTGTGGAAAACAGTATGGAGGTCCTCAAAAAATGAAGACTGGAGGGGCGCCTGGGTGGCTCAGTTGGTTGAGTGTCTGACTTGGGCTCAGGTCATGATCTCACGGTCTGTGGGTTCAAGCCCTCAGGCTCTGTGCTGACAGCTCAGATCCTGGAGCCTGAATCGGATTCTGGGTCTCCCCCTCTCTCTGCCCCTCCCCTGCTTGCATTCTGTCTCTCTCTCTCTCTCTCTCTCTCTCTCAAAAATATAAAAAAAAAATTAAAAATGAAGTGAAAACTGGAAATCCCATATGATCCAGTAATTCCACTACTGGGTATTTACCACAAGAGTTTGAAAACACGAGTTCCAAAAGTTATATGCACCCCTATGTTTATTGCAGCATTATTTACAATAGTCAAATTACGGAAGCAGCCCAACTATCCATTGATAGATGAATGGCTAAAGAAGATGTAGATATATATACAATGGAATATTATTCAGCCATAAAAAGAATGAACTTTCGCCATTTGCACCAACATGGATGGATCTAGAGAGTGTAATGCTAAGTGACGTAAGTTGGTCACAGAAAGATAAACACCATATGACTTGACTCCTAGGTGGAATTTAAGAAGCAAAAACAGTTGAACAACAACAAAAAAAGCAAGAAAATGGACTTAACTATAGAGACCAAACTAACGTTTGCCAGAGGGGAGGTGGGTGGGGGGATGGGTGAAATAGGTAAAGGGGATTAAGAGTATATTTACCATGATGAGCACAGAGTAATGTACAGAATAGTTGAATCCCTGTATCGTACACCTGTAACTTGTTAAATAGAACACTGTACGTTAACTATGCTGGAATTAAAATTTAAAAACATGGTTAAAATGGTTTAAAAAAAGGAAAGAAAAGGGGCGCCTGGGCGGCTCAGTTGGTTGGGCGTCCGACTTCAGCTCAGGTCATGATCTCACAACTCGTGAGTTCGAGCCCCGCGTCGGGCTCTGTGCCGACAGCTCGGAGCCTGGAGCCTGCTTCGGATTCCGTGTCTCCCTCTCTCTCTGCCTCTCCCCCAGTCACGCTCTGCCTCTCTCTGTCAAAAATAAAGAAACATTAAAACAATTTTTTAGGGGCGCCTGGGTGGCGCAGTCGGTTGAGCGTCCGACTTCGGCTCCCGTCATGTCCTCGCAGTTCGTGAGTTTGAGCCCCGCGTCAGGCTCTATGCCGACAGCTCCCAGCCTGGAGCCAGCTTCCGATTCTGTGCCTCCCTCTCTCTCTGCCCGGCCTCCACTCTCTCACTCTCTTTCAAAAATAAATAAACATTAAAAGATTAAAAAAATTTTTTTTTAAAGGAAAGAAAAAAGAAAAAAAGATTTTAACTGCATAACCCATCATCGTAGTGGCCTATGCTTTTCAGATCTCATGCGCTGCCTTTGTAGACAGAGGTATGGCTGCATTATCGTCTCGGTCATTTTATTTTTTTATTTATTTTCTTAAGCTTATTTATTTTGAGAGAGAGAGAGAAAGAGAGAGACAGCGTGAGTGGGGGAGGGGCAGAGAGAGAGAGAAGGAGAGGGAGAGAATCTCAAGCAGACTCCGCACCATCAGTGCAGAGCCCCGTGCGGGGCTTGAACTCGCAAACCGTGAGATCCTGACCTGAGCTGAAATCAAGAGTCTGGTGCTTAACTGAATGAGCCCCCCAGGCAGCCCAGACTCTTAGTCATTTTAGACATGAGAGTGTGTTTTGTTGGATGTATTTGAACCTTCTTTGTTTCTGCATGAGCAGGGGTGGGGGGAAAGGGTGGTGCTCTTGCCTTTGTTGACTTTTAACAAATGGTTACAAACGGAACAGAACAAAAACACCCAAAATCTGCAGGGGACGGGTCCAGAAAACATTGCTAGCACTTTCATGTTGGCTCATGTCAGGCACAGTCTGGTCCCAGGTACGTGCCTGCTGAATGGGTGGGTGCTGTACAGAGTGCAAGGCTGATGATAAAGTAATGTGATTCCCCTACTGGAACTAAAATATTCCAATTCAGCGAATGTTAGCTGAGAACCTCCGAGGTGCCAGAGAGCGTAGTTCATACTGGGTCTGAGTTGAAGGGGTGAAAAGATAGTTTAACCCCATTTCAGTGCATGGAGAGGGGCTCCTGTAGACAGTGATGACGATTGTGGCAATGGATTATGAGGGACGGTCCCTGCAGCAGAAGTATGAGGTACAAGGCCAGAGGAGGGGGATTAATTCTTTCTGAGGAGGCTGGTGGGAGCACTGTTTCCTGGAAAGGTCCCTTGACTGAGCTGGGATTTAAAGGATCGGGTGCACAGGTCACTCTGAAATCTAGTTCAGCCCAGTGGGATTGAAGGACCTGCAAATTAATCATCTTTTCTCTAAGAAAGCTGCCTTCGCTCCAGGAAGGACTCTTTTTTGGGGGAGCGGTCTTGAGCCCCTTGAGACAGCCTCAGGAATATACTCCCTGGTGACAAATCTCTGTCTTTGGAGGGCAGGAATAGTTTTAGCATCAGCTACTGGCTGTTTTAGAGTCAAATCGGGTGGGCCAGTGACTGACCAAGTTGGCCAGACCACTTGTGTCATTATGCAGTGACCAGGTTGATATGTATTCCTTGTCACTGGCTTTGAAGGACATTCAGAAGAAGGTTCTCCCAAGCGTCTGGAGCAATGACAGCAGTAGTAGGTCCTGTGGCTTCCTTAAGTGGCCCTCATGCTCACTGGAGAGTCTGTTGAAAATATCAGTGTCGAGGGGCGCCTGGGTGGCTCAGTCGGTTGAGCGACCGACTTCGGCTCAGGTCATGATCTCATGGTTTGTGGGTTCGAGCCCCGCATCGGGCTCTGTGCTGACAGCTTGGAGCCTGGAGCCTGCTTCAGATTCTGTGTCTCCCCCTCTCTCTGCCCCTCCCCTTGCTCATGCTCTGTCTCTCTCAATAATAAATAAGCATTAAAAAAATTTAAAAAAAGATCAGTGTCGTGTCATTATAGTTAGAACTTGAGGGGAGAGTCGTCTCCAGCATTGTCTAGTTATTCATGCAACAAAATGAGCTTGTTGGAAGAGAGTGTCACTCATATTTAAGCTTAAAACTTGATTTCAGTGCTACAGTGACACTCAGGCAGAGCTTAGATTCAGAATAGACACCAAGTCCTGTCTCCTTTGTCCTGAATTTGCATTTTCCCTACCTCTCCTGATCTCCGATTTCTAAGGCTAGCCTACTTTTGGTAGGAGAGGCGTTTTGAGGGTGGTTCTGTTGGTTTTAACAAAGGGGCTGTTTTGTTGTCAACAGTCCGTGCTCTCTGCTCCAAACCCTGCTGATGTTGAGGCACATTTAGTGTTAGCTGGTGAGGGCTGGGCATGCTGAATCATTTGACAAACCACGGTTTTGGCTTCTCTGTAGAATCATGTTGGCCAACTGAGTCAACTGACCTACAAGCCCACTTAGCTTGGGGATTTAGAAAATTAACACCTTAGAAAAGTGATCTTTGAAGAGTTTAGAAAGATTTTTCTGTCTTCGTAGAAAATGTAGTAGTACTTTAAAATTTTAGGGGCGCCTGGGTGGCTCAGTCGGTTAAGCGTCCGACTTCAGCTCAGGTCACGATCTCACGGTCCGTGAGTTCGAGCCCCGCGTCGGGCTCTGGGCGGATGGCTCAGAGCCTGGAGCCTGCTTCTGATTCTGTGTCTCCCTCTCTCTGCCCCTCCCCAGTTCATGCTCTGTCTCTCTCTGTCCCAAAAATAAATAAACGTTAAAAAAATTTTTTTTTTTAATTTTATTATGTGTTGATTTTCCTACTGCGCAGGGTTACTACATGCAGGAAACGACAGAAGCAAAAGAATATCATTCCTGCACTTGAGGTGTGCTTGGGAGCTGGGGCAGCAGAGCACCATAGAATATTCGAACAGGAAGCACCAGGAGATGTGTTTAGAAAAAATGGTGTGGCGCCATGTTACTTGAAATACAGGAGATGAAGGCATAGTTTGGCGTAAACTTGCACATGATTGTTAATTGTCAGTGTGGGTCAGGGGTCTGAGACCTCTCGGTTTTCCTCCATGGCCTTGTCTAGTTTGGTACGAGGGTGTCTGTGATGGGTCCTGTGTCGTTAAAGTCTGTTTGTTTGTTTTTTTTATGACACTTCTTATACCATGAATTCCTATGGAACAGGTGCTGGCAGCTTAGGCTTCTTGTTACTTGTTCTTATAGAAATGAAATGTGTTTCCCTGCATAGAGCATGCTCTAGTTAAAATTAAAAAGGCAAAGAAAAAAAGCTGAAATATCGAAGCTCATTTTCGATGTGCCTTCATAACCAACATAACTACTCCTGAGCAGCGATTTTAATGTTTCCCAAGGCTGACACCCACAGACCCCAAACAGCTAACCCTCACCTGGAGCTTTGGGGAGTGCCCCCTGTCCTTCATAGGGCTTCCGTTTCCCTCACAAGCTTCTGGAAGCTGCCTCTGCTCTCAGAGCGCTTCACCATGCTAAATTATGCACATGTATTATCCTGGTAAAAATCTTCTCTTTTATGTATTTGTTGCCAACAATGCCAGGCAGAGAGGGCCGTGACATTGCAGGCTCTTCCATTTCTCATGTTAGCATTTCTTGGGCACTCCTTATTGCTC
This sequence comes from Panthera leo, assembly GCF_018350215.1. NCBI lineage: Eukaryota > Metazoa > Chordata > Mammalia > Carnivora > Felidae > Panthera > Panthera leo. Next base: position 14,758,404 of record NC_056694.1, on the reverse strand, counting down.
GGTGTCATCTCCCTGGTGTCTGCAGTCTTGCTTTTCTTCTAGATTTCCACATGAGCGGCCAAAGGAACTCTGGCTGTGGAGGGTCTAGAGAAGGGTCCTTCTCTTTTTTGCTTTTGTGTTAGGCATTCGGGGAAACTTCTAGGAGATGCGGGCTCCAGCTAAGGGCCTTACGGCTCTTGAGTGAAGCCAAGCCACCCTCTTCAGCCCTTCTTCCTGTCGTGATGCTGGGCCCTTGTCCAGCTGGGTGTCCCATCTCCACAGTCGGCCTGCTGGTCTCCCAGTGATCCCAGTTCCTGCCTCTGCCCCTCCTGGTCTGCTGCTCTCTCAGTGGCAGGCGCAGGCTGCCTCTTTGGTCCTGTGTTCTTCCCCTTGTCTTCCTTACCCGGGATAAGGACCACTGACAGCAGCTCCTGGCCGACAGACACTTGCCAGACGTTGGCAGACACTTGCCAGACGTTGGCATGATGCCTCAAGTCCATTCTATTTCCTCTTATCGGCATAGCAAGGATCCCTAGCTTGTCAAACTTCATCTTCTTTGCACATCAACTGAATGGCGTAGAACCAGGTTCTGGAAGGTGTCCTAGGACATAAACTTGCTCCTTCAATATAGACCTCGAACGTTGCACTAATACCTAACGTTTATCGAGCCCTTCTGTGTGATAGATACTAATACCTGCATTCTATCATTTAAGTTGAAACCAGTGACACCCCCATTCCCCCTGCTGCTCTTCCCCCCCTCCCCTCCATAGCACAGTTAGCTCAGAGTATTTGGTTCTGCCGGTAGGGATACTCTGATGTTGGGGAGGGGCTGGCATTACCCACCGTTATGCAAAAGAACAGTCTGCAGCCCTGAACTCCCAGTGAAAGCAGATGAATGACAAGGTTGGCTTCCTCGTTGCCTTGATGGGCAGGTTTTGCTTCCTGCTTTCCTAGTTTATTACAAAATATTTGAACCTCTGTATTCTGTGTCCCTGTAGAACTTCCTTGGGGAGAGACCACCCCATTTTGTTGGTTTCTTTCTCTAGTCGATTTGGTTGACGGATGAGCCAGATGGGTAAATCTGAACACTATTTGAGTAGTTTCGACTATGGGCATCTTGTGAATTCCCTTTCGGCCCTATAGGCCAATCAAATGTTCGTTAAAGACTTCATTAAAGACTTAATAACAATACTGAAACTTAATGAGCCCTTCCAGGTTGTGATAGGTGTTGTGTGTATAACACACCTTCGAAGTTGGTACAACTGACTATCTCTTTGTAAAGGTTAGGTGATTTTTGTGAGATTTTGCAGCTAGTAGGAGGTGGGGCCAGGATACCAAAGCAGGTCTTTAGTACTCCAGGGCTTGGTCCTAATCAGGACACGGCCCTACCTGGATGCTGGTTACTCACCTGCCCGTGGTACAAGATCAAGGGTGTGAGTGTGGGGGTAGGGAGTCAGCAAGGCTCAAAGGGACAGTTGGTCACAACTTGACCTTCCAGGATTGTGTGCTAAGTTGGGGAGACAAGGCAGAGCCCTGATTGGCAGGTTTAGTAACAAACTTAGACACCAAGATGAGGGATGTCCTGGTGAAGTCCGGGGTTCCGGAGAACTTGAGAGCTTTCCCACACGTTTAGAAATGTGCCAGGTCCCCTGAGGGGGCCCCGAGCACTTTTATAGTCTCGGTAACGAGGGCTGCCTTAGCCTCCTTCTCTGCTCCACAGTACAGCGTGTGGGGCTCCTTCTGGTGGGCCCGTGACGGCTTTCATTTGCAAGCCTGTCTGTGCTGGTGTTAAATAATTTGTATACCCTGGAAATATTTCTTTAGGAGTTGCCTCCAAAATGGATTTCTGTGAAGCAAATTATTTTTAAAATGCACTAAGGGAGCTCAGTATTTAAAGAAGTTCCATAAAGCATGGTCACACTCTAATTTGTCTGTTCTATGTTTTTTATTTACTGTGTTTCTTTAAAGCAAGTTAAAAAAAAATTTTTTTTTAGGATGCGAGGGCGATCTGGCCGCGACATCTGTCACCCCGTTGATCGCCAGGGTTGATTCGGCTGATCTGGCTGGCTAGGCGGGTGTCCCCTTCCTCCCTCACCTCTCCGTGTGCGTCCCTCCCAAAGCTGCGCGCTCGGCCGAAGAGGACGACCTTCCCCGATAGAGGAGGACCGTTCTTCGGTCAAGGGTATACGAGTAGCTGCGCTCCCCTGCTAGAACCTCCAAACAAGCTCTCAAGGCCCATTTGTAGGAGAACGTAGGGTAGTCAGGCTTCCAAGGCTCCAGACACATCCAAATGAGGCGCTGCACGTGGCAGTCTGCCTTTCTTTAAAATAAATAAATAAAAATAAAAATAAATTTTTTTTAACATTGATTCATTTTTTTTTTTTAACGTTTATTTATTTTTGAGACAGAGAGAGACAGAGCATGAACGGGGGAGGGGCAGAGAGAGAGAGGGAGACACAGAATCTGAAACAGGCTCCAGGCTCTGAGCTGTCAGCACAGGGCCCGGCGCGGGGCTCGAACTCACGAACCGCGAGATCATGACCTGAGCCGAAGTCGGCCGCTCAACCGACTGAGCCACCCAGGTGGCTCTTCAAAGCAAGTTTTAGCCAGTATGTCGGGACAAGCTGAAATATAGCTTCTCTTCTAGTCCTTCTATGCCTCTCCACCATCACACGGTTCCCGCTGGGGCAGGTGCTGTGATCCAGGAGCCGGGACGCACGGAGGCTGAAACTCCAGACGGTCTCCTCCCTCCAGAACTTGGGAGGATCAGACAAGTGCACTTTAGCAATGGGAACGACAGTTCAGGATTTGTGACCAGGTCAACCTGGCAGATGAGCCGCGGGTGTGTTACCTTGCAGGGGATGCGTGGCTGGCTGGTGGCCTCTGGGGAGGGTCTAATCTTGGCTGGGCTCTCAGGGAAGTTTCCCTTCTCGACATCCAAAGCAGACCTCTCTCCGTTTTCCCCCGGACTCTGCAAGGCTCTGCTGGCCTCTCTCAATTTGCTGTCAAAGCTTGAGGCTACCCGAGGCAAGCTCTTGTCAACCTTCCCTTTTTCCCGTGAATACCTGTGTCTGTTTTTATTATCGTGCTCTTGCTCTTGTCTCTTTTTAAAAAAATTTTTCTAATGTTTATTTTTGAGAGAGAGAGAGACACACACACACAGGGTGCAGGTGGGGGAGGGGCAGAGAGAGAGGGAGACACAGAATCCGAAGCTGGCTCCAGGCTCTGAGCCGTCAGCACAGAGACGGACGCGGGGCTCGAACTCCGCCAACCACGAGATTGTGACCCGAGCCGAAGACACTTCATCGACTGAGCCACCCAGAGGCCCCAACTTCTTTCTCTTGAAAGGAAATGACTCTTCTCTTTGTTAACACCATGTCCTTCGCATCGCTTAATTCTCCATCCCTTCCCCCCCAGTCCCAATCTACCATTTACCCCAGTGCTCCCCCAAGCGTTCAAGCGTGTTCGGGAGCCTTCGATTCTAAGAAATGCTTTTCTTCCTCTCCGCTCTCTGACCAAGCTACCATGTAGCTCCTCTCCTTGCCTTCTCCATCTTAACATGGGTCTGCTCTTTTCTACTCCTTTATTTCCACTCACCCTTTGCAATCTGATTCTTGCTGTCACTACGGTGTCGAATCAGCCCCTGGAGGGGTCCCTGGTGGCTTCTTCAAAACCCTCCTCTCCTTTGGCTCGTCTGTCTTCTGGTTTGCTTCTTCTCCTTCTTCCAACCCCTAAACGTGTCTGTTACTCAAGCTGTCCGTCTCCTGCACGCTCTTCCCTACCATGCTGGTGCTTTTGGCTTTCGCCTTGGCACTCGGGGGTCCCAAAGCGGTATCCTTGCCGCCACCTGCGCTCCTATTTGACCCAAGCTTTAAGCCTTGCCCGAGGCTCTCACTGAGCTTCTCCGTGTCCCCACCCCCTCTGGGCACCCTGCCCCCGCCGCTGCAACCAGCTCTCATGACCCCCGTGGATGGCGTCACTCTGCTCCCATGGGCCGGCCAGGCTTATTGTCCTCTTTGGGTCTTCTCTGTTGGATCTTGCCTCCGGGCGATTGCTGAGTGACATAGGGTTTATCCACCCGCTCTCCCAACACCACCAGCTCCTTCACGCGCCCTTCCCCGCTAGCCTGCCTCCCCACCTGTTCCCCGCTCTGTTCCACGTGAATGGTGCCCTTCTTTGGAAAACTCTCTCTTGAGGTTCTCTGCCCATTTTTAATCAGATTACTTGTGTTTTTGGTATTGGGTTACAAAAATGCTTTTTGTAGTTTGGATTTTTAAAAAAGTTTACACGCACAAGATGGGGAGGGGCAGAGAGAGAAGGAGAGAAAGAATCGGAAGCAGGCTCCACACTGTCAGCGCAGAGCCCGACGAGGGGCTCGAACTCATGAATTGTGAGATCACGCCCTGAGCCGAAGTCAGATGCTTAACCAGCTGAGCCACCCAAAATTCTTTTTACATTTTGGATGTTAACCTCTTATCAGGTGAAATCGATTAAGGGGATTAAGAGTACACTTATCTTGATGAGCCCTGAGAAATGTACTGAATTGTTGAATCATTGTATTGTACACCTGAAACTAATAGAAGACTGTATATATTATTTTTTTCAAAAAAGGAATAGCATCCTCCGTGGCCACCTGCTGCCTTCCTGCTGCTACTCCAGGGCGTCTTACACACCCCAAATATCAATATCAGACTCCCCCTCTTAGATCTACTCTCACCCTGACATTCAAGGCTTTCCACAACACGGTGCCCATACTGATTTCTTTTTTCTTTCTTTTTTAAAAATGTTTATTTATTTTGAGAGGCAGAGTGCAAGTGGAGGAGGGGCAGAGAGAGAGGGAGACACAGGATCTGAAGCAGGCTCCAGGCTCCGAGCTGGCAGCACAGAGCCCCCACGCGGGACTCAAACTTGTGAACTGCGAGATCATGACCTGAGCCGAGGTTGGATGCTTGACTGACTGAGCCACCCAGGTGCCCCCGTGCCTGTATTGATTTCTTATCGCTGCTGTAACCCATTACTACAAACTTCGTGGCATAAAATAATCCAAAGCTGTTATCCTGCAATTCTGGAGGTCAGAAGTTCGAAGTGGGTTTTACCAGGCTAGAGTCAAGGTATCCAAAGGGCCATGTTTGTTTTGGAGATGCTGGGAGGGCGTCCATTTCCTTGCCTTTTCCAAGTTCTAGAGACAGCTTGCTCTCCGGGGCTCGTGGCCCCTTCCTTCATCCTCCAAGGCAATATCAGTATCTTCCAACAGTTCTCTCTCTCCAACTCTCCTAACTTCCTCTTCCATCTTTTTTTTTTTTTTTAATTTTTTAAATGTTTATTTTTGAGACAGAGAGAGACAGAACATGAACAGGGGAGGGGCAGAGAGAGAGGGAGACACAGAATGGGAAGCAGGCTCCAGGCTCTGAGCCATCAGCCCAGAGCCGGACACGGGGCTCGAACTCACGGACCGTGAGATCGTGACCTGAGCTGAAGTCGGACGCTGAACCGACTGAGCCACCCAGGCGCCCCTTCCTCTTCCATCTTTTAAGAACCCTTGTGTTTACATAGTGCCCACTGGGCTAATCCAGGATAATACCCCCCAACTCAAGGTCCCTGATTTAATCACATCTCCAAAGGCCTTCTGTTCCAGGAGGTGACATACTCACGGGTTCTGGGGACCAGGGCATGAACATACTTGGGGAGATACTTTTCTACTTACCACGGCACCCAGGCTTTCTTCCACTATTTTTTCTTTTCCCTCCATTGTATCTTTTGTGCTGGACAAACAAAATAAGACAATAAAAATAGCAACCAACACGTGTGGAGTGTTTGCCAAAGGGCCTTCCACACATAAGTTCATTTAAACCACACGACTAGGGGCACCTGGGCGGCTCAGTCGGTTAAGTGCCCGACCCCGGCTCGGGTCATGATCTCAGAGTTTGGGTTCGAACCTCATGTTGGGCTCTGCTCTGGTGGTGTGGAGCCTGCTTGGGATTCTCTCTCTCTCCCTCTCTCTCTGCCCCTCCCCCACTCACGCTGTCTCTGTCTCTCTCAAATAAACTAACAAAATAAAAATAAAAAAATAAACCCCACACCTGTTGTATAATACCAATTATTGTTTCGTTTTACAGGCGAGGAAACGGAGGCTCAGAGAGGCAGTTTGCTCAAGGCCACTCACTAATGGATAGTGGAGTTTAAAAAGAAATAGTTGGATTGGGACATACTTTATATACGATGAAATTCGCCTGTTTTAAGTGTCCAGTTCAATGATTTTTCATAAATGAATCGAGGTAGGCGTACATTAACCCAATCGAGTTTTAGAAAATATCTCTCACCCCCAAAAGATACCTAGGAAAGCTCTTAGTGCATTGGGGAAGCCAGACAGTTAAACTAATTATTATCTGATGTTAAGCTCAGGACGAGTTACTTATGGGTAACACAGAATGTGGGGGGACGGAACCTTTCTAGTCCCTGGAAACAGGGCTTTGCCTCTTTGGCCAGTCTACTAAGATGAGATAAATAGCTGTTGGGACCACAGACCTTCCTTGACATGGGCCCAACGCTGGTGTTTTGACCCAAGTTCCTGTGACAAGGGAAGGCAGAGCTGCGTCGAAAGGCACTCACTGCAGGGGTTCAATATTCTAAACCCTGTTGTGAACTGTTCTGGTTTGCCGTGACCCTGCAATCTGACACTGGAGGGAGTTCAGCGGGAATGAGACCAGGGGTCAGAGAGAGCAAAGCCCCTCTATGGGAGGGAGTGCGGGTGGGTCCTGGGACAGAGTACCTGTCCCGCCTGCCGAAGACCTGCAGCCTGACACCCACGGTGTAACGTAGGAAACGCTATCCCGGTTTCTGGTGCCTCTGTGTCTCTTCCTCGTAACGGTACGGAGACTTCCTGCCCTCTCTCTTTTCTCCGTGGAAGATGCAGTCGGCCGTGATCGCTTTCATCCTGTCCGTGTGAATCTGGGACACACGTGGATGGTGGAGTTTGACTTTTGATGACATGTCTGGGCGGGGGGAGTCCTCATTATGCAGAGCGTTGATGCCGGGTCACCTGGCGTGGCTCTCTCTTCTCCACCTTTCCTTGCAGGGAAGGAAACAGACCCAAAGGGGGAGGGAAGGCTTAGCTAAGAATGTGCCAGACTCCGTTCCAGGCGCTTGTGTGCTTTCTGCCACCGGGTCGCCACCGGAAGATAGGTGGGGGTCTTCCTTATTTTGCAGAAGAGGAAATCGTGGCTCAGAAAAGAGTCCCGGCTTCAGGAACGGTTTCCCACTGCTATTTCTTTCCCCGTACCCTTTTGCCTCGCAGAAAATATGCACAGTTTAAATCGCCTGCCTTAGACATTGTGGGGGCTTGCTAAGAGTTCAGAGCGGCCGGGTTTCATTTTCTTGCAAAGAGCACATAGAAGTGGGGAATGCACAAGATGGTGTGACATTTTAATGCCCTTTCAGTGTAAATTCTACAAAATCATCAAGGTAGCACCAAGGGCTCGGCTTTAAAATAGAATACACACTGAATTATCTGCCTTCAGAGACTGAGCACTGCATGACCTTCCTGTCGAGCCGCTGGTCTTTGGCACACAAAACTGAAAACGACCCCTTTCATTGTCTATCTGTTCCTTTGGAAGATGGATCGACACGGCTAAAATTCCCTACTCACTTCTTTGTAATGGCCCTTTGGGGATGTCATTTCCCAGCCCCATCCCGGTGACTGGAGATGGGCTCGTAGGGGAAAGTTGGCCGGAAGGAAAACAGGCGGAGGGTGGGAGGGAGCACCAACCTGCCCGAGGTTTGCCCTGCCGGCCTGGATCGCGACCCCGGTGCCCATGGCACCAGAGTCTATGAAGGGCAAGTTCAGGGAAGGCGCTGGGACTACCCTGCTCTTGTTAAGCAGAGGAACTGGGTTCCTTCTGTTCGCTGGGTTTTATTTCTAGCATGCTGTACAGCAGTGGGAGAAACCAGTCGTTTCCTTTCTCCCCCTATAATGTCTATCAAACAACCCATCACCTTTCATACTCCTCGTGAGCCAAAGGAGCGGTTTCTTCGCGTGGGCTCGTTTCCTGTTTTCGGTGCATAGATGATGCTTCCTTTGCGTTTTACCTCCTCCAGGGCTTTGGAAGTGACTCTGCTGGGGTTGAAGTTCTCCTGGTAGGTTTTGGGCGTGCTGGCTCCAGCCACGGTTTCAGACCAAGGTCAGCTCTGCTGTCCCCTGAGGATGGGATCGTCTCTCCTCCCCTCCGCCTGATGGCAGCGCACCAAATACACGGTGGCCAATACATGCCATCGTCGTTCTGTTTTACTGCCGCTGTGCCAGTGCCAGTCGCTTTCCTGGGACCCGGAGCTCACCCTGGGCGGCAGACCTTTACCACCGGGTGTAAAGAAGGTCCTGCGGCACGAGTGAGAAATCCGCTCTGCCTCCCCCAAACCAGGCTCCCACGTGGTAGGGCCGAGGTTCCTAAGGGAGAGCACGCCAGCATTATCAGGAACCGGGGAGCAGTTCCTAACACAAGGGCCGGGCCGCATGCCCCAGATTCTTATGCAGAGTCTCTGAAGAAGCAGGGGGCAGGCGAAGTGTCATAATGGCCTTGTACAGCCAAACAGCCAACCAAACAAAAATCCTGCCGTGATCGTTCTGTTGTGCCCCTTGGTAGTGAAGCCGACTTGTTCAGAAAGACTCGCTGGCTTTTTGGTGGGTGGGCACTGATGTTCCTCTCTGGTGGCGGGCTGGGCAGGGCTGGGCTGGGGCATTAGAGACAATTTGGCGGGGGCGGCCTTAGCTGGGGCCGCGTGTATCATGGTGGCCACCAGTGGGCCATGAGCCATGCTTTCCAGCCTGTGTCCTTGTGACTTGAAGGTCGTAGAAATTCCTCTTTGTTAGGACTTTGGTTCATTTGGTTCTCCACTGGCATCCAGTGGGAGGTCCAGAGACGCTGTCTCGAAGGTGACGGCCGGATGCCATTTTACCTTGGGACCAACTTTCCTTGACTGAGGTCAGTACATGCCCTGGATCCACACCTCCGCTGTGCTTCTAGGACAGAGGTGTAGTTTATAGCTGAGAAGGCACAGGCATGGGAGGCGAACAGGACTCCTCTGTTTAGGAGGGGAGACACAGGGCCAGTGACAAGGTGCAGAGGTGTGAATGCTCGTGACCGAGGTTCCGTCTCGCTTGTAAAAAAAACCCTATACGAAGGAAGCATGAAAATCGCTGTTTTATTTCAGTACTTGATAATAATGAATCTCTCCAATGGAACCACTCTTCTTCTTCTTCTTCTTCTTCTTTAATCGCACAATAAGAACTCTATTACCCAGAGTGTTTCTTGTTCTATTGAAGCTGTCAGGAATCGCAGTGCTAAATTCAGTCCCTGGCTGTAATGATTAGATCACTCCCTGGTATCTCGTGGCAACTCTTTCTCTGCCCCTTTTATCCCCTTTCCCCCCTTCCATTTTTATTTTATTAAAAAAATTATTACTATTATTATTATTTTAAATGCATCCTTTTCCTACTACTTAAAAAAATTTTTTTTTAATGTTTATTTTTATTTTTGAGAGAGAATGAGAGAGCATGAGCAGGGGGCAGAGCAGAGAGAGAGAGAGAGAGAGGGAGAGGGAGAGGGAGACACAGAATCTGAAGGAGGCTCCAGGCTCCGAGCTGTCAGCAGCGAGCCCGGTGCGGGGCTCGAACACCCGAACTGCTAGATCATGACCTGAGTTGAAGTCGGATGCTTAACCGACTGAGCCACCCAGGTGCCCCCCATTTTTGTTTTTAATTGTCCTCCCTTTTTTGTGGGTTTAGTTTTACAGGGATATCAAGGCTTTTTAGTCCTTGGGAAGAATGTGAGGGTAGAAATCCTAAATGAGTGAGACCTACTGGCCAGTTCAGTACCCTCCGCCCTCACGTTACGTCCTCTATTCATTTTCCCCTTAGATATTTTGCTCCGGGTTACATAATTCATCTAACATTCAGAAAATAAACTCCTTGTCTTGGTTAGACTCACCGCAGCCCTGAGCAGGAGGCGCGAAGCGGGTTCGGGTCAGATTCTGCCTGGTGGGGCAGGCACAGGTTAATGGAGGGTCTGAATGGAGAGCGCTGCCCCGGAAAATACAGCTAATGGAGAAATGCCTTCACCTTCAGTTATTTGGCACTGAGCTGTATTTCCATTTCTTCCTGATCATAAGTAATACTCTGATGAGCTACTATAGGAGAAATCTTTGCCTGTATTAGTGGTGGGTTTTTTTGTGTTTTTTTTTAAATCCAGACTTGTACCAGCAAAAACACTGGGTCAATGTGTGTAAACGTTATGGGTTCTCATTAGCATTGCCAGATTGTTTCTCCGAATGTTGTCAATTACTCCTGCCACCGACCCCGTGTATGCAAATTCCCGTTTTATGGCACGTTCACCAACATTGTGTTCACGGTTTTAAAGTAGTTGCCAATTTGGTAGTTTGAAATAATATGGTATTTTGTTTTACTTTGATTACTAGCGAGATTGAATTCTTTTTTCCTATGCAGAGTTAAAGTGCTCTCCTGCATTCTTTGATATGTGTAGTTTTGGCGAGAAGGTAGCTCTTGCCTGTCCCAGGATTTTGTTTCTCACGCTGACCCTATTGACCGCTCAGCCATGGAGATTTCTCCCATTCATATAGGACGTTCTCTTATACATATGTAATTTCCTGTTCTATTGCCTGTGTGTGTATGTATATGGGCATACGTGTGTGTGCATGTGTATGTATGCATATGTGTGTGCATGTGTATGTGGGTGTGGGGGAGTGTGTAGATGCATATATATGTATATGTGTCTGTGTGTATGTAGTATGCATGTATGTGTGTATCCATGTGTACGCATGCAGGTATCTGTGCATGTACGTGTACATGCATACGTGTGCATGTGTATGTGTGTGCATGTATGTGTTTGTATGCACGTATGTGCATGTGGGGGGGAAGTGTATTGGTGCGTATATGCGTGTGTGTCCATGCATATGTACATATGCGTGTGTGCATGCGTGTGTTTGTATGCATATGTGTATGCATGTGTATATATACGTGTGTGGGGTGTATAGGTGCATACGTGTGTATGTCTGTATGCATGCGTGTGGGTATACATGTGTGTTTGCACATGTGTGTGTCTTCATGAATTGTAATGGAAATGTGGGTCAGGGTATTACGTGTTGCTTTCCATGTTGACTCAGTTGACTCTTCAGTGAGGGGCACTAGGCTCAATTACATCCGGATGGCTTCGCGGCTGCCACTGCAGAGGAGTTTTTCATGTTCTGTGCTGCTGGTCAGCCCTTAGTGACTGAAGGTAATTAAGGAAGGGAAAGTCTGAGAGCTTATTTAATGCCATGCATATTCGGTCAAAGTGCGCGTCATTGGACTCAGAGTCAGGATGGGGAAATCCCGATGGGGCGGTTTCCGGTTTGAGTTGTGTGCGGCTGGTGATATCTGCATCCAGCTGTTCTTGGAACAGCAAAATCCCTGTCTCCCCATCCCCGAGGACTTTTCCCCTGCAGACTAGAACAGATGAGGTGAATTTAGCCAAAGTACCACTGAATGGGTAATGAGGCTCACCCCCCTTCAATTCGTATGTTGAAGCCCAACCCCCTATGTGATAGTGTTCGGAGGTGGAACTTTCAGGATGTGATTAGGTTTAGATAAGGTCACAAAGGCAGGTTCCCCCACGATAGGATTAGCGCCCTTAAAAGAATTGGAAGAGTCTCCAGAACCTCCTGTCTCCACCATGTGAGGCCACAGGCAGAAGGCAGCTGTCTACCAACCAGGAAGTGGGTTCTCACCAGGAACTGAACCGGCTGGCATGTTGATCTTGGACTTCCAACCTTCAGGATTTTGAGACGTGTATGTCTGTCGGTTAAGCCACCCAGTCTGTGGCATTTTTGTTATAGCAGCCTGAGGAGACTAAGACAGTGCCTCAGAGCTAATGTTTTGTGGGGTCAAATCACTAATATCCGTAAGAAGGACTTGATTACTATGATGATCCTATTCTTCCTGGTGCCTCCTTCTGCTTCTTTGAAGGACGATTATGTCTATTTAGACCTCGTGTACTAATGCAAAATGATGTTTGTTTTTGGAGCGTTCTTTCTCAAACAGGCTGTTTTCAGTGTGGCCAGGGTAGAGATTTCCAGCCAATCCCCCACTCCAGGGAACAGACCCCAGTCAATCACAACAGACCCGCTGTGCCAGTCACTTGTCTGGTGCTTCCAGACATGGCGGTCTGGACCCAAAGATACCTGTCACATCTCATTTTCTTCGCCCACATTTTCCTTGACCATGACCTCTGAGCCTTTAGGTGGCTCTCTGGCCAATTCACTTATTTGGCAGAACTCGGCGCCTTCGGTATTGACTTTTCTGTTCAGTTTTCCATATTTTGCTGTGGAAGGTGCACTGGCTGCCATAGAAGCAGCGGTGACGGGGCCAGGGAGAGAGAGCGCCGTCGGCCCGGACAAGTGCTTTATGGCGGTGTTTTCTGTAATCCTGTCTGGGGCTGGCGGTAGTGGTACTATGAGTAGCAGGATGCCCGGCCCCAGACTTGCTGCCTCCCGGAGGCTCCTCAGTCCTGTCAGTCCCTGGGGTTTTCTTCCACCCTGAGAAGCTGGCTGTGCCACACTCCATCTCCCGGAACCCCCTTCCCGTTTGGCCACATCCAACCACATCCAAGGGGGAGCTGGGAGGTGGGACTGGCCCACAGCTTCATCCGCGGAGAAGCACCTTCCCCCCGAAAAGGTACTTACTGCCACACTCTCTGACTCCTTTCTAGTGTCCTCGCTGGTTTCCGTAACTTTTGACCGCATGCACATGTTGCTTAAAAAGCATGGCAAGGGTGCCCCTTTGGAGAAGAGCTTGGGGGCAAACACTCAGCTATACTGTCCTGTGCTTTATTCTGGGATCGGAGGCGCACCTGGCCCAACTGGGTGCCCAGTGCCCACCAGAAAGAGGATATCCCCGGCTCTAGCTCATGTCAGACCTCAGGAGCAAGAAGACAGGGGAGGGAAAGAAAGTGACGTGAACGTGACAGGTACTTACCCCATGCTTCTTAGGGGACCATGCTGATCGTTTCCCACCCTCGGAGGGTTAAGGGACCTTCCACTTGGGACGTGCTCCGTGACAGGTTAGAATACTGGTCCCTCCCAACATGCTCTTGTCCTAACCCCCAGAACCTGCGAATCTATTGTACATCGGAGGGGGTGGAATTAAGATTGCGGACGGGATGAAGTTTGCAGGGCAGCAGGCCTCGGGATAAGGAGAGTATTGTGGATCATCTAGGTGAGCCCTCCACAGAGCATCTGCCCAGGGGAGCCTCAGACCGTGATGGAGACCCGAAAAAGTCTTGGCCGGACCGGTGGGCAGTTTTGTAGCAAAGACTGCAAATCAGAAGGCCCGGGTTGGGTAGAAATGGCCAGGCCCAAGCACCGCGGGCTGAGTCTGCCCAGGAAGGGTGGGTCCGGAAGGTGCTGCCGCACCCGTGGGTTCTTTCTTGGAGGTGTAACCACGGCTGGAGCGGCCGGTAGCTACTTTGGAGCTGTATCTTGGTTTTAGCTCTTTCGAAGTATTATGGGACAACGGTGATTTACCGTGGGGCTTCACTGTCCTTTTCTCCCTCCGACTTGAGAGTTTGGGAGAGGTTCTGAGCAGTGTGCCCTTTCCGTTCTGGCCAGTCTCGTGTGAACGTGACCTCATCTGGCAGGGTAGGCATTGCCGAGTGGACGGGATTCAGCTGCTTCTTTTTTTATTATTTTTTTAAACATTTGTTCATTTTTGAGAGAGAGAGAGCACGCAAGAGGGGCAGAGAGAGAATCTGAAGCAGGCTCCAGGCTCTGAGCTGTCAGCACAGAGCCTGACATGGGGCTCGAACCCACGGACCGTAAGATCATGACCTGAGTTGAAGTTGGACATTCAACCAACCGAGCCACCCAGTGCCCCGAGATTCAGCTTCCGCACCACGCAGATCCACGTGCCCGGGCCTTGCTGGCTGAGGCCAGGCTCCGGGGCAAGGCCCGTGCTTGTCATGTGGTTGTAACAGCTGTCACCTGCGTGTCCCTGCTGCTTCAGACCACAGGCTCCCTGTGGCAGCTGCTCCCAGGCCCTCAGCTGGCCAAGCGCATGTCCCAAGAGGGCCTTTACCCGCCACCCCTCGTGCCTCACCTCAGTTGCTATCACCCTAAGGTGCAAGATGCCGCTGAACCCTCTCTGGGCTCACGAGCAACCCAATAGTGCGGGGTGCGGGGTGCGGGGCTGGAGCCGGTGGGTACATTCTTCTCCCTCCCTGCCTGGGACACACCATTCTGGAGCAGAGCACCCTCACGAAGGTGTCAGGTGAGGAGACGTGGCCGTGCAGTCCCTCAGAGCCACTGTACCCTCTTCCCTGCCAGGGTCCCCTTTCCGGTCACTCTAGCTCTTCTGGGATTCTGTTTCCCCCATAAAATGTTAGCCCTTAAGCTTTCTTCTTTTCTTTTAAGCAGCATTACTGAAGTATAACGTATATACCATAGAATTTACAGCCCCGTGCGACAGTCACCAAAATCAATTTTAGAATATTTCCGTCACCCCCAAAACACCCCTCGGGCCATTTGTGGCCATTTTCCCTTTCTACTTGCAGCTCTGGGAAAACACTAATCTGCTTTGTGCTTCTTTAGATTTGCCTTTTCTGGCCCATAAGATTTTGCCTCTGGCTTTGTGGTTTAGGGAACCCAGGTTAAGAGGCAAAGCAAATGATCCAGAAAATTCATTGGTCTCCAAGGATGGTCGCTGGGCCTCCTCTGGCCTGGAAGCCAGAGTGACCATCCTGGGCAGCTTGCTACGAGTTTTGAGAACAAGGATGATGTGTTGACAGATTTTAGTTATTTTTAATTAGGACACGCGCTGCATTGACAATGATCATAACGAGGCGTGATAGAACGTGTCTTCGTGCTAGAAAGATTTCTGCCAAAATAGCCCCATTTTCTGATTTTCATTTGGATCGGAAGTTCCTTATCTGATCACATGCTGGGGGGAAATGAGGGTCTGGCAGCCAGGAGGGCCGGTGGTTCCTTTAGTTTCCTTGGTGTTTTTCGGCTCCCGCACCAGAAATTGGCCTCACGGATGTTCTTTGTGCCAATGGTGATCCACGAATGGTTTTGTGTTAAGGTGTTTTGCTCTGGAACTCTCTACAGGTCAATGTGCTACCCTCTTGAGAAGCATGTTTATTTTAAGTTAGGCCTTTAGCATCTATGACCGAAGGTGCAGAAACTGTTTTGGAGTAGCTGTGGTGGGGGATGGGGCTCTCCGCAATGCTGGGTCTGAGGCCTTCCCCCGTAGCTTCCAAATTGGATAGGTTCAGCCCCTGGGTGGTATTTAAGACACACGTGAGTGGGGGAGGGGCAGAGAGAGAGGGAGACACAGAATCCGAAGCAGGCTCCAGGCTCCGAGCCGTCAGCGCGGAGCCCGACGCGAGGCTCGAACTCACAGACTGTGAGGTCATGACCTGAGCCGAAGTCGGACGCTTAACCGACTGAGCCACCCAGGCGCCCCGACCCAGGTTGCTTTTAAAAAGCAATCCCCACAGAGTCTGGAAGGGAGATAGCCTGATGTCATGGTTGGCCATTCCCGAGCCCCTGAAATAGGAGAGAGTTTGGGTAGCCCCTTGTATGCCCCTTGTATGTTGGGCATTTGATTAAGCGCTTCTAAAGCCGCTTAACCGACCGAGCCACCCAGGCGCCCCATCTTCTTTAATCTTCTTAACCGCACTCCTGCATTTCCATTTTAGAGATGTGGAAACTGGCCCAGCTCAGGGGCAGCAGAGTATGAATTCAAACCCAGGCCTGACCCCACCTTGTGGCCCATCGTGTCATCGGCCGGCAGTGTTCAGGGGGCTCCCGTTTTAGAAGCACGGGACAGAAATACGAACAAGTGCATCCAATTAAGTTTTAAAATAATAGCTACCATTTGTTGAATATGTGTGAGGTGCCAGGCACTGTTTCTCGTGCTTTGGCTGTGTTATCTAGTCTTATTCTCGAGAAGATCTGTGGAGTCCTTTCTGTCTGGATCATCGTTTTACCGATGGGCGTGCCGAGGTTCAGGGGGTTAGACAACTCGCCGGAAGCCAGGAGACAGGAGACCTACTGTTCCGCCCGGTCTCTCACAGGTGGTAGGAGAAACGGAGCTCTGTAGGGCACGGATGACAAGCTGGCCGGTGCTGCCATAGAGAGGCAGGAGGAGGTATTTCAGCCGAGCCCCAAGATTAGCAGAGGTTGGGGCGCCTGGGTGGCTCAGTTGGTCAAGCGTCCCGACCCTTGATCTCAGCTCAGGTCGTTATCTCATGGTTCGTGAGATCAAGCCCCGAGTTAGGCTCTGTGCTGAGTGTGGAACCTCTTGGGA
Organism: Panthera leo; assembly: GCF_018350215.1. NCBI lineage: Eukaryota > Metazoa > Chordata > Mammalia > Carnivora > Felidae > Panthera > Panthera leo. The sequence continues at coordinate 14,742,074 of NC_056694.1, read as the reverse complement.
TTCTGTCTCCCTCTCTCTCTCTCTGCCCATCCTCCCCTCTCAAAATAAATAAATAAACTTAAAAATAAAAAACATTAGGAGATGTTTGTTCACCAGGTAGGCAGGGAAGAAAACTGGAGGGAAGGGCATTCTAGGCAGAAGGGACATTTTCACAAAAGCAAGGGTATGGAAAACAGCGCACGTATTTGGGGAACTGTACCAGGCTCCCCTTGTCTGGAGCAAGGGTTTGGGGAACTTAGCTTCCTGTGTTGGGATCATGGACAGGGCAGGAAAAGCCGGGCAAAGACTTGAGGTCTGGAGAGGTGGGGAGGGACAAGTCAGGGACAGCCTCGAGGGACAAGTCAGACACAGCCATGAGGGTTTGGCTATGGGGAGCCTGAGCTAATTTTGTTGGCAATGGAGAGCCTTTGGAAAGATTTAATTAGAGGTGTAACAATTAAATTTTCATTTTGGAATGATTACTCTGACGACTCAACATATCTTAACACAAAATAATTTATTCTTCACATGTACAAGACTCCCAGGGGATGGAATACACACAAGAGAAGTCTAGTCGGGGTGGGGGTAGGGGGGCCCAGGAAAAATGGAACTGTTAGCACACACCGAGAGCCTTCTAAGAAAACCCCTATCAGCACGCCAGGAGGTTTGGATGGTGGCACCAAAAGGGAAGAAGGAAGAGGGGGTGAGGAAAACCTTATGCCAAAGGAGAGAATCCAGACATCAATGATTCCATTCCCGTGCAGTATCCAGAACAGAGAAATCTATAAAGACAGAGTGCAGATTAGTGGTTGTTTAGGGGGTGGGCGGGGGGGTGGGGGTAGGGGGGTGGAGGATGATGGCGGAAGGGCATGGGGTTTCTTTTTGAGATAATGGAAATGTCCTAAAGTTGCCTGTTACGGTAACCCAGATATGCACATATCAGGGAATATACTGAAAACCACTGACGTGTAGAAAAAAGGAAGGAGAGGAGGGGAGAGAAGGGAAAGAGGAGGAGAACAGGACCAATTTCAGAGCCCAGGTTGACGATGCCTCCCACCTCCCGGCCACTACCCTCACTTCTCACCCTGCCTGTTTGCTTCTCCTCGTTTTGCATTTTGCGTAAAATGAACCAAAGGGTCTATTGTGTCTGGCTTCTTTAGTTCAACATTCTGTTTGTGGGATTCATTCACATGGGCTTCTTTAAGAATATTTTTCCCGGGGCGCCTGGGTGGCTCAGTCGGTTAAGCGTCCGACTTCAGCTCAGGTCACGATCTCGCGGTCCGTGAGTTCGAGCCCCGCGTCGGGCTCTGGGCCGATGGCTCAGAGCCTGGAGCGCCTGCTTCGGATTCTGTGTCTCCCTCTCTCTCTGCCCCTCCCCCATTCATGCTCTGTCTCTCTCTGTCTCAAAAATAAATAAAGGTTAAAAAAAATTAAAAAAAAAAAAGAATATTTTTCCCCATTGTGCATTAATACACGTACATCCAAAAATTCCCCCAGTATGCCACCGCTGAGATAGAGCCACTGTTACTGTGAACATATTGGTGCATTTTGTTTCCAACTCTTTTTGCTCTGCATGTTAACTTTTACAAAATTGCCAGTAGCAGATAAATCCCTGTGGTTTCCAAAATCTCTTCCACGGATGTGCTTCGGTGATGGTCTGAGTGTTTTATCCACATTTAGTATTTGAATATATTCCAGTCTACTTAGAACTGTGACGAAAACAACACACAGTCAAATGCATTATAAATCAAATTTATTAGAAACCATGAGTGTGAGAATTTGCGTAGCTTGGTTGATTCGTTATTGTATAAAGTTGAAGAATAAATTTTCTCCTGTAATCCCTGTTTAAGAATATCATAAGGTATTTCATCCACACCTCTCAATTTAAAATTTAAGTTTTCAAAAAAAAAAAATAAAACAAAATACAATAAGTTTTCATTAAAGAGCTTCATTGTCATAGTTGTTGATTTTTAGAAGAAGCAGGTGGGATAATCTGAGCCTCAAAATACATTGATTAATACTCAAATACTGCTTTTGTCTCTTTTATATGTTGGAAGAATCCACGAAGATTCTGTGAAAAGGATTTGCTGCTAAAACTTGGGAAGCCAACTTTCCGTATAAAATTGCATAGATATTTCTGTTTCAGAATCCACACACATGTGTATGTGTGTATGTATATATATGTGTGTATACACACATATATATACATATTTTAAAAGGATTTTCTCCTTTTTAAAAAATTTTAGTTGAGAGAGAGAGAGAGAGAGAGAGTGCATGCACATGCAAAGAAGGGGCAGAGGGAGAGAGAAAAAATCTTAAGCAGGCTCCAGGCTCAGTGCAGTGCCCGATGTGGGGCTCGATCCCAGGACTCTGGGATTGTGACCTGGGTGGAAATCAAGAGTCAGATGCTCAACTGACTCAGCCCCCCAGGTACCCCTCAGAATATATTTGTAAACTAGCAAAGTGATCTATATTCATTAGAAAGTATGAAAAATCAAGAAAAATAAGAAGAGAAAAATAAAAATCATCCAGAATGCTGCCTCTTCTACATAACCTTTATCCACTCAACAAACATTTCTTGTGTGTCCGCTATTTGCACAAAACTATCCTAGATTCTGGAGTTACAGCGATGACAAAAGGCGGGGAAAGCCCCTGCTCTTACAGGCTTACATTTTTGACAGGGGGAGACATCAGATAAATTAGTAAGATGCTTTTAGGTGCTGGCAAATGCTACTGAGAAAATAAAACAGGCTGTGACAAACATGGGACGGACACAGGAGGAGCGGTGAGGACAGTCAGGGGAGGGACACGTGAAGGGAGACCTGAAACAGAAGCGGTCGTCTGCCGTGGGAATATCCAAGGGCAGAGCGTTCCTTTCAACTCAGAACTCGCGGGTGGGAATGCGTTTGCCCTTGACTAAGACACCGAAGGCCAGGGTGACTGGAGCACGGTAAGACTGGAGGAGAAGAAACTAGAGACGAACCAGATCATGCAGGTCCTTGCCGGGCATGGTACAAAGTTCGGATCATACCACCACTTTGAGTGGTTCCTGAGAGTCTTTTCTTTTCTGCCACGTCTTTAATATTCGAAGCTTCTGAGTGAATATCAGAAAAATATCACGAAGGGATAGGTCTGTTCTGCATGAAGACCGAAGAAGCGGGGAGAAGAGAGCCTTCAATGTGGGGCATACGAAGAAATCTGCAACATGAATGGAGACCAACATCCTGCAAGAAGTAAAGAAGGGGGGCATATTTAAAAACAGATTTTTGTTCAAAAACACATTTTAGTCAGCATCTGTTTCAGTCAGAAGGAAACTTAAGAGACCAGAGACCCTAAAACAAGAGACAAAGTATAAGAAAGATAAGCTTCTACGATCAGGCAACAGACCAAGACGAAAATGAATTTGGCAAAATTTAGAAGAGAATATAAGGAAGCGAGCATTTGGAGGCAAAGCTGGTAGGTTGTCTTAGAAGAAGTGAGGAACAGAATTATTACAGAAACATTGCAGGGAATCTAGTGATAAGGAAGACGGGTCTGAGAAAAACCTGAGGACACAGAGCACGAGGGCATGAAGCCAAGTTGCGAGCCTGTGAACACGGAGGGCGGACAGCAGAGACCCAATTCACCGATGACTTATATTTATGAAGAAAAAGTTCAAAACACACAGAATAACACCTACTGGGCTCTAACAGCAGCAATGCTCCCACCGGACTTTTTGGGGCACGTGACAGAATTATTCCCAAGTTCGTTAGAAGAATTGTTCAATAGAATTCACTTTAAAATTACATTAATGAAAAGTGGTGCTAGTTTTATTTTTATTAAAAATTTTTTTAACTTTATTTTTGAGAGAGAGAGAGAGAGAGGCAGAGCATGAGCAGGGGAGGGGCAGAGAGAGAGAGGGAGACAGAGAATCCCAAGCAGGCTCCAGGCTCTGAGCTGTCAGCACGGAGCCCGATGCGGGGCTCGAACTCACGGACCGCGAGATCATGACCTGAGCCAAACTCGGACGCTTAAGCGGCTGAGCCACCCAGGTGCCCCAAAAGTGGTGCTAATTTTAGAATAGAGTGATATAATGGAAGAGAGAAGCTGGTGGTGTATTTGAGTTTATATGGCAAGAGTCTGAAGTCAGTGAGAAGAGGATTCAGTAAACAGGATTGGGAAAATGGGTTAATGTTTGGGAAGAAAGTTGTTCATTTCTTTACTTATGCTAAAGCATAAAATAAATTGCACTTGGGTTAAAGAGTTAAATATAAAATATGAAATCATGAAGAGCTGTCGGAGATTGCAGTGTAGGTGAACGATGGGTTTGAGAGTGCTTTTCCAGTTATAACCCCAAAGTCATAAATTGTGCAGGACAAATTTGGTGGGTTTGAGGTTGTGAATGAGAAGCATTTAAAAAAGTAAAAACACTATGAACAAGTCTTTTTTTTTTTTTTTTTTTAATTTATTTTTGGGACAGAGAGAGACAGAGCATGAACGGGGGAGGGGCAGAGAGAGAGGGAGACACAGAATCGGAAACAGGCTCCAGGCTCCGAGCCATCAGCCCAGAGCCTGACGCGGGGCTCGAACCCACGGACTGTGAGATCGTGACCTGGCTGAAGTCGGACGCTTAACCGACTGCGCCACCCAGGCGCCCCAGAACAAGTCTTTTTTTAAAAAAAAATCGTTTTCTTGTTTGTTTTTCCTTTCTTTCTATGTTTTTATTTTATTTTATTTTATTTATTTATTTTTTTTTAATTTTTTTTTCAACGTTTTTTATTTATTTTTGGGACAGAGAGAGACAGAGCATGAACGGGGGAGGGGCAGAGAGAGAGGGAGACACAGAATCGGAAACAGGCTCCAGGCTCCGAGCCATCAGCCCAGAGCCTGACGCGGGGCTCGAACTCACGGACCGTGAGATCGTGACCTGGCTGAAGTCGGACGCTTAACCGACTGCGCCACCCAGGCGCCCCTCTATGTTTTTATTTTATATACATTCCAGTTAGTTAACATGCAGTGTAATATTAGTTCCAGGTGTAGGATTTAGTGATTCGTCACTTCTATACAACACCCGGTGCTCGTCACAACAGGTGCCCTCCTTAATGCCCATTCCCCATTTAACCCATCCCTCCACCCACCTCCTCTCTGGTCACCATCAGTTTGTTCCCTGTAGTTAAAAGTCTGTTTCTTGGTCTCTCCCTCTCTCCCTCTCTCTCTTTTTTCTCTTTGCTCATTTGTTTTATTTCTTAAATCCCACCTATGAGTGAAATCATATGGTGTTGGTCTATCTCTGCCTGACTTATTTCATTTAGCATCATACTCTCTAGCTCCATCCACGTCACGGCAAATGCCGGGATCTCATTCTTTTTTTTATCGCTGAGTAATGATCCATTGTGTGTGCGCACACACACACACACACACACACACACACATATGTATATACATCACAACTTCATCCATTCGTCACTCGATGGGCATTTGGGCTCTTTCCATCATTTGGCTATTGTGCATAATGCTGCTGTAAACATCGGGGTGCATGTGTGCCTTTGAATTAGTATTTTTGTATGCTTTGTGTAAGTACACAGTAGTGTGATTGCTGGGTCGTAGGGTAGTTCTGATTTTAACTTTTTGAGGAACCTCCACACTGTTTTCCAGAGTGGCTGCACCAGTCTGCATTCCCACCAACAGTGCCAGAGGGCTCCCCTTTCTCTCCACATCCTCGCCAGCATCTGTTGTTTCCTGTGTTAAGCTTAGCCGCTCCGAATGGTGTGAGGTGATATCTCATTGTAGTTTTGATTTGTATTCCCTGATGATGAGTGATGTGGAGCATCTTTTCATGTGAAAAATTATGAACCAGTCTGTTGTGATAACTGATACGAATGACAAACTGAAGTACAATATTTCCAACACATAATAGAAATGTTTATTGCTAATACATGAAGTCTTTTTGGCAATCGGTAGAAAAATACTAACAAAAACTGGGCAGAGAACGTGAACAGGTTTGCGTAAAAGAAGAAAAGTCAAAGTCACCAGTAAGCCTTCAGAGAAAGCAGACAGCTTTATTGGTAATAGAAATGCAAAATAAGGCAACAAAATGTCAGTTTCATCCATTATCTTAGCAAAGCTGTGGGGGAAAAAAGTGTAGATATCCAGTATTGGCAAGGCTGTTTTGTGAAAATAGCCGTTTCATTCTGTTTTCATTCTTTGTTGGTGGGATAAAATTGTACAACTTTTTGGTGTGAGATTAGACAATATGTACACAAGTTTAAAAATGTGAATTGGTTCTGGACCCAGCAATTCCATTTCTAAGAATTTCATCTTAAAAAAATAATCATATACATTTAAAAAAATACACAGAGAAGCTCATTTCACACTGTAGAGAAGTATTGGACAAAGAACAACCTAAATATATACTGTTTATCCTGTTGCTGGCAGCGTTCTAAAGCCTTTACATGTGTTAATTCGTTTAATCGATACACTGTTATAATCCCCACTATGCTTGGGAGGAAACAGGTACAGATTGTTTAATTACTTTGCCAAAATCCCATGACTAATGAATGGTAGAACAGGAATTTGATCTCAGGAAAATTTGCTCCTGAACCTAAGCTTTTAGTTATTTCCTAGCATAATATAATGTATAATATATAGTATAATTCTTACGTCCAAAATAGATGTCCAACGATCTGGGATTAAGTCAACCATAAATCAGTTATTCATGGGATGGAATGGTGTATGTACACCCATTCCAACTAATAGTTTTTGATACGAGCATTTAAAAAATTATATGATATTTTGTGAATAAAGGAAGTTCTAAACCCCATAGTTAAATACCATTAATAAGAAACTGAGTACTCTGATAAGAAGGAAAGGGGAAATGCTGATTGAACAATATGAAATTTAGCAGTGTTTCTCTTTGGGTGTTGGGATTATGCGTGCTTATTTCCTCCTTGGTACTTTTCTGTATCTTTGGCGTTGCCCGTGAATTGCTTCCGCATTTACAGAAAATGTTATTAACTAATAAGGAAGCAGAAAACCAGACTTCAGACTGCTTGGCGATGCAGACACCTTTTAAATTGTTCATGTAGTCCTGTTTTGGGGGAGCAGAAATAAAGCTCTTTGTGTTAATTCTTACACGGTACGCAGCAGTATAAATAATTTAGTCTTTGCTGATTACAGTGGGACAAAACATCTGCTGTTATTCGAAGGGTCCACAAAACTTGATGTGGCCTGTAGGGTTCAGGATGTGATCCTGGTCCCAGGAAGTAAGCAGAGAACGGAAGCCACTTAGGGAAGGGAAGTATCACAGAATAACCTGGCCCAGGGCCCCCCACCAAAATCCTGAAATCCTTACCCTACCTGGTTGCGAGAGTTTGGGGGCAAAATAATTAAGGGAAAATGCACAATTCTATTATAGCATGATCTACTTAGTTTTCACATAAATTTATTTATTTTTATTATTTAATGTTAAAATTTGTTTAGCTAATGTTTTCTTGATTTCATTGCTGATCATTGGGGTTTTTTTTTGACCATTTGTTTTTTTTTTTTTTCAAATTTTTATTTAAATTCGAATTAGTTAACATATAGGGTGTAATATTGGTTTCAGGAGTAGAATTTAGTGATTTATCACTTATGTATAACACCCAGTGCTCAACACCAGTGCCCCCCTCAATACCTATCACCCATTTAGCCTGTCTCCCACCCATCACCCCTTCAGCAACCCTCAGTATCATACCTCAACATCATAAAGGCCATATACGAAAGACTCCCTGTTAATATCATCCTCAGTGGGGGAAAAGACTGAGAGCTTTGCCTCCACATTCAGGAACCACTTTGTTATTTACAAAGTACTGGAAGTTCTAGCCTCAGCATTCAGAAAACAAACAAACAAACAAACAAAAATAAATAAAAGGCATCCGAATCAGCAAGGGAAGACGTGAAGCTTTCACTATTTTCAGACGACATGATGCTCTATGTAGAAAACCCAAAAGATCCCACCCAAAGACTGCTAGAACTGATAACACGAATTCAGCCAAGTCCCAGGATATAAAATCAGTGTACAGAAATCTGTTGCATTTCTATACATCGACAACGAAGCAGCAGAAAGAGAACTCAGGGAATCAATCCTATTTACATTTGCACCCAAACCAATAAGTTACCTAGGAATAAACCTATCCAAAGAGGTAAAAGATCTATTCTGTGAAAACCGCAGAACACTTAATGAAAGAAATTGAGAAGGACGAGCCCCATGCGAGGCTTGAACCCACGAACTGTGAGATCATGACCTGAGCCAAAGTCGGACATTTAACTGACTGAGCCACACAGGCTCCCCTTACAGCTTTTTTTTTTGAAAGCATGGTAATTGGTGGTATATATTCTCAAAGCAGGAATAGCCAAGGATATTATTTTCACAGATGTCAGATAAACCGGTGTGTTTTCAAAATCTTGAACCATGCCTTCAGCCTCTCTAAACCTTCCTCTCAACTGTGTAGATGGTGTTCCAGCCTTTTCTTTTTTTTTCTTTTTAAATTTTTTTTTAACGTTTTATTTATTTTTGAGACAGAGAGAGACAGAGCATGAATGGGGGAGGGGCAGAGAGAGAGAGGGAGACACAGAATCGGAAGCAGCTCCAGGCTCTGAGCCGTCAGCCCAGAGCCCGACGCGGGGCTCGAACTCACGGAGGGCGAGATCATGACCTGAGCTGAAGTCGGACGCCCAACCGACTGAGCCACCCAGGCGCCCCAATGTTCCAGCCTTTTCTAGAACATTTTATCGCTGAGAAGCCAGGGTCAGTTGCATTTTTGTTCTTTTCTCAGTATTTTTTTCCTCTCATCTTTGAATGGTTTTAACTTTTCCAAAGTTTTCACATTTTGCCAGCCTAAGTCCACGTGAGGACCTCTTTTCATAGCATATGATTTTCCTAAAGGTCAAGAAAGAATGTTTTCTTTTCTTCGTTAGTTTGTTGTTTTTTGTTCTGTTCTATTCTTCCAAAGAATCAATTATCTTTATATTGGAGTTTTTAAATTGATTTTTGATAGCTATCATTCTCATTATTTTTATTTCTTTATCCTTTGCCTCCACATTCTTGGAGAACCTCCCAAGTGTGTTCTTTTTTCTTTTCCTTTTTTAACGTTTATTTTTGAGAAAGAGAGAGAGAGAGAGCGCACGCGTGGAGGAGGGCAGAGAGAAGGAGACAGAGGATCCAAAGTGGGCTCCGTGCTGACAGCAGAGAGCCTGATGTGGGACTCCAACCCACAAACGCGAGATCATGACCTGAGCTGGAGTCAGTTGCTTCACCGACTGAGCCACCCAGGAGCTCCAAGTATATTCTTTGTTTGTTTGTTTGTTTTATGTTTATTTATTTTGAGAGAGAGAGAGAGAGCACGAGCAGGGGAGGGGCAGAGAGAGAGGGAGGGAGAGGATCCCAAGCAGCCTCGGGGCTGCGGGGCTTGAACCCGTGAACCGTGAGGTCATGGCCTGAGCCCAGATCAAGACTCGAATGCTTAACTGACTGAGCCACCCAGGCGCCCCTCCAGTGTATTTTTAACATTACTGATTTGCCTTTTCTGCAGTGTCTGTCTTGCCTGACCTCCGTGTGGGTTTTTAGAAGCATTTTCATTTCTTCCAATTCTTGGGTCACTCACATTCCTCTTCATCCCGTCCTGTTTTCTTTTCCTCACAGGCTGTTCTCTTGCTCTATAGAGTTTTGCCATTTCGTGAAGCCCTCACGTCCTTGAATTCTCTTGAGGCATGCTCTTCCCCCGGGATGCTGGGGGATAGTCCTGAAATAGTTTTATAGACCTCTCTGCCAGGTTTTACTCTTTATTTCGAAGCCAGGTCTATCCAGATGTAGTTCTTGCCAGCAGACGGGGCACATGGACTGTGCTAGGCTGTGCTTCGTGTCCGCTTGGGTGACAGGGGGTCAGCTGTCCTTCTAAAGCTGCACAAGTGAGTATGATATTTGATGCTCCGAACATAGGTCTTAGATGCTAGTAACCTTTCACCTACTGTCGCTACTGCTTTGACGTGGCGGCATCTTAAACCAACAGAGCACCTGAAAAACGACCACCGTCGTATATATTGCTACCCAGGGTGGTGTTTTCCGTGTCCCCAGTGTGTGGTCCTTGACCCACGGAGACCACATCCCTCGTGGTGTTCAAGCCCCTGCTTGGATGTCAGACCAACTTCCAGCTCCGCCCCGCTAGCTGCGTTACCTTGGGCTAGTTACACAGCTTGTCCGAGCGGCCGTTTGTTCATCTGTACAATGGGACTCAAGGCATATTTGTGATGAGCAAGTGAGATAAGAAGAGATGCTGTCTGTCACGTGCTTGACTCCTGAGTGCTATGGCCAGGCACTGTGCCGAGTACTTCCCAAGTTTTTAGCAAAGAGGTAGGCACCGTAACGTTTCCAGGCCACGAGTAAGAATGAGGCCGCGAGAGGTTCGGGTATTGGCTCATCGCCGTGCGACCTAGTAGATGATGGTGCTGCGACGATTCACCCCGGTCGCCCGGCTCCAGCATCTTGTGCCGGCTGCCTCAAGAATGTGTCACTGTGTCCCTGCCGCCCCCTCTCACTCCCCGCGCGTCATACTCGTTTGGCCCTCTTTGAGTTGCTCAAGCCGAACGTTCTGAGCGCAGGAAGAAACACAACGGGACGTGACGGGGCGGGGGCGGGGGGTGCATCGAAGCTCACCTCTTGGCACCCCGGCGTTCTGGTTTGCGAAGACTAAGGGTGTTTGGTGGAGGTCAGCTGCACCCTTCCCAGCCGGCCGTCTTTGCTTCATGGGCAGAGCCAGGGGTGCCTTGAAGGCGTCGTCGAGCCAGCCTTCCAGTTGGGGATGGGGAGGGGCGGGCCGGTTGCATCTGCGCCTGGGCTGTGGTTTGGCCACTGGCCTGGCGTTTGAGGGGGAGCTGGGCTTCCGCCTTTTGGGGTTGTGGCCCCTCATGGGAAGCTGGGCGAGGAGGCATCAAGCCTCTACTCCTTATTCTTCAGATGGTTCCGGACAGACTCTTCCTTCCAGAGGGGTGCCTCTGAGAGCGTAAAGATCGCCGGAGGGATTGGCGAGGGCTTGATGACCTGGGCACCCTTCTCTGGCTGCAGGACCTCGTGGGCTGTTCCCGGTGACAAAAGTCTGCCCCACCCGACGAGAAGCAAGCGTGGGGTCACAGGACAGCTATCTGCCCCCAGTAGTGACCGTACAGGATGTAGAATGACAGATCCGGTGCCCGAGGACCCTTCGGTCCTCGCTGGCACAACTTCGATGCATTTTTTTTTTTTTTTGGTACTTCCTTGTTCTTTTTTTAGGTTGGTGCCATGTTATAAATGTAGCAGTTGGTGGAGGAAGGAATTGGTGGGGGTGGGTTATTTTAAGGGGAGGGGTGTGTAGCAAGCGGGGAACAGAGAGGAGAGGGGAAGGAGGGGAGGACGGAGAGCGGTTTCCGTGTATGACATGCTTGGGAATCCCGTCCTGTAGACTTTGATGTCAGCACAAAGTGATCCTTGCTTGAAAAATTGCACCTTATTTTAGGAAAAAGCCTGGTGTGGTTTGATAACAGTGATGTTTTTATCTAATCTCAGGTAATAAATAAAGCAAGGTACCTGCGATCCTTTGCCAAAATTCAAATGTCAGCTTGATTATGTAAGAGCAGAGGAAGCCAAGTCTTTTACAAGAAGGTTTATATCTTTTTATGGCCATTCATCGCGCTGAAGTCAAAAGCCTTGAAAATATTGAAATATCTGATTACAAATGGCTGGCTTCTTCCTGGCCTTTTGAATTACTCAGACATGTTCTTCCTCCTTTAATTTCCAAGTATGTTGCTCGCCTTAAGAATGTATTGCTGAGAAGGCCAGTGCTATTTTGAAAACAACTTAAGAAGGAATTAGAATTTTCTTTTTTGGAAGTCCCGAAGCAATAAAATATATTTACCGTATCAAGGCGAGCATTAGGTACCTCCTGTGTAAAGAGGGAAGGAACCTTCCTTTCTAGAGTCTCTGGGGTTTTTACAAAACTTGATAACGTACTAGAGGAAAAAGAAAATGTATTCAATCCCTCAGTGCAGAAACTGTACAGGCCACGTTCTCTGGGAATAATGTAACAGAAGTCTAAAGAAGCAAGCCTCCCATTCGATAATGAAAAACCAGCAAAAGGGACATCAGATAGAGAAAAACAGATGATTCCGACAAGAAAAAAAATGAGGTCGGTACAAATGACAGGTGGCCAAAGTTCACTGAAACATCACGCAGAGGTACTTCGTAGATTTAAGTGGCTTCCTTAGTCAAGAAAAGAAGTAATTCATCCAACTAAGGAATTTAAAAAGATTATCCTCCCTTGCAAAAAATGAGAACGAAGAGGTCCAACACACCCACAAGCCTATAAACAAAGCAGCGTGGTCAAGAGTGTGGATTTTGGAGAAAGTCGGCTCGAGTGCAAATCCTTGCCTCCATCCCCGGTTCACTGTGAGCCTCTGGGCAAGTGGCTGGGATTGTCTTTGCCCCTGTTTTGTCTTCTCCAAATAGGAATAAAAATCTCTAACTCTTAGGAATAAAGGAGGAAATGCAAGTGAGGTGCCTAACATAGTAAATGCCACAGAGTGAAGAGTTCAATGTTTGCCAACTCTCGTTCACTTCCCTGTTCCTCACTGCCCACCTGGATGACTATTTACCACCATTTAGGCCTGTTTCCCAGGGTCTCTCTGATCCTTTCTTTCTCGTTAGTGAGTCCTAATTGGTTCCAAATGACATCTTTTCTTTTGGTAACTCAGTTTTACTGAGATATCACTCAGGTACCGTATTACCCACTTAAAGTGTCCAGTGTATGGCTTTTAGCATATTCACATAGTTGTACATCCATCAGCATGATCAATCTGAAAACATCTTTATTGCCCCATAAAGAAACCCCCTACCCTTTAGCCTTAACCACCCAACACACTCCTTGTGGCCCCTTCCCCGGGCCCTAAGCAGCTAGCCTACTTCCTGTCTCTATAGATTTGCTCATTAGGGACATTTCACAGGAATGGAATCGTTCAGTAGGTGACCTTTGTAACTGGCATCTTGCACTCGGCCTAATGTTTTCAAGATCCATCCACATCGTAGCTTGTATTAAGAGTTAATTCCTTTTCATGGTTAGGTAATATTCCATTCCATGGATATGTCATATTTTGGTGATCCGTTCATCGGTTGATGGATTAAATATGACATCTTACAGCTCATAATGACTCTATTTTATTATTTGTCTTTCTTCATTGACACCAAACTTTTACTTAGAGGCTGTAAAATGTAAGAGGCTGTGTTAGCCACCAAGAATAGGATGACGAGTAAGATATTGTTCTCGATTTCAGGATGCTTGTTCTCCAGCAGTGGGAGAATTATGGATCTAAGTATGTGTCCAAGTCTAAATAATTGAGGCCCATGCCTAGTTCACTGATATGGAGAAGGCAGTGGTTATTCCTCCTCGAAGAGTCACAGAGAAATGCACAGAGAAACGAAGCCCCCAAAGAGGAGCATGTGTGTGCAGTCACAGTTGGGACAGACGGTCCAGGCAGTGGCAGCAGTCTGAACTGATGCACGAGGCCACCCGATGATGTGCCACATTGCATGACAGGAAGTATCAAGTGATTTGACTTGCTGAGGTTGAGGGTTGGGATGGATTGAGGGGCCATCATTCAGTGTGTGACCTTTGTAACTGGCATCCTGCAATCGGCCTAATGTTTTCCGGTGCAGCTGGAGACATGGGAGGAGGCCAGACCAGGAAGTACCCTGTGTGTTAGAGGGAGTAGTTGATGTGAACCGAACGCACGTGGGACCGCAGAAAAGGGAGGGGGAGCTATGGAGAGCACAGTGGCAGGGAGGAACAGAGGGTCAGAGACCAGTTAGGAGAACCCCTTCGCCAAACCTGTTCCGCTTGGGTGAGTTTTGGTCTTGCCCCCCTTCATCAAATCAGTCCCCAAGTCCTGCTTGTTTCAGTAATCGGACGCTGTTCCCTATCCCCGCCATTACTGCTTGGCCTTAGTATATATATATATATTTTTTTTTTTGTATTTTATTTCCTTTTAGCTTTCAAACTTCATCGATTTAATTGACATATAGTCGACACGCAGTGTTACATTAGTTTCAGGTGTGCAACACAGTGATTCGATGGGTCTGTACGTCCGTCCTGCTGTGCTCACCGCCATGCCGCTGCCATCTGTCCCCATACGACACTATTACTGTGCCACTGACTTGGGTTCCCCGTGCTGCGCCTTTTATCCCCATGACTTATTTGTTCCGTAACTGGAAGCCCGTGTCTCCCTCTCTCTTTCACTTAGTTTGCCCATTTGCCCATTCCCCCGCCTTCCTCCCCTCTGCTTTGCCTTGGTATTAGATCCTAACAGCTCTTCATACCCCCAGTCTGCCCCTGCTCCAGGCCGTCTTTCACCCTGCTGCCAGAGTTCTTTGTCGTGATCTGGTTGTGTCACTTTCCTGCTTAAACCCTTATTGGGTTTCCCTGGCCCCTTATTGCCTGCAGTATGAAACCCAGACTCAAGACAAGTCACATGAGGGCCTGGTGGTTGAGAGACTAATACCCTCTGCCCCCCAAAGATTTCCATGATCCGAATCCCCAGGACCTGTGAAGATGTTGCTCGCAATGTGATCACAAGGCTTCTGTCAAGAGGGAGGCGGGAGGGTCACAGGTAGAGAGGGAAATCTGGAAACGAAAGCAGAGGGTTGGAGGTCCGACAGGAAAGAAGATGCGGTGTTGTTGGCCTTGAAGGTGGCCGAAGGGGCCATAAGCCAAGGGATGCAGGTGGGGTCTAGAAGCTGGAGAAGGTAAGAAACGTTCTGCCCTACAGCCTCTGACGGGAGCACCGTGGGCTGGCACCTTGATTTCAGCCCACTGAAACCCCTGTCAGTCTTTCGGCCTCCAGAACCATCAGACAATAAATCTGCGATGTTTTAGAGCCATTTCGTTTGTGTTAATTTGTTATAGCAGCAGTAGGAAACCCATACAGGCTCACGCTTGGGGCTCAAAGTTACCTAACCAGCCTCATTCCCTTGCTGTCCTCTGCCCCTTGCCCTGTAGACTCCCTCCTTTCTTTCTTTATTCCCTTTTGCCATTTTCTTCCCTTCCCTGGCGTGATTTGCAGCCTCCCCTAAATTGCTATGTGGTTCTCTATTGGTTTTTTAGGACCCGAAGGCTTTGATGATGGCACCAATTCCTCCAGGCTGTTAATCACATTATTATTGTCTCTACCATCCCCGTTTGAATGCCTTTATTACATCCCTTATTATGAGGGATTGCAATTTTTTTGTCTCTGCTTCTGTCTCTCACACTAGACCACGAGTTTCCCCAAAGTGATAACTTAGCCATTTTTTTTTTTTATGCCCGGTTTCTGCTCTGCAACAGGCACTTCGAATTCTTTGTTCGGTGAAGGAATGCAAAAGATAGAACAAAATTCGAAATGAGAATGTGTAGGGATGCCTGGGTGGCTCAGTCGGTTAAGCATCTGAATCTCGATTTCCGCTCAGGTCACGATCTCACAGTCGTGAGATCGAGCCCTGTGTTGGGTTCTACTCCTGTAGCATGGAATCTGCTAAAGATTCTCTCTCTCCCTCTCCCTCTGCCCCTCTTACATGTGTGCGCTCTGTCTCTCTAAAAAAAAAAAAAGAAGAAGAAAGAAAAAAAAGAAATTAGAATGCATATATGACAGTAGCCATGAAGCATATTTAAACATGAGAACATAGGGATGAGCACTGAGTGTTGTATGGAAACCAATCTGACAATAAATTGCACAAAAAAATAAATAAATAAATAAACACCAGAACATATAACTGAATGCTAATCAGATTTTAATCTTTAAGAAAAGGAACACAATTTTATTTAACCGCCCCCCCCCCAACTTTTTTCTTTTTGATTGAACATCTTTTCGTGTTCATTTTTATATTGAGGGTATAATTGACCTACACTGTTATATTAGTTTCAAGTGTATAACGTGATGATTTAATATTTGTATCCGTTACAAAATGATCACCACCGGAAATCTAGTTACAGTTTGTCATCCTACCTAGTTCCAATTTCTTTACAGTCTCACCAACACTTTATTGTTTGTTTGTTTTTAAAATTTTTTTTTAGCACTTATTTATTTTTGAGAGACAGAGACAGAGCATGAGTGGGGGAGGGGCAGAAAGTGAGGGAGACACAGAATCAGAAGCAGGCTCCAGGCTCCAAGCTATGAGCACGACGAGGGGCTCAAATCCACAGACCCGACCATGAGATTATGACCTGATGGGAAGTCGGATGCTTAACTGACTGAGCCACCCAGGTGCCCCTGTTGGCTTGTTTTTATAGTGACCATTCTAATGGATGTGTCTCATGGTGGTCTTGATTTGTATTTCCTGGACTCATGGCATTGGGTATCCTTTCAGGTGCTTTTGGGCATCTCTGTATATTGTTTTAGAGAAATATCTGTGTAATCCTTTAGCCATTGTTAAATTGTGCTTCTGTCTCATTGTTGAGTTATATGAGTTCTTTAAGACACCCCAGGAGGGAGAAAACATTTGCCAATCACACATCTGATAAGAGGGTAGTATCCAGGAATCAATTTTTTTTTTTTTAATTGACTAGGGCAGGGTAACTCAGGGCCAAGTAAGAGTTTATGCAATTTATCAAAATGCTCCTCTTTCCATGAAATAGCTGAGAGTATCACAGTGAATTCCTTCAAATTTTCAAGGTATAGATGACTCCTGTATTTAAAAAGCCCTCTGAAACATGGACGAATTTACCGAATTTATTCTGTTAGGTAATCATGATCCAGAATTCAAACCTCAATGAAAGTTATCTTAGAAACAGACAAAATAAACAAGCCTTGCTCTTTAATTAACCAGCATTTTCAAAACTGGTGTTCCGCAGAGTGCTGTTCTGGGAAATGTAAATAGATGTGCTGGGAAAAATTTCCACCGTCAAATAAGTTTGGGAAATGCGGCACATTCTCTCCCTGTCCTTGAGATTCAAGGTGCGCGCCAGCCCCTTCTGCGGCTGCGTATTCGTGCGGTGGAGACCTGCTAATGTTGTTTCAACCCACCATTTCTCAAGTTGGGAGAATAAGCCCTTCTAAGCTTCTAACAAATCATTGCACATTTAGTAACATCTTGCCAAACAGTTTAGAAAATACTGATATAGGCACAAAAGTCCAAAAGAATTGATTAGTGGACAGAACGTGGCTATATGCGTTCAAAACCTGGGATTCTGGGATATTGGGATTCAAAATCTTGCATCCCAAGATGGGGAAGGCTTCTTTTAGGAATGCAAGTGTAACTCAGAGTAAAGTAATTCATTGACGTAGGACATCTTATTAATCGTTTTAGAAACAGAAGAAGAGGAACCTCAAACCACAGTGGAATGATTTAATATAGTCCAATATTTATTCCCAACTGAGGCTTTGTAATTCTAATGTAATAAAATCCCATTTGAAACCAGGAACCAAAGGTTTAGCTGACAGAGAAAGAAAATCATCACCCATAACGTAGGAGTAAAGCCAAAATGTCCATTATTCCCATAATATTATGAATGTTTGGAATTTTGGACACACGGCAGAGATAGTAACATCGACTCCAAATGTTGGGACACTAATCAGCCTGCCAGTGTCCTATAATGATGATCCACGATGATGCTCATCTGTGACTAGGTTCACACCATTTCTGCAGCTCATTTATGTTTTTAACCTGAACATTTGGGGGAGTTAAAATTTTCTTACTTTTAGTCCTGATCATACGTAACAGGATTTGAGGATCACGTTATTTGCTCTTCCTGATTCCTTTCTTCGTCTTTCTTTTTAAAAAATGTCGTCACCATCCTGGAGGCAAGGAGAGTCTTGGTGGGAAGAATACTTAGTTGCCCCTCCTAGACCGGGATAGGGGAGCATTGTCTGTGTGTGGTGGGCGGGGGCGGGGGAGACAAAGATGAAGCATCCTGGGGATTGATGCTTTTGGCCATGGGACCTCATTTCTTACCCCCCAGCCCGATTCCCGTAGTCAGCCTTTGGTCCATTATTGTCTGGGAAGCAGCAGTTAATCCTACTGTACAAAGTCCTCTGCCCAGGGAGAGCCCAGCGTCGACCCCATTCTTTGGCACAGTGTTGGCTCTCGTGGCACCTGGTTCTGTGACATTACTTATTATTGGTTTCCTGCAAATTATAGATCGTATAATAGCTCAAAGTTGACGGAACACTGAAAACCTGGAAAAATGTGTCAGACCAGACACCTGGGAATCCCTCTCGTCCATTTCAGAGCCTTACAATTCGCACCCCCCACACAGAAACAGAACAGGAACACTAGTTTTAGTAGGAGCAGTGGTAATAATAACAATAAGTAATAATAATACCCTCTTACAATTCCTAATTGACGAAAACAATCACATCCTTTTGCCAAATTCTGTCAGGCTTCAGTTGGTTCTATTTCAGCTTCTGAACACCGTCCCCGCCCGTCACTTTTTAGCAGATGGTACTTGAATTTCTTTGGTTTGCAAGCTTCTGCTCTGCCTTCTTGCATATTCTGGGGGTGCACGTGGACTTTGCAGCTAAGCTCCTCCTCTTTTCCACTGTGTATTCCTTCCCTATTGCTGCTATAACAATGACCACAAGTACAGTGGTTTAAAACCTCACATTTTTATTATCTTGTCGTTCTAAAAGCCAGAGGTCTGAGGTGGGTCAGCAGGGCTGTGCTCCTTCCGCAGGTGCTAGTGGAGAATCTGTTCCTTGCCTTTTCCAGCTTCTGGAAGCACCCCGGGGTCCTTGGCTCAGCGCCCTGCATCAGTCTGGCTGTTTCCGTGTCATGCAATCCTCCTCTGACCGTCCTGGCCTTCCTCTTAGGAAGGACCCTTGTGATTACATTGGACCCACCCAGATAACCCAGGAGAACCCAAGGTCCTGAAGTACACCTGCAAAGTCCTTGCCATGGCAGGTGACATATTCATAGGACATGGGCATCCTTGGAGGGCACGTTCTGTATACCAGAACTGGGCTTATGGGTCTTGAGAGGGTGAGTTCTGTGCCCTCCTCTGCTCATCTGGGGGTCTTTCCAGGAAAACTTCCTGAGCAATCCTGAAAATTCCCTGCTGTTTCCCCACCTGCTTAGTTGTCACAACCCATCTTCCTTTCTTCTTTTCCTTTCCTCTTAAGGCAGTCTTTAGCATTTCCAGCAAACGTTCCCTCTTTTTACGTGTTGGTATGCATTTTGCGGGAGAGGAGGCTCTCTGCTTGGACTCCGGTGACCTTGTTACCTACAGGCTGCAAATTCTCACATCCATTCACGGATGCCTTGGGTGTTTCCTCCTGGCTGCCTTCTCCTCCTACCAGCTATAGAACTCTCAGACAATTCCTGTGTTTTCTTTGGGACTCTGGAGGAATATTTTACTACAAAGTGGAATGGACGGGTAGGAGGCAGTGGAGAGAGAGCCAGAATATCATCCCGTATTTGTATAACCAATGCAATGTGTTTCTCTCTCCGTATATGGTAGAAGACACCTGTAATAAGCAATACTAATCCTACCCAAGGGTTATTGAGTGCTCACTGTGTGCCAGAATCATGTGTCCAGTCCTTTAAATATATTAACTTACTTAAATGCTCTCAACACTATGAGGAAGGGTTCTATTACTCTCTCCATTTTACAGAGGAGGAAATTGAGGCACAGAGACATTGAAGAATTACTCAATTGGCCATACAGATAGTAAGGGGCAGAGCCAGGATTCAAATCAGTACCCAGAACCTGTGTCTTCAGCGAGTACATGATGCGTAAGATTAGATCTGTCTGTTTGGGGAAGACCATAGAAAAACTGACTGCCGGGCCTCTGGGGTTGTACCACTGAGAAGAGATGATCACCTGTTGGGATTAGCCAAGGATGGGAAATGGGTACTCACACGCCCTGAGGATTTTAGAAAGGTTCCTTAGAAAAGATGGGCTGCCCCCTGCTGGTTGAGCAAATTCAGGTTTCTTTAACTGAACCGGAGTCATAAGGTCAGTTTTTAATGATCATTTCCCTCTGCTCCTGTTTTAGATCTTGTGAAAGTCTTCACTGGGGGAAAATATGTCAGTGTTTCTCGGCTCCAGGGGACTCTGGTTGCTAGGCAACCTATCCCTCAAATTTGGGAATCTTCTTCGACTCTGGGGATGGCATCCTGGCAGACTGGACATTCATAATTTACTACGGCTGGAACATTAAAATTTAAAAATAGGCTGTAAGCGTTAGTTGCCCTGCATGTATTTTCAAAATAGAAATCCTGAGGAGTTTATTTTGCGGAGGTGTTTGTTCTGACTTGCCTATTTGCAAATACGCTTAATATTAATTCTTAATCGATTTGCACTCTTGAGTTGGCAAGTTAGTAAATGCGGTTGCATTTCAACTACTTCCTGTTTACGGCCACACCCCTCAGAGTCCTCCTCTGTCCTCCTGCCTCACTTCTCACATTTCCTGTCACCAAGACCTGTATGTTTCACCCTCGAAACGCATCTGGATTTAATTTCTGCCTCCTTTTGTCTAACTGGCAAATTCAGGGATACCGCTCGGGTTCATTGTTTTTCATGTGGATGATAGGAGGCTTCAAACTCATCTTTTTTCTTTCTCCCTCTGTTTATTCATCCGCCCCCTTTCGCTCGAGTTTTCTTCTTAAGACATAGCTCTGACCGTATTACTCTTGCTTAGCAACCTTGAAGGTTCCCTGCAGCCAATGCTAATGTCTAGACTCCTTATCGTGAGGTTCAGTGCCTTCCCCACCCGGCCCCACCCAACCTTTCTCTGCTACTTTGCAAATGCGTTCTTTCTTCTGGCCACACAAAATCTAGAGCTCTTGTCTGTACCGTTGTCACCTCGCCCTGCCTTTGCAGGAGCCCGTCTCCCTGTCTAGAAAGTATTTTCCTTCTTTACATCAACCCTGCGTTTCAGTTATTGTTCAAAGCCCGACTCATATTGACCTTGTCACCGAGATTAATCATACACTCATCTGTATTTTTATAGCAGTATTAGAACACATCACATTCTCTTATATTTATCTGGTGATACGTGTCTCATTCTAGACCAGCATATTTTTTTATTTTATATTGTACTTTTTTCAATTTTCCAAAGAATTAAAGTTTCTTTATTTTTGGGGCGCCTGGGTGGCGCAGTCGGTTAAGCGTCCGACTTCAGCCAGGTCACGATCTCGCGGTCTGTGAGTTCGAGCCCCGCGTCAGGCTCTGGGCTGATGGCTCGGAGCCTGGAGCCTGTTTCCAATTCTGTGTCTCCCTCTCTCTCTGCCCCTCCCCTGTTCATGCTCTGTCTCTCTCTGTCCCAAAAATAAATAAAAAAAAAAAAAAAAAAACGTTGAAAAAAAAAAAAAATTTAAAGTTTCTTTATTTTTGAGAGAGAGACCACAAGCAGGGGAGGGGCAGAGAGAGAGAGGGAGAGAGACGAACCCAAGTAGGCTTTGCCCTGCCAACGTGCAGCCTGACTCGGGGCTCAGTCCCACGAACCGTGAGATCCTGACCTGAGGCCAAATCGAGTTGGATGCCCAACCGACTGAGTCACCCAGGCGCCCCTAGAGCCAACTTCTGTTTTTAGGAAAAATGAGGGACAGAGAGATTAGCTAAATAACATCACACAGTCTTCTTGGGTGACCAGGACAAGCTTGCTGCTGTCCTTTACAGGACCCAAACACCCACGACACTTCTGCCACAAGATGCATGTGTCTACGTTGACCAGTTCTCCGGCACCACCCGGGTGCCCTACAGTTCGATCCGGTTCTGACACTGTCTTCCTGGAGTTAGTGTCTGATGCCAGGTTAAAGGCTCAGTCCCACAAGACTGCCCTCACTTGAGATGCCAGCAAGTCTCACGTTGTCCCTTGTACTTCTGCCTGACCAGCTGCAAATCAAGGTGCCCATGATCCCCTCCTGGGGTTCGGTAATTTGCTAGAACAGCTCACAGAACTCAGGAAACACTTACATTTGCCAGCTGATTATACGATAAAAGATATGGTAAGAATATGGATGAACAGCCAGATGAAGAGACATAGACAGTGGAGTCTAGAAAGGGTCTCAAGTGCAGAAGCTTTCGTCCCTGTGGAGTTGAGGTATGCCCTCCCCGCCCCCCCCTTCCTGGCATGTGTGTATGTTCACTAATGGAAGCTTCCCGAGCCCTGTAGTTTGGGGATTTTTATGGAGGCTTCATCACATAGGCACGATCGATTTCCAGCTCCTCTCCCCTCCTCAGAGAATGA
This sequence comes from Panthera leo, assembly GCF_018350215.1. Lineage (NCBI taxonomy): Eukaryota > Metazoa > Chordata > Mammalia > Carnivora > Felidae > Panthera > Panthera leo. The sequence continues at coordinate 14,719,895 of NC_056694.1, read as the reverse complement.
GGGGTGGGTCTGTAAGTTCCAAACATGTAATCATGGCTTGGCCTTTCTGGGGGCCAGCCCCCATCCAGGAGCTCACCCCGAATCGCCTCGTTAGAACAAAAGATCCTCCTGTCACTCCGGAAGTGCCGTGGGATTTACGAGGTCTATGTCAGGAACAGGGTCAAAGATCAATCTTAGCAGGAACTGGGGTCACAGACCAATATGTATATTTCTTATTATTTTGCAGTGGGACTACAGGACAGTTGACCTAATTTCTGTAACAAATTAAAACGCCTCGAAAAGAGGGGGCAGCAGGGAAGAGGGTGGTTGGTTCTAGGAGGAGACAGGTTTGTTTCGTTTGTACCCCGACGTGATCGTATAACCTAATGCCCGTGAGACAATCAGGGAGATGGAATTATGCATGGGAATTAGCTGATACTGAGGAATTCTTGTTTATTTTGTTAGGGTGATAACAGTATAAGGTTATGTAAGAAGAAGTTTGTTTTTTTAATAGATGTGCACTGAAGTATGTAGGTAGGGGTGAAATGACACGATACCTGACGTGTGCTTTGCAGCGTTTCCGCAAAAAAGAGGTTAAAAGGACAGATGAAGTAAATGTGGCCAAATCTTAAAAATGATTGGATCCGGATTACGACTATGGGGGGATTCATTTTATCATCTGTGTAATTTTGAGCATGTTTGGAAACTACATCTACATACACAATGTGTGTGTGCACACGCACATATGCGTATATGTAGAGGGTATTCATTTTCCACTTAAGTTTTAATTTCCATGGCAATAAGTTCAGTTATCCTCAAGTGTCCAATGAGACAAGACTCTGTTAGAAAACTTGCCAGTTTCAGTTGATGGAAACTGGGGTCTGCCTTAAATTGTTTGCCTTAAGTTGTTGCCCTTACCTTGACCTGTTTGGTTTTCTGGGACAAATGTGTTCACCAGGGCCAGCCATCCCTCTGAGTCAGGGTAGGGATGTTCCAGAAAATTAGATGTCGTTTGAAAAAGAACTTTTGGGGGTGTCTGGGTGGCTCAGTCAGTTAAGCATCCGACTCTTGATTTTGGCTCAGGTCATGATCTCATGGTTTGTGAGATTGAGCCCCGCATTGGGCTCTGCACTGACAGCATAGAGCCTGCTTGGGATTCTCTCTCTCTCTCCCTTTCTCTCTCTGACCCTTCCCTGTCACACACACTCTCTCTCAAAATAAATAAACTTAAACAAAAGAAAAAGAAAAAGAACTTTTAATCTCAGGCATATTAGTCTTCATGCAAATGATATTAATTACCCATGAAATTTATTTAGTCTCCAGAGCTGTCCTGGTTAGACATATAAATAGAATATTTTTCTTATCTGCTTTCATTTGTTATTGAGTGCCCTTGAAAATCATAATGAGGAATTTATTTTAAAGGATTTCCAATCCAGATCACCTTTCTACCTGAGTAGTCTGTCTGAAGCCTGAGTTTAACTAAGATCTTACCTATACTTGAGAAAATATCTAAATCTTGGCTTTGTTAATTTAATCTAAGAACTTGCCAATTTTCGTTTAGGTTCTCGTTTGTTGTGAAGAAAACCGTCTTTTATGTCAAATTCGGTCTTTAAAATTTTTTTTAACGTTTATTCATTTTTGAGAGACAGAGAGCGTGAGTGGGGGATGGGCAGAGAGAGAGAAGGAGACACAGAATCTGAGGCAGGCTCCAGGCTCTGAGCTGTCAGCACAGGGCCCAGCGTGGGGCTCAAACTCATGAACAGTGAGATCATGACCTGAGCCGGAGTCGGATGTTTAACGGACGGAGCCACCCAGGTGCCCCAAAGTTGGGTCTCTTAAAGTAAGTCATGATGCCTAAAGGCAAAAGCAATATTAAAACATGGGAAAGCTCGGACTTCAGATTTGTCAAACAAATTTGATATAAAATACAAGATAAAAGCACGGTTTTAGAGTTCACGGTTTATCTTTTAATGAACTCTAAATTTGACAAAATGAGTTTTACAACCCCTAGTTGAAATAGACATCTATGATAATGCTTAAAAGACACTAACCATGTGAAAAATTAAAACGAGAATATGTCAGTGAACCCATTTTCAAATTAGTAATTACAGTTAATTTGTGTTGGACGTTATTCTTTTTTTTTTTTTAACGTTTTATTTATTTTTGAGACAGAGAGAGACAGAGCATGAACGGGGGAGGGGCAGAGAGAGAGGGAGACACAGAATCGGAAGCAGGCTCCAGGCTCTGAGCCATCGGCCCAGAGCCCGACGCGGGGCTCGAACTCATGGACCGCGAGATGGTGACCTGAGCTGAAGTCGGATGCTTAACTGACTGAGCCACCCAGGCGCCCCTGTGTTGGACATTATTCAACGTGATCTCTCACACAAAGATTTTACTGTCACACTTCCCACTGCCTTTTTTTTTTAAGTGTTTTATTTATTTATTTTGAGAGAGAGAGAGAGAGAGAGCACAAGGCAGGGGAGGGGCAGAGAGAGAGAGAAAGAATCCCAGGCAGGTTCCACACTGTCAGCACAGAGCCTGATGCAGGGCTCGACGAACTCATGAACCGTGAGATCATGACCTGAGCCAATAGCAAAAGTCAGACACTCAACTGACTGAGCCACCCAGTCACCCCCCACCCCCCACTGCCTTTTCTTTTTCAGGATTTCCCTTTAATCTAGAGTTAAATAATCCTCAGTGCTGACTGGGTCCGGTTCTGATTTATTGGAAAGGGGTCTTCCTTCTTGTGCCTGACCCTGCCTTTGTTTCCTGTCTCTTGCTTACTCTTCAAGGGTTCACGAATATTCCTTCACCAGGTACGCATGGGCCCTTATTCTCCCTCTGACTACCCTACGGATTTTTCCTTTGCACTTTCAGGATGTTATTTGTAAGAGCTAAATGCAAACACACCTCCCTATTATGCTTTCAAATTGGGGCCAGCGCGATCGATGAAATTAAAAACCCGCAGATCAAGCTACTGACCAAATGAGGTAGGTCTTCCCTCTCCGCGAGAGAGCAGGTGGCTGGAAAACAGGTGGTTGGGTCGGTGCAGGTTCCTTCTTTTGCCCTTGCGTGGCACCCGGTGAAGGTGCTAATGAAGACTGACCTGTCCCCAAGGGAAAGAGCTAGAGCGAGAAAGAGCAAACAGCTTGGCTGCCAAGGTGGCTGGAGTCCCGTTTGCGACAGTGGGGTCAAATCTCCAGGCAGTGTCCCATTTTTCATATAGAGTTTAGCCGATAGGTTGAACCCCAGCCTGTCGCGTATGATAAGAAATTGCCCACGGAGACCCTGAGCTATGTATCAGTCTAACACTGATGTCGGGCTAGGCCTACTGGGGCAGCCTGTGAGGTTTTATTTCTGTTTCCCTTCCTAAAATGCGTCTCCTTCTATGAATGTCCTCCTCCCTAAGTCACGTTAAGCCCTGGAAATAACAATGAGAAGAGCCCACACAGATCAGGGAAGAGAGTGTCCTAATACATCAAAATGCTGGCATGTTCATCGAGTGAATGAATGCATGCATGCACGCATGCACGAACGAGGTCTTGTAGTTTTTGTAGTTCTGTCCTGATGCTTAACGATTACACCCATGCATCCCTCCAACACAGCAGGAGACGAAGGTGTGAGTTAGATGTCCGATGAGGAGGACTTTGAGAGTCAGCCACGCTGAATCACAGTAGGTGTTTCCACTCGGTCACCAGGGTTTATGCTAACTTCAGGCATGTTATTCACGGGATACGCGCTTTTGGAGAGGAGCAAAATCCAAAACCATCTCTCTTCAGTGAGAGTGTTCCTCTGCCAAAAGAAAGCAGGGGTGTCAGTCGCCAAATAGAGAGGATAGAAAGTTCCTCCTCAATTCTATTGTGATGTTTTAATTTTCTTTGGGGAAAATCACCTGGTGTAAAGCAAGATGGTGTAACCTTGGGCTTTTGTATACCAGCATCGAACAACAGGGAACTTCTAGTCTTGCAGAATCCTAGAATCGTCCAGTTGGAAGAAGTCTTAGGGGTAGCCTCTACCTTCCCCAAAATGTTTCTCCAAAACCCCAGTCTGCCCTGCCTCTCCATGAGTACCTCCAGTACCAAGAAACTCCCTCTTCAGCATGGCGGCCACTTTTATTTTTGGATTATTCTTTTGGGTTAGGAATCTGTTTCTTTTCTTTTTTTTTTTTTTTTCATTTTTTTTTTTCAATGTTTTTTATTTATTTTTGGGACAGAGAGAGACAGAGCATGAAAGGGGGAGGGGCAGAGAGAGAGGGAGACACAGAATCGGAAACAGGCTCCAGGCTCTGAGCCATCAGCCCAGAGCCCGACGCGGGGCTCGAACTCACGGACCGCGAGATGGTGACCTGGCTGAAGTCGGAGGCTTAACCGACTGCGCCACCCAGGCGCCCCAGGAATCTGTTTCTTATTTGCAGATGAAGTTTGCTGCCTTCAGATTCCACCAGTTTGTCCTGGACCTTGTGATGAGACAGTGCAGAATCAGACTTTTGCATTTGATGGCCCACCAGATACCTGGTGGCAGTGATTATGTTCCTCGAGAGTCTTGTTTCTTAGAAGGAATGCTTTCTTGTTCCCTCACCCTATTCTCAATTTGCTGTGGCTTATTATTTTATTTTATTTTATTTTATTTTATTTTATTTTATTTTATTTTATATTTATTTATTTATTTATTCAATATATGAAGTTTATTGTCAAATTGGTTTCCATACAACACCCAGTGCTCATCCCAAAAGGTGCCCTCCTCAATACCCATCACCCACCCTCCCCTCCCTCCCACCCCCCATCAACCTTCAGTTTGTTCTCAGTTTTTAAGAGTTTCTTATGCTTTGGCTCTCTTCCACTCTAACCTCTTTTTTTTATTTTCCTTCCCCTCCCCCATGGGTTTCTGTTAGTTTCTCAGGATCCACATAAGAGTGAAACCATATGGTATCTGTCTTTCTCTGTATGGCTTATTTCACGTAGCATCACACTCTCCAGTTCCATCCACGTTGCTACAAAGGGCCATATTTCGTTCTTTCTCATTGCCATGTAGTACTCCATTGTGTATATAAACCACAATTTCTTTATCCATTCATCAGTTGATGGACATTTAGGCTCTTTCCACAATTTGGCTATTGTTGAGAGTGCTGCTATAAACATTGGGGTACAAGTGCCCCTATGCATCAGTACTCCTGTATCCCTTGGATAAATTCCTAGCAGTGCTATTGCTGGGTCATAGGGTAGGTCTATTTTTAATTTTCTGAGGAACCTCCACACTGTTTTCCAGAGTGGCTGCACCAGTTTGCATTCCCACCAACAGTGCAAGAGGGTTCCCGTTTCTCCACATCCTCTCCAGCATCTATAGTCTCCTGATTTGTTCATTTTGGCCACTCTGACTGGCGTGAGGTGGTATCTGAGTGTGGTTTTGATTTGTATTTCCCTGATGAGGAGCGACATTGAGCATCTTTTCATGTGCCTGTTGGCCATCCGGATGTCTTCTTTAGAGAAGTGTCTATTCATGTGTTCTGCCCATTTCTTCACTGGGTGATTTGTTTTTCGGGTGTGGAGTTTGGTGAGCTCTTTATAGATTTTGGATACTAGCCCTTTGTCCTATATGTCATTTGCAAATATCTTTTCCCATTCCGTTGGTTGCCTTTTAGTTTTGTTGGTTGTTTCCTTTGCTGTGCAGAAGCTTTTTATCTTCACAAGGTCCCAGTAATTCATTTTTGCTTTTAATTCCCTTGCCTTTGGGGATGTGTCGAGTAAGAGATTGCTATGGCTGAGGTCAGAGAGGTCTTTTCCTGCTTTCTCCTCTAGGGTTTTGATGGTTTCCTGTCTCACATTCAGGTCCTTTATCCATTTTGAGTTTATTTTTGTGAATGGTGTCGGAAAGTGGTCCAGTTTCAACCTTCTGCATGTTGCTGTCCAGTTCTCCCAGCACCATTTGTTAAAGAGACTGTCTTTTTTCCATTGGATGTTCTTTCCTGCTTTGTCAAAGATGAGTTGGCCATACGTTTGTGGGTCTAGTTCTGGGGTTTCTATTCTATTCCATTGGTCTATGTGTCTGTTTTTGTGCCAATACCATCCTGTCTTGATGATGACAGCTTTGTAGTAGAGGCTAAAGTCTGGGATTGTGATGCCTCCTGCTTTGGTCTTCTTCTTCAAAATTACTTTGGCTATTCGGGGCCTTTTGTGTTTCCATATGAATTTTAGAATTGCTTGTTCTAGCTTCGAGAAGAATGCTGGTGCAATTTTGATTGGGATTGCATTGAATGTGTAGATAGCTTTGGGTAGTATTGACATTTTGACAATATGTATTCTTCCAATCCATGAGCAGGGAATGTCTTTCCATTTCTTTATATCTTCTTCAATTACCTTCATAAGCTTTCTATAGTTTTCAGCATACAGATCTTTTACATCTTTGGTTAGATTTATTCCTAGGTATTTTATGCTTCTTGGTGCAATTGTGAATGGGATCAGTTTCTTTATTTGTCTTTCTGTTGCTTCATTGTTAGTGTATAAAAATGCAACTGATTTCTGTACATTGATTTTGTATCCTGCAACTTTGCTGAATTCATGTATCAGTTCTAGCAGACTTTTGGTGGAGTCTATCGGATTTTCCATGTATAATATCATGTCATCTGCAAAAAGCGAAAGCTTGACTTCATCTTTGCCAATTTGGATGCCTTTGATTTCCTTTTGTTGTCTGATTGCTGATGCTAGAACTTCCAACACTATGTTAAACAACAGCGGTGAGAGTGGGCATCCCTGTTGTGTTCCTGATCTCAGGGAAAAAGCTCTCAGTGTTTCCCCATTGAGGATGATGTTAGCTGTGGGCTTTCATAAATGGCTTTTATGATGTTTAAGTATGTTCCTTCTATCCCGACTTTCTCAAGGGTTTTTATTAAGAAAGGGTGCTGGATTTTGTCAAAGGCCTTTTTCTGCATCGATTGACAGGATCATATGGTTCTTATCTTTTCTTTTATTAATGTGATGTATCACGTTGATTGATTTGCGAATGTTGAACCAGCCCTGCATCCCAGGAATGAATCCCACTTGATCATGGTGAATAATTCTTTTTATATGCTGTTGAATTCGATTTGCTAGTATCTTATTGAGAATTTTTGCATCCATATTCATCAGGGATATTGGCCTGTATTTCTGTTTTTTTACTGGGTCTCTGGTTTAGGAATCAAAGTAATACTGGCTTCATAGAATGAGTCTGGAAGTTTTCCTTCCCTTTCTATTTCTTGGAATAGCTTGAGAAGGATAGGTATTATCTCTGCTTTAAACATCTGGTAGAACTCCCCTGGGAAGCCATCTGGTCCTGGACTCTTATTTGTTGGGAGATTTTTGATAACCGATTCAATTTCTTCGCTGGTTATGGGTCTGTTCAAGCTTTCTATTTCCTCCTGATTGAGTTTTGGAAGAGTGTGGGTGTTTAGGAATTTGTCCATTTCTTCCAGGTTGTCCAGTGTGTTGGCATATAATTTTTCATAGTATTCCCTGATAATTGTTTGTATCTCTGAGGGATTGGTTGTAATAATTCCATTTTCATTCCTGATTTTATCTATTTGGGTCATCTCACTTTTCTTTTTGAGAAGCCTGGCTAGAGGTTTGTCAATTTTGTTTATTTTTTCAAAAAACCAACTCTTGGTTTCGTTGATCTGCTCTACAGTTTTTTTGATTCTATATTGTTTATTTCTGCTCTGATCTTTATTAGTTCTCTTCTTCTGCTGGGTTTAGGCTGCCTTTGCTGTTCTGCTTCTATTTCCTTTAGGTGTGCTGTTAGATTTTGTATTTGGGATTTTTCTTGTGTCTTGAGATAGGCCTGGATTGCAATGTATTTTCCTCTCAGGACTGCCTTCGCTGCGTCCCAAAGCGTTTGGATTGTTGTATTTTCATTTTCGTTTGTTTCCATATATTTTTTAATTTCTTCTCTAATTGCCTGGTTGACCCACTCATTCTTTAGTAGGGTGTTCTTTAACCTCCATGTTTTTGGAGGTTTTCCAGACTTTTTCCTGTGGTTGATTTCAAGCTTCATGGCATTGTGGTCTGAAAGTATGCATGGTATAATTTCAATTCTTGTAAACTTATGAAGGGCTGTTTTGTGACCCAGTATATGATCTATCTTGGAGAATGTTCCATGTGCACTCAAGAAGAAAGTATATTCTGTTGGTTTGCGATGCAGAGTTCTAAATATATCTGTCAAGTCCATCTGATCCAATGTGTCATTCAGAGCCCTTGTTTCTTTATTGACCATGTGTCTAGACGATCTATCCATTTCTGTAAGTGGAGTGTTAAAGTCCCCTGCAATTACCACATTCTTATCAATAAGGTTGTTTATGTTTGTGAGTAATTGTTTTATATATTTGGGGGCTCCGGTATTCGGCGCATAGACATTTATAATTGTTACCTCTTCCTAATGGATAGACCCTGTAATTATTATATAATGCCCTTCTTCATCTCTTGTTACAGCCTTTAATTTAAAGTCTAGTTTTTCTGATATAAGTATGGCTACTCCAGCTTTCTTTTGGCTTCCAGTAGCATGATAAATAGTTCTCCATCCCCTCACTCTCAATCTAAAGGTGTCCTCAGATCTAAAATGAGTCTCTTGTAGACAGCAAATAGATGGGTCTTGTTTTTTTATCCATTCTGATACCCTATGTCTTTTGGTTGGCGCATTTAATCCATTTACATTCAGTGTTATTATAGAAAGATACGGGTTTAGAGTCATTGTGATGTCTGTATGTTTTATGCTTGTAGCGATGTCTCTGGTACTTTGTCTCACAGGATCCCCCTTAGGATCTCTTGTAGGGCTGGTTTAGTGGTGACAGATTCCTTCAGTTTTTGTTTGTTTGGGAAGACCTTTATCTCTCCTTCTATTCTAAATGACAGATTTGCTGGATAAAGGATTCTCGGCTGCGTATTTTTTCTGTTCAATTCATTGAAGATCTCGTGCCAATCCTTTCTGGCCTGCCAAATTTCAAAAGAGAGATCAGTCACGAGTCTTATAGGTTTCCCTTTATAAGTTAGGGCACGTTTATCCCTTGCTGCTTTCAGAATTTTCTCTTTATCCTTGTATTTTGCCAGTTTGACTATGATATGTCGTGCAGAAGATCGATTCAAGTTACGTCTGAAGGGAGTTCTCTGTGCCTCTTGGATTTCAATGCCTTTTTCCTTCCCCAGTTCAGGGAAGTTGTCAGCTATTATTTCTTCAAGTACCCCTTCAGCACCTTTCCCTCTCTCTTCCTCCTCTGGGATACCAATTATGCGTATATTATTTCTTTTTAGTGTGTCACTTAGTTCTCTAATTTTCCCCTCATACTCCTGGATTTTTTTTCTCTCTCTTTTTCTCAGCTTCCTCTTTTTCCATAACTTTATCTTCTAGTTCACCTATTCTCTCCTCTGCCTCTTCAATCCGAGCCATCGTCGTTTCCATTTTGTTTTGCATTTCGCTTAAAGCGTTTTTCAGCTCCTCCTGACTGTTCTTTAGTCCCTTGATCTCTGTAGCAAGAGATTCTCTGCTGTCCTCTATACTGTTTTCAAGCCCAGTGATTAATTTTATGACTATTATTCTAAATTCACTTTCTGTTATATTATTTAAATCCTTCTTGATCAGTTCATTAGCTGTTGTTATTTCCTGGAGATTCTTCTGCGGGGAATTCTTCCGTTTGGTCATTTTGGAGAGTCCCTGGAGTGGTGAGGACCTGCAGGGCACTTCCCCTGTGCTGTGGTGTCTAACTGGAGTTGGTGGGCGGGGCCGCAGTCCGACCCGATGTCTGCCCCCAGCCCACTGCTGGGGCCCCAGTCAGACTGGTGTGTGCCTTCTCTTCCCCTCTCCTAGGGGCGGGATTCACCGTGGGGTGGCGTGGCCCGTCTGGGCTACTTGCACACTGCCAGGCTTGTGGTGCTGGGGATCTGGCGTATTAGCCGGGGTGGGTAGGCAAGGTGCACGGGGGCAGGAGGGGCAGGCTTAGCTCGCTTCTCCTTAGGTGATCCACTTCAGGAGGGGCCTTGTGGCAGCGGGAGGGAGTCAGACCCGCTGCCGGAGGGGTGGCTCCGCAGAAGCACAGAGTTGGGTGTTTGCGCGGAACGAGCAAGTTCCCTGGCAGGAACTGTTTATTTGGGATTTTGGCTGGGGGATGGGCGGGGGAGATGGCGCTGGCGAGCGCCTTTGTTCCCCACCAAACTGAGCTCTGTCGTCCGGGGGCTCAGCAGCTCTCCCTCCCTTTGTCCCCCAGGCTTCCCGCTTTCTGAGCAGAGCTGTTCACTTATGACCTCCCAGACGCTAAGTCGCGCTTGCTGTCGGAACACAGTCCGTCCAGCCCCTCGGCTTTTGCCAGCCAGACTCGGGGCTCTGCTTGGCTGGCGAGCGGCCCCTCCGCCCCGGCTCCCTCCCGCCAGTCCGTGGAGCGCGCACCGCCTCGCCGCCCTTCCTCCCCTCTTCCGTGGGCCTCTCGTCGGCGCTTGGCTCCGGAGACTCCGTTCTGCCAGTTTCTGGTGGTTTTCTGGGTTAGTTAGGCAGGTGTAGGTGGAATCTAAGTGATCAGCAGGATGCGCGGTGAGCCCAGCGTCCTCCTACGCCGCCATCTTCACTCGTTCCCCCCTGGCTTATTATTTTAAAAAAGATATTGAGATGTAGTTTCCATACACTATACTGCAGATATTTCAAATGGTTTAAAGCAATGTGATGAGGTTTGATAAATTACATACTTATGAAACTACCCCAGTAAAGAAGACATCAGAGGTTTCCATCACATCCCCAAACTTCCATCTGCTCTCTGCAATCCATTCCTTCCAACATACGCCCTGCTCCCTGCTCCCAACTGATCTGCATTCTGTCACTACAGATTAGTTTTCATTTTGCGGAATTTCACATTAATGGAATCATGCGGTATTTATTCTTGCTTCAGGCCTCTTCGGGCATAACTATTCTGAGATTCATCCATTTTGCTACATATCACAGTTCATTTCTTTTTATTGGTGAGTAGTATTCTCTTGTATGGATATGCCACAACTTGGCTATTTTTTAGCCATATACGGATGCCAAATAAAGCATTCTTGTTTATGTCTTTATAGAGACATGTGTTTTCATTTCTTTTTTTTTTTAATTTTTTTAATGTTTATTTATTTTTGAGACAGAGAGAGACAGAGCATGACTGGGAGAGGGTCAGAGAGAGAGGGAGACACAGAATCCGAAACAGGCTCCAGGCTCTGAGCGGTCAGCACAGAGCCCGATGCGGGGCTCGAAATCACGGACCACGAGATCATGACCTGAGCTGAAGTCGGACGCTTAACCGACTGAGCCACCCAGGCGCCCCTGTGTTTTCATTTCTTTTGAGTCAACAACTAAAAATAGGTGGTATTATAGACTCAGTGTTTGCGTCCCCTCAAAATTCATATGTTGGAACCTCATCCCCAATGCGAAGGTGTTTGGAGATGAGGCCTTTGGGAGGCGAGTGTGTTTTGAGTATGGCGTCTTCATTGGTTGGGATTAGTGCCCTTATGAGAGAGCACAGAGAGCTTCCTTGCCTCTTCTGCCGTGTGAGGACACGACAAGAAGACGGGCATCTGTGATCCAGGAAGTGGAGTCTCACCAGACACCAAATCTTTCAGCACCTCACTGCGGGACTGCAAGACTCCTGAGTTGCGAGAAGGACTTTTCTATTGTTTAAGTCGCCCAGGCTATGGTATTTTTGTTACAGCAGCCCAAATGGGCTAAGGCGGGTGGTTGTAGGGCAGGTGGATTTTTAACCTTCCGCCAGTTGCCAAACTGTGTTCCAAAGTGGTTGTGGCATTTTACGTTCCTGTGATCAGGGTATGAGATTTCCAGTTACTCCGCATCTTTGCCAGCACTGAAATTATCAGTCTTTTTAATTTTAATCATTCTACTGCGGGTGGAGTGGGCATGTAATTGTGGTTTTTATTTTCATTTCCCTAATGACCTGCATCTTTTCTTGTGTCTGCTGGTTGACTATTTGTATTTCTTCATTTGTGAAAGTCTGTACCAGTTTTTTACTAGGTTTGTTCTCTTTTTAAAAAAAAAAAATTTTTTTTAACGTTTATTTGTTATTGAGAGACAGAGAGAGACAGAATGTGAGCAGGGGAGGGGCAGAGAGAGAGGGAGACACAGAATCCGAAGCAGGCTCCGGGCTCTGAGCTGTCAGCACAGAGCCCGACGCGGGGCTCAAACTCACAAACCTCAAGATTATGACCTGAGCCGAAGTCGGTCGCCCAACCGACTGAGCCACTCAGGCGCCCCTGTTCTCTTATATTTAAGTATAAGAGCTCTTTAGGGGCGCCTGAGTGGCTCAGTCAGTTGAGCGTCTGACTCTTGGTTTCAGCTCAGGTCATGATCTCAGTTTCATGAGTTCGTGCCCTGCGTCAGGCTCTGTGCTGATAGCCGGGAGCCTGGTTGGGAATCTCTCTCTTTCTCTCTTTCTGCCCTTTCCCCATTCCTGCTGTCTCTCTCTCTCTCAAAAATAAATAAACTTGGAAAAAAGAGCTCTTTGTATATCCCAGATCTAAAACCTTTGTCTGATGTACATGTTGCAAATATTTTCTCCCAATCTATGACTTGCCCTCTCATTTTTCTCAACAATGACCTTTAAAGTGCTAATACTTTTATTTTTCTAAAGCACATGTATCATTATTTTCTGGTATGATTTATGCTTTTTGTGTTTAATAAATCTTTGTCTATCCCAAAGTCATAAAGATTTCTCCTACTTTTTTCGAGTACTTCATGGTTTGTAGCTTTTATATTGGGGTCTGTAGTCAGTTCTGAGCTCATTTTTATTTATGATATGAAATAATGGTCAGTGTTTGTTTGTTTGTTTTCCATGTGGATATCTAGGTGTTACAGCATCATTTATTTGATTTTAGTTTTCACCTTTACCAGTGTCCTTTATTGATTTTCTGTCCTTTTTCAAGTTTGGATTTTAATTCTAGCTAGTTAACATACAGTGTAATATTAGTTTCAGGTGTAGGATTTAGTGATTCATCACTTACATACAATACCCTGTGCTTATCACAAGTACCCCTCTGTTTTTTTTTAATGTTTATTTTTTTGAAGGAGAGAGAGACAGCATCAGCGGGGGAGTGGCAGAGAGTGAGGGAGACACAGAATCAGAAGCAGGCTCCAGGCTCTGAGTTGTCAACACAGAGCCCAACGTGGGGCTCGAACTCATGAGCCATGAGATAATGACCTGAGCCGAAGTCGGATGCTTAACTGAGCCACCCGGGTGCCCCACAAATGCCCATCTTAATACCTGTCACCCATATAGCCCATCCCCCACCCATCTCCCTCCATCAACTCTCAGTTTGTTCTCTATCATTAAGAGTCTCTTACGGTTTGTCTTCCTCTCTCTTTTTTCTCCCCTTTTCCTATGTTTCATGTGTTTTGTTTCTTAAATTCCACATATGAGGGAAATCACATGGTATTTGTCTTTCTCCGACTCATTTCACTTAGCATAATACATTCTAGCTCCATCCACGTCATTGCAAATAGCAAGATTTCATTCGTTTTTATGGCTGAGTAATATTCCATTATATGTATGTATGTGTATATATAACCATCCGTGTGTGTGTGTGTGTGTGTGTGTGTGTGTGTGTTATGTATATATATCATATCTTCTTTATCCATTCATCAGTCGATGGACATTTGGGCTCTTTCCATAATTTGGCGATTGTTGATAGTGCTGCTATAAACATTGGGGTGCATGTATCCCTTCAAATCAGTATTTCTTATTCTTTGGGTAAATACCTAGTAGTGCATTCTTATAGCATCATTTATTAAACTAACCAACAAAGACCAATCTTTTGTTACTGAATTATGTTAGGACCTTTGTAGAATATCAAATGATTACATATGTGTATAGTTCTATTCCTTAACTCTTAATTCTATTCCAGTGATCTATAATTCTTGTATATATTTTTTCAGTTTCTCCATCCATAATTTATTTACTTTATTTTATTTTTTAATTGAAGTATTATTCGCATACAGTGTTACATTAGTTTCAGGTGTACAATGTAATGATTTTACAGTTTTATACATTGCTCAATGTCCGTCAGGAAAAGTGACTCTTAATTCCCTTTATCTGTTTCACCCATCCCCCCACCCATTGCCCCCCTGGCAACCACCAATTTGTTCTCTGTATTTAAGAGTCTGGTTTCTTGTTTGTCTTTTTTTTTCTTTGTTGATTACTGTGGTTTTAAAATAAATCCTGAACTCAGCTGAGATAAGTTTGTTCTTTTTTTAAAAAATTGCTTCAGGGCACCTGGGTGCCTCGGTTGGTTAAGCGCCTGACTCTTGATTTCGTCTCTGGTCATGATCTCCTGGTTCATGAGATCGAGCCCCTCATCGAGCTCTGTTCTTGACAGCATGAAGCCTGCTTGGGATTCCCTCTCTCTGTCTCTCTGTCTCTCTCTGCCCTTCCCCTGTCTGTGCTCTCTCCCCCTCTCCCCCCGTCAAAATAAATAAATAAATATTACACAAAATTGCTTTGGCTTTTTGTAGATATTTAGCATTTTCATATTTATATGGAATCCAAATTATTAGTATCAGTGTAAGAGCCTGATGAAATTTTGATAGGAACTGCATTAGATCTGTAGGTCAGTTTGGGAAGAATTAAACTTTTAACAACACTGAGTAGTATTTCAGTCCATAAAGATCTGTCCCTATTTATCTAGATTTTTTTCAGAACCTAAATAATCTTAAATTGAAGTTTTCAATTTAGAGGTCTTGCATATCTTTTGGTTAGATGGACCTTATGTTTCTTCTTTCTTTCTTTCTTTCTTTCTTTCTTTCTTTCTTTCTTTCTTTCTCACTACCAAAATGGAATTGGTTTCTATAATTTCATTTTCCACCTTCTCCCGCTCCCATATAGAAATACAGTTGAATTTTCATGTGAACCTCGTATTCTGTGACTTTGTTAAATGCATCGGTTAGTTCTAAAGTTGTTTTGTAGATGCTTTGTCATTTCCTATATAAACAGTCATATCATCTGCAAAAAGAGACAGTTTTACTTCTTCTTTTCAGATCTCTTTTTTTTGCCTTTATCACAGTGACAAAGACCCATAGTCCCAAGGCGAATTCAAGTGGTGAGAACGGGCATTGTTGACTTGTTCCCAATTTTAAGGGGGGGGGGGGAGCAGAAGCCTTCAGTATTTAAGCCTCAAGTGGGGTGTTAGCTGTGGGCTTTATCATATGGAGGAAAATACCCATTATTCCTGGTTTGCTGTGAGGTTTTGTCATGAATAGGTTTTTCATTTTGTCCGGTGCTTTTCCTGCATCTAACTGGAATGATAGAGCGGTCTTCTGCTTTATTCTGTTGAAATGGTCAATTACCTTTATTTTTGATGTTTGGATGTTCAACAAGCCTTACATTCCTGGGATAAGCCCTACTTAGTTAGTTTGTATCTTTGTTTGTTAGCATTTTTTTTTTAACTGTAGTTTGCTTTTCCTGTAATTGCACTGTCTCCTTTTGCTCCAGTGCTTGCTTGGACACAGAGCACCAGGGCTGTGCGTGTTGCCGGTGCAGAGACGCCTTCTGTCTCTGAGTGTTCTCGTCAATGGTTGCTGTTGGAAGAAGTGACAAATGGTCGGTCTGCATGCAACTGACAAGATATTGAAGCACTTTCTTGGTAGACATCTCACATATCCTCATGGCATCCTTTGTAGGCAAGGGCGACCCTGTTTTTACTCAGGAGAGTCTTGGAAAGCTAAGAGATATGCAGCAAGGCTTTGAACAGTGGCTGTAAAAATGCACACTGTTTGATTTGGCCTTTCCACGGGTTTCTTGCCCTCTGCCTGGTCACAGCCAGCCTGGAATCTGTGGGTCTGCTCTCTGTAGATCGCCCTTTCACTGGTGAGTCTGTGACCATGTTGGAGAATGGTGGTAATAAACAAGGGCCAGAAGCCAGGGACACTGCTGGGCCGTCTCCTGCTCTCATTCTGACCCTGGCTGTGCTGCTTCATAGCTCTGTGACCTGCGACAAATTTCTTGATCTTTCTGGGCCCCAGTTTCTTTGTCTTTCAAATAGAATAATGATACATTCCTGATCAGATTGTAAGAATCAAAGATAACGTGTGTGTGTGTGTGTGTGTGTGTGTGTGAGAGAGAGAGAGAGAGAAGGTCTGTGTACATAAATGGTACTTTAATATTTAAACTCTGTGAACTTTAGTTTACTCATGTGTGAAGTAAATATAAAATGTGTACAAATGAGAATGACCGCAGTGTTGTTTCGGAACTAAGATGAAGAGATTAGCACCTAAGATGAAGAGATTAGTACGTAGTAAATCCTCAAAAAATTCTTTCTCTCCATTCTGTTCCTGCTTTTTAGGCCTCATTGTGGGCATTTTGTCCTGCAGGTCAACAAATTTGTACTAAGAACATAGGATAACTAATACCTGCTTTCTAGGTATTTACGGGTTTTACAGGTATTTTTTATTCCTTAATTCGTCCATTTACTTATCCAGCCATTTATTACAGATCCTATCTCATTCACCACGCATTTTAGAAATGAATTTTATGACACTTAAAAAAATGTGTTTTGAGAGAGAGAGAGAGCATGCATGCGAGCCAGGGAGAGGAGCAGAGGGAGACAGAATCTTAAGCAGGCTCCACACTCAACATGGAGCCTGATACGGGGCTCAATCCCATGACCCTGGGATCATGACTTGAGCCAAAATCAAGAGTCAGATGCTCAGCTGACTGAGTCATCCAGGTGCCCCATATTTTGTGACAGTTTTCATTATTTGGAGGTCTACAGCTCTAGCTAATGACTCTGAAGCATACTAGTCTTTTGGGAGCTGGGGTGACAAGTTTAAATCAGCCGATACTTAATCTTGACTATGTGAAGTCCTATGCAGGGTTTATCATTATACCCTAAGTTCCCACAGGTATGAGTTCCCAGTATTTATTTTCAGCTCAATTATTCAGTTCATCTCCAATCTATGATAAAATATAATAAATGGCTCTTTGTTTTTCTCTGAGTAGATCAAAGAATCCGGATATACATAGATTTCTCAGTTGTTTTGAATCTTTGGTAAAGACATGGCAGTTACAGATGCCTAAATTTCAGCTAAGAATCACCCCCCACTCCGCCCGGAGCTGAGACTCTGGGGTTCTTCCTCATGCCGGATGTTTTCTGATCTCTGGGCCTCTACTTACACAAGATCATGGGGCACCTGAGTGACTCCATCGGTTAAGTATCCGACTCTTGATTTCGGCTCAGGTCGTGATCCCAGGGTCAAGGGATCGAGCCCTGTGTTGGGCACCGTGCTGAGTGTGGAGCCTGATTGGGATTCTCTCTCTGCCCCTAACACCTTCCCTTCAAAATAAGTAATTAGACATTTTTTTAAAAAGTGATTCCAATCTATTTTTTTTTTTAAAAACCCACGATCACGAACTTTTAAAATCCTTTGAAAGGTTGTTTTGCGAGTGGTTGTAGCTGCTGTTCATCTCGTTGGCTTAGAGTGGACCCCGTCATCAAAGATGGTTGCTGGAAGAACACGAGATTCTTTCTTAACTAGGTTCAGAGTCATTAAAGCCATAAAGGGAGACACATATGAGAGGGTGGAACTAACTAGCAGCAAAAGAGAAGTTAGAGGGAGGGAAGGGGCATAAACAATAGGCAAGGGGGAGCCATAGAGGGTGAATGGGAAATTTCACTTTTTTGAGGAGCATTTTTCTCCTTCGAGTCTTTTTCCAAAGAAGGAGGTGCCATGTAATGAGAGTTCTGGTCCTTCATTCACTGATTATGCCCTTTTCTCTCACCACACCAAGTATGTGGAAATGTAGAGGAAGGGGTGAGAGAGACGTAGATATTACCGGGTGCATCCTTGGAAGAATGCATCATAATCGGACACAGCACGAAGCCGGCAAGTGAAGGGTACTATGGTAATTGCATCAGCCAGGTTATAATGAAGAAAAATATGATAATAGACTGAATTAAGCTGGCGTGGAGTCAGAACACCATCCCTTTTACTTTTCTAGTTAAAATCCGTAAATCTGGTTTTGAAAATATATTGGAAGAGACAGATGGGCACCGTGTCTAGATTCATGCAAACATTATAAATAAAACATTTCTCGTAACCCTTGGAATTTTGTTTGGTGCATTTTAAAAGATCTATATTTTAAAGCTCTGAGCTGTAGATTCACTAGAAAATGTAATTTTACTACTGATGCTAAACATAAATACATATCCATGTAATTGTCTACAGCTCGAATAGCTCGTTTTTTCCAATTTATTCACAGTCCGCTTCACAAATAATCAACTTTTGCTTCCCCGCCCGGAAGATTATTGAGTTTGTGGATTGTCTGTGTGAATATTTCATCTCAGGACCTCATCCCAGTTCGTAACCCCAGTCACTCTTTGTCTTTTGTCTTTTTTGTTTGTTTTTTTTTTTTTAAATAAAAAGGGTGTGTTGAGAAGATGTCAACTAATTTTAATGTTAACTCAGGGGAGAAATTTGCTAAGAACAAAACAAAACAACACAAAACCCTCATGATGTCCCCAAATCAAGTACACATGGTTTCTGGTCATTAACACGGGTTAGATAGATGTGTCAACAGACCCCTTCTTACCTGGACGGTAATTCTCCCCTCAAGTTAATGTCTTAGCATGTTTAGAGCACTTAGGAACTTAACTATTCTTACTGGCACAATCCTAGCCTCTTTATCCTGCCCTGACCATTTGTGCCAAGTGTTTGGAGCCTGGGGTAATCAATTCCTATAGCTCCCTTGACATGGCCGTGATGTTTCATAGATATTTCCTGAACTCTTAAAAATGTAGCCAAATGGCTTGAGTCAGACCAGATAGTTTGGAAATTAGGATGTTAGCTCGCAAGGGGACCCTGTGGATTATTTTCTCCAACATTTGCCTTTAAGGGAAGAAAAACCATCCCAGAGAAATTAAGCACTTCTCCAAATTCACAGAGCACATGAGTAGTAGTGTCAAAACTAGAATGTTTGTCTACTTATTTTTAGTCTAGTATTTTCTTTATTAAATAATTTTGGCAGCAGCCTTAGATACTTGGTTGATTCTAACATGCTTGTTGGTACTCTTTTCTTTCCTTCCTCCCTCCCTTCCTTTTTTCCTCCCTCCCTCCCTTCCTTCCTTCCTAACTTCCTTCCTTCCTTCCTTCCTTCCTTCCTTCCTTCCTTCCTTCCTCACTTCTTTCCTTCCTTCCTTCCTTCCTTCCTTCCTTCCTTCCTTCCTTCCTTCCTAACTTCCTTCCTTCCTTCCTTCCTTCCTCCCTAACTTCCTTCCTAACTTCCTTCTTTTCTTCCTTCCTTAAAGTGTAATTGACATACAATATGATATTACTTTTAGGTGTGCAACATAGCGGTTCAATATTTGTAAGTGATCACAGTACATCTAGTTATGATGTCACCATACGAAGTTGTTATAATACTATTGACTATATTCCAAATGTTGTACATTACATCCTGGTGACTTATTTATTTTATAGCTGCAGGTTGTACCTTTTCATCCCCTTCACTTCACCCATCCTCCTACCCACCGCCCCTCCAGCAACCACTGGATTATTTTCTGCATTTAAGAGTCTGTTTCTGTGTTGTTTTGTTTCCTCTGTTCTGTTTTTTGTAGATTCCACGTATAAGTAGAATCATATGGTATTTGTCCTTCTCTGTCTGGCTTATTTCACTTAGCATTATACCCTCTAGTTCCATTCATTTTTTCTGAAATGGCAAGATTTCATTCTTTTTTTTTTTATTGCTGAATAATATTC
Source organism: Panthera leo (assembly GCF_018350215.1). Lineage (NCBI taxonomy): Eukaryota > Metazoa > Chordata > Mammalia > Carnivora > Felidae > Panthera > Panthera leo. The sequence continues at coordinate 14,700,182 of NC_056694.1, read as the reverse complement.
CATTATAATGCATCTCTCTCTCTCTCTCTCTCTCTCTCTCTCTCTTTTTTAGTTTACTTATTTATTTTGAGAGAGAGAGAGAGAGAGAGAGAGAGAGAGAGAGAGAGCATGAGTAGGGGAGGGGCATAAAGAGAAGGAGAGAGAGAATCCCAAGCAGGCTTTGTGCTCTTGGCTCAGAGACCTATGCAGGGCTGGATCCCACAAACTGTGAGATCATGACCTGAGCCAAAACCAAGAGTTGGATGCTTAACTGACTGAGCCCCCCAGGCGCCCCTCATCTTCTTCATTCATTCATCTAATCGTGGACCCTTGGGCTGCTTTCATATCTTGGCTATTGTAAATAATGCTTCAATGAATACAAGGGTGTTGTTCTTGAAATCGTTATGGTACAATAGTTCCCATCTGAGTTGATGATGCAACGCCTGTAAATTGCTTAGAGCCTAGTAAAAGTCATCAATAAATGTTAACAATTCTTATTTTTTTCTTCTCCTCTTCCTCCTTTTATTACCAACTGCTTTACTTTTATTTTGATATTTTCATGCTAGAGGTTGCCCACACGTAGACTTAAATCTACTCATAGCCTTTGAAGAACACTCGGTCTATTTACAATTCATTCGCTGCTTCCTCCATGGTCCGTTTTTCTCTCTTGCCTGCTGGAACTCTTAGTTAGAAGGAATAAAATCGTTAGTTTTTATCAGTTAAGAATCATCTGACGGCAAGTAACAGAACTGTTGATGAACAGTGGCTTAAATCACAAAGATAATCATTGGTCATTTGATAAGAAATCTGAAAACGGACAGGTTATAGCAGATGAAGCAACACAGTGATGCCCATAAGTCTTCAGGCTTTTTTCAGCTTTCTCCCCTCTCACAAGTAGCTGTTGGCTTTTTGTCCTCATGTTTGGTGTTACGTGGTCTCAAGATGGCTATCTACTAGCATCACACGGACATCTGCCAGCGTCAAGGAAAAGACAAGGGCACAACAGCTTCGCCTCCTGTGACTCTCTGTTTGAGAACAGAAGCTTTCTCGAGTGTTTACTGGTCAGAGCGGTAAGACATGGACAGACAGCCCGAACTGCCAGTGAGGCTGGAAAAGGGAATGTTTAGCTTTTCACTGAGTAAAGGATGGTAAAGGAGAAGGGAGGTTAGGAGCGGCTGCTAGGTCAACCAGCTAGAAGGATCCGTCCTGGACCACAGTGGTGACTGCCCGACATGCTGCGTGCCCTTCCTTCATGGTATCTGGTGTGCATTCCACCTGTTACTGGGAGACAGCCTCGTTGCTGGAGTTCTGCTTATTTCCAGACAGCTTTAAGTGTGAGCACTACAGCTAAAGATCTTGTTTAGACATCGCTTAAAAAATCAGATGATTCTTGGGGCGCCTGGGTGGCTCAGTCGGTTAAGCATCCGACTTTGGCTCAGGTCATGATCTCACAGTCTGTGGGTTCGAGCCCTGCGTCGGGCTCTGTGCTGACAGCTCGGAGCCTGGAGCCTGCTCTGGATTCTGGGCCTCCCTCTCTCTCTGCCCCCTCACCCCCAACTCACTCTCTCCCTCCCTCCCCCTCTCTCTCTCTCTCAAAAATAAATACAAACATTTTTAAACATCTGATGACTCTTATCTGTTTCTGTAACTTTCTGGGTTCTGCCATCGTTCTTAGACCTAAATTTATGGGCGGTTGCCTTGAAGAAATTTGAAACGATAGGTTCTGGTGGGTTGATGTCATGCCGAATCTGTGTTTTGCTGTCTGGGTCTTTAATCTCCTATCTTGGTAAGGCTTCTCTTACTTGCTTATACTCTTTTAAAGCTTCTTTTAAAAAATGTTTTTATTTTTATTTTTGAGAGAGCGAGACAGCACCAGCACTATATTTAGTGAATCTATATATATATATATATATATATATATATATATATATATATATATTCACTGTTTTTAAACACACACACACACACACACACACACACACACACCTGTAACCATGTGTATTCATTTCCTAGAGCCGCTGTAACAAAGGACCACAAACCGGGGGTGGGGGGTGGGGGTGGGAGGAGAGGGCTTAAACAACAGAAGTTTATTGTCTCCCAGTTCTGGAAGCTGGAGGTCTGAGATCAAGGTGTTAGCAGGGCTGTGCTCCCTCTGAAATGTATAAGGGAGAATCCTTCCTTGCCTCCTTTTAGTTTCTAGTGGTTTCCAGCAGTCTTTGGAATTCTTTGGTCTGCAGCTGCATAATTACAGTCTCTGTATTCATCATCACGTGGCCTTCTCCCCGTATGTCTCTGCCGGCACATGGCCATCTTCTTACAATGACACCCAGCGTCTCATCTTAACTAATTACATCTGTCGTGTCCGTGTTTCCAAAAAAGGTCACATTCTGAGTGAGGTCTGGGAGTTAGACTTCAGTGTATCTTTTGGGGGCACGTAATTCAACCCATTTTGCTATATTATATTACTCTGTATGTTACACAGGGGATAGGGGTCAACAAACATTTTTCTGTAAAGGACCTGACAGTAAATATGTTAGGATTTGTGCGCCATATTCTTTTTTTTTTTTAACGTTCATTTATTTTTTGAGAGAGAGACAGAGCATGAGCAGACGAGGGGTCGAGAGAGAGGGAGACACAGAATCCCAAGCAGGTTCCAGGCTCCGAGCTGTCAGCACAGAGCCCGACGCGGGGCTCGAACTCGTGAACCACAAGATCATGACCTGAGCTGTAGTCAGATGCTTAGCCAACTGAGCCACCCAGGCACCCCTGTGTACCATATTCTCTATTGCGACTACTCACGTTTGTCTTAGTAGTACAGAAGCAGCCACTGACAATATGTAAACAAGTGAGCATGGTTGTGTTATAATAAAATTTTATTTACAAAAATAAGAGCTAGGCTGGATTTGGCCCTGGGGGCTGCTGTTTGTTGGCACTTGCATTAAAACATTTCCATCACCCTAGAGAGTTCCATCAGCCCCGCCTTCCTGTTCAGTCCTCTCCTCCCATCGGCAAACACTGTGCAGCATTCTGTCACGGCAGATTCGTATTTTGCCTGTCTTTGGACTTCATATATGAATGGAATCACACAGTATGTGCTTTTTGTGTCTGTCTTCTTAATGTCTGTGAGATCCAACCGTATTGTTACGTATGTCAGGATTCTTTTGTTTTTCCAGCTCTATTGAGCTGTAACTGACAAAGTTGTAGTGTATTTCGGGTGTGCAGCATGATGATATACACCTGTGGAAGGATTGCCGCAATCAGGTTAACAAACATGTTCATCACCTCCCACAGTTGCCTTTGCGTGTGTGCGCGCGTGTGAGAACTCTTAAGATCTACTCTCTGACGGGTGTCGGGGTGGCTCAGTAGGTTAAGTCTCTGACTCTTGATTTCAGCGCAGGTCATCATCCCACAGTTCCTGCGATCAAGCCCTGCATCGATCTGTTAGCGCCGAGCCTGCTTGAGATTCTCTGTCTCCGTCTCTGTCTGCCCCTCCCCCACTCTTGTGCATGCACACATTCTCTCTCTCTCTCCCTTCATCTCAACATAAATATTGAAAAAAGATCTATTCTCTTAGCAAATTTCAAATATGTAATGCAGCCTTGTTGGCTATAGGCACCATGCTACATATACGCTGGGTCCTTAGAACTTATTCATCTTCTAACTGAAAGTTTGCATTCTGTGACCAACATGTTGTCATTTCCCCCGTCCCACAGCCCCTGGCAAGTACTTTCATTCTCTGTTTCCCCGTGTTTGACTTTGCTTTTAGATTCCACGTGTAAATGATACCATACAATACTAGTGTTTCTCTGTCTGGTTTATTTCACTTAGCATAATGCCCTGAAGGTCCATCCACATTATTACAAATATCAGGATTTCCTCCTTTTTGTGGCTGAATAATATGCCTTTTGTGGCTGAATAACATATTATGGTTATATACATTATATATGGTTATATATAGTTATATATAAAGATATATGTAGATATATACTTCTTTATCCACTGATGGATACTTCAATATGGGTTGTTCCCATATTTTGACTGTTGTGAACAATGATACAATGAATGTAGGAGTGCAGATATCTCTTTGAAAGAGTGATTCCATTGCCTTCAGATACACACTCAAAAGTAGGATTGCTGGATTATATGATAGATCTATTTGTAAATTTTTGAGGACTCTTCATGCTGTTTTCCATAGTGGCTGCACCGATTTGCATTGCCACCCACAGTGCACAAGGGTCGCCTTCTCTCTATATCCTCGCCAACATTTGTTACCTTTTTCTTTTGCTAATAGACATTATAACAGGTGTGCAGTAATACCTCATTGTGGTTTAGATTTGCCTTTCCCTGATGAGTAGTGTTGAGCATCTACTCATATAATTGTTGGCTGTTTGTGTATCTTATTCAGAAAAATGGCATTGCCCATTTTTAATGGGCTATTTGCTTTATTTTTTATTTATTTACTTTTTTTTTTTTTTTTACTATTGAGTTGTAAGAGTTCCTTACATATTCTGGATGCTAACCTCTTATCACATATATGGTTTGCAAATATTTTCTCCCATTTGGTAGATTGCCATTTTGTTGACACCATTTTGTTGACAGTTTTCTTTTCTGTGTAGACACTTTTAATTTAGTTTAATATAGTTTAATTTAGTTTAATAGTTTAATTTACTTTAATATAGTTTAATTTAGTTTAATATAGTTCTACTTATTTATTTTTGCTTTTGTTGCCTGCGTTTTTGGTGTCCTATCCAAAAAATCATTGCCAAGACCAATGTCAAGAAGCTTTTCGCCTGTTTTCTTCTAGGAGTTTTATGATTTTAGGTCTTATATTTAACTCTTTCATCAGATTTGAGTTGATTTTCACGTATAGCATAAGGTCCAATTTCATTCTTTTGCTTGTGGATACCCAGTATTCCCAGCACCGTGTATTGAAGAGACTATCCTTTTCCCATTCTTTATTTTTGGTGCTTTTGTAAAAAAATCAGCTGACTATACGTGCATGCATTTATTTCTGGGTAGTCTATTCTGTTTCATTGACCTGTGTGTGTGTGTGTGTGTGTGTGTGTGTGTGTGTGTGTGTTACCAATACCTTACTTGTTTTGATCCCTGAAGCTTTGTTGTATAGTTTGAAATCAGCAAGTTTTCTGCTTCCAACTTTGCTTTTCTTACTTGAGATTGCTTTAGCTGTTTGATGTCTTTTGTGGTTCCATGTGAATTTTAGGAGTGTTTATCTATTTCTCTGAAAAATTCCATGGGATTTTTAAACATTGGTGTATAACATATTAGTCTCAGGTGTACAACATAATGATTCAATATTTGTCTATATTGCAAAATGATCACTGTAATAAGTCTAGTTAACATCTGTCACCATACATAGTCCCAGGATTTTTTTCTGATGATGAGAACTTTTAAGGTCTAGTCCCTTAGCAATGTTCAAATATTCAAGCCAGTATTTAAAAAAAATTTTTTTAAACATTTATTTATTTTTGAGAGACAGAGCATGAGCAGGGGAGGGGCAGAGAGAGAAGGAGACACAGAATCCAAAGCAGGCTCCAGGCTCTGAGCTGTCAGCACAGAGCCCGACGCGGGGCTCGAACCCACACACTGTGAGATCATGACCTGAGCTGAGGTCGGACGCTCAACCGACTGAGCCACCCAGGCGCCCCTCAAGCCAGTATTTTGAACTGTAGTCACCATGTTGTGCATTACATCCCCATAACTTATTTATTTGATAACTATGAATTTGTATCTGTTGACTCCCTTCCCCCATCTCACTCCCTCTGCTGCCAGCCACCAATCTGTTCTCTGTATCTATGAGCTTGTTTTTGTTTGTTTTTAGATTCCACATATAAGTGAGATCCTATGGTATTTGTCTTTCCCTCTTGACTTACTTCACTTAACATAATGCCCTCGAGTTCCATCCACATTGTCACAAATGGCAGATTTCCTTCTTTCTTGTGGCTGAATAATATTCCATGGTGCATATATGCCACATACTTTTATCAAATCAACCATCAGTGACAATTTGGGTTTTTCCCCCATATCTTTGCTATTATAAGTCATACTGCAGTGAACATGGGGGTTATATATATCTTTACAAATTAGCGTTTTCTTTTTTTTTTTTTTTTTTTTTCAGATAAATACCCAGAAGTAAGAGTTGCTGGATCATATGGTAGTTCGATTTTAAATTTTTTGAGAAAGCTGAACAGTGTTTTCCATAGTGACTGCACCAGTTAAACACTATTACCAATAGTCCACATTGGTTGTCTTTTCTCCACATCCCCGCCGACACTTTTTTATCTTTTTTGATAATAGTCATTCTAAGAGGCGTGAGGTGATGTCTCATTGTGGTTTCAGTTTGCCTTTCCCTGATGATCAGTGAGGTTGAGCACCTTGTCATGTACCCGTTGGCCACCTGTACGTCTTCCTTAGAAAAATGCCCTCTCCAATCCTCTGCCCATTTCTAAATGAGCTTGTTTGATTTTTTTGCTGTTATGTTGTATGAGCTCTTTATATATTTTGGAGATTCATCCCTTATCAGGTGTAGGGTTTGCAAATATTTTCTCCCATTTGGTGGGTCGTCTTCTCATTTCGTTGACCATTTTGTTTTCTGGGCAGGCTCGTTTTAGTCTGATGTAGTCCCACTTGTTTTATAGTTTGAAGTGTATAGATCTTTCACCTCCTTGGTTATGTTCATTCCTAAGTATTTTACTCTTTTTGAAGCTAATATAAGTGGGACTCTTTTCATTGCTTTTCTGAATAGTTCATCGTTAGCACATCGAAATGCAACTGATTTTTGTATGTTGATTTTGTGTTCTGCAACTTTACCAATTCATTTATTCTAAAAGTGTTTTGGTGGAGTCTTTCTGGTTGTCTATATATAAGATCATGTCATCTGCAGAGACAATTTGATTTCTTCCTTTCTGATAATCATTAATGTGGGGTATCACATTTATTGATTCGTGTATGTTGAACCAGCTTTATGTCTCCAAGATAAATCCCACTTCGTCATGGGGTATGATCCTTTCAATGTGCTATTGAATGAGGTTTGCTAATATTTTCTTAGAGATTTTTACATATGTGTTCATCAGGATATTGGTCTGTAATTTTCTATTCTTGTAGTGTCCGTGTCTGGCTAGCACTAGGCTCAAAAGAATGGGTTTGGAAGTGTTCCTTCCTCTTCAATTTTTTCCAAGAGTTTGAGAAGCATTGCGATTAATTCTTCTTTAAATGTTTGGTGGAATTCACCATAGAGGTATTTGTTTCTGGACTTTTCTTTATTGGGAAGTTTTCAATCTCCATACACATTATTAGTCTCATCATAAATTGTATTTCTTCATGATTCAGTCTTCATAGGTTGTATCATTTCTAGGAATTTATCCATCTCTTCTAGGTTATCCAATCAGCAGGTGGAAAATTGTTCATTGTAGTCTCTTATGATCCTTTGCTGATTGTAAGGTCTGTCCTTTGATTTTTTATTTTATTTATTTGAGTCCTTCTTTCTGTTTTTCTTAGTGTAGCTAAAGGTTTGTCAATATTGTTTCTCTTTTCAAAAGAACTCCTAATTTCATTGATTTTTTTTTCTATTGTCTTTCCAATTTCTACTTTGTTTACCTCTGCCCTGATCTTTATTTCCCTCTTTGTACTAATATTGGGCTTTGTTAACTCTTTTATACCTTTCACTTCTTTTTTTAGTTTTTTGATATGTAAAGTTAGATTGTTTATTTGAGATCTTTCTTTTCTTTTTTTCAGCTTATTCATTTATTTTGAGAGAAAGAGAGCAGGAGGGGCAGAGAGAGAGGGAGAGAGACAGAGAGAGAACCCCAAGCAGGCTCTGCACTGTCAGCACAGAGAAGCACTGTGGGGCTTCAGGTAACAAACCCTGAGATCACAACCTGAGCTGAAACCAAGAGTCGGAAGTGTAACTGACTGAGCCACCCAGATGCCCAAGATCGATATTTCTTTCTTTCTTTCTTTCTTTCTTTCTTTCTTTCTTTCTTTCTTTCTTTCTTTCTTTCTTTCTTTCTTTCTTTCTTTCTTTCTTTCTTTCTTTCTTTCTTTCTTTCTTTCTTTCTTTCTTTCTTTCTTTCTTTCAACATAGGTATTTATTGCTATAAACCTTATTTTAGTACTGCTTTTGACGCACGCATCTTATAGGTTTTGGTATATTAGGTTTCCATTTTTGTTTGTCCCAAGATTTTTTTTTCCATTTCAATGTCTTCCTTGACACATTGGTTCTTCAGGAAGGCGTTGTATAACTTCCACATATTTGTGATCATGTTATCAGAAAAGATGCTTGAGGGGCACCTGGGTGGCTCAGTTGGTTAAGCATCTGACTTTGGCTTAGGTCATGATCTCCTGACTTGTGAGTTTGAACTCTGTGTTGGGCTCTATGCTGACAGCTCAGAGCCTGGAGGCTGCTTCGGATTCTGTCTGTCCCTCTCTCTCTCTGCCTTTCCCCTTCTTGCGTGCACACACACAGTCTCTCTCTCAAATATAAGTTAACGTTAAAAAAATAAAAAAATTTAAAAAAAAAGAGAAGATGTTTGATATGATTTCAGTCTTCTTAAATTTGTTAAAACTTGTTCTGTGGCTTAACATATGATCTATTCTGGAAAATGTCCTGTGTGTGCTTGAGAAGAATGTGTATTCTGCTGCTGTGGGTGTAATGCTCTGTATATGTCCGTTAGGTTTATTTGGTCTCACGTGTAGTTCAAGTGCAGTGTTTCCTTATTGATTTTCCGTCTGGATGATCTATCCATTGTTGAAAGTGGGTATTGAAGTCCTGTACTGTTATTGCATTGTTATCAATTTTCTCCCTTCCAGTCTGGTAGTACTTGCTTCATATATATAGGTGCTCTGATCTTGGGTGCATCTTTTTTTTTTTTTTTAATTGATGAATAGTATTCTATTGTGTGCGTACTGCAATTCGATTACCCACTCTCGATATCGGACGAGTTGTTTTCACTTGGGGATGTTATGAAGAAAGTGGCTTTAAGACTTTTTGTACACTTTGTGTGTGTGTGTGTGTGTGTGTGTGTGTGTGTATGTGTGTGTGTGTTCTTGTTTATCCTGAGTAAATACTCTGAGGTAGAATTGCTGGGTAGGTATATGGTCGATTTTATAAGCCACTGTCAAACCGTTGTGCAAAGGTGTTACACCATTTTACACGCTCACCACCTGTTGTGAGGGATCCAGTTGTTTTGCACCCTCATCAGCATTTGGTGTTGTCGGTCATGGTAGCCAATCCAGTGCACGGACACCAATATCCCATTGTGATTGTAACTTACATCAATCACTGTGATGGTTACTGACCTTGAGTGGATTTTGTCTCTTGTTCTTTCTTTGTTTTCTCCCTCTCTTTCCTTCTCCCCCTTCCTCCTCTCCTCCCTCTCCTCCCCGCTTCCTTTCTTCCTTCCTACCTCTGCTATCAATTCCTGAATGAGGGATGTGGGTTTTTCTTGTCCTTCCTTTAATTCTGTTTATTCTTGCTTCGTGTGTTTGGAAACCCTGTTATTATGTGCATATGCATTTATCTGAGGATTGTTGTAACTTCTCGGCGAATCGATTCAGTTAGCATTATGAAGTGTCTCTTTCTCTCTCTGTTCATACGTTTGGCTTTAAAGGCAGCTTTTGCTGATGTTAACGTGGCCATACAAACCTTCCTCTTTCTTTTACTGCCCTCCTACCTGTGTTTTTAATTTAAAGCGCGTATCTTGTATGTGGCATACGGCTGAGTCTTGACATTTTATCTTGTCAGGAAATCTAGTTTTTAATTGGAATGTTTAATTGACTTACACAAAATGTAATTATTGTATAATTGGGCTGCTTTCTACCTTTTTGTTATTTGTCTTCAATTTGATCCATATGTGCTCTTTTCTCTCTGTTTCTCCTCTCCTGCCTTCTTTTAGGTTAATTGGATATATGTTTTGGTATTTAATTTTAATTCCTCCATCACATACTTAGCCATACTGCTTTGATTGTGTGTGTGTGTGTGTGTGTGTGTGTGTGTGTGTGTGTGCACGCGCGTGCACATGCATGCATGCGTGTGGATGCTCTAGGGATTACAATATACATCCCTTATCACAGTTTACTTAGATTTAATATTCCATTTCATGTAAAATGTTAGAAATCTGTGATATTCTAATTATATATATAAACAGAATATTGCATCTGTACGGTATGTTACCCATCTATGAGTACATGTGTATAACATTGTATTCTCTCTGTTCTGTTTGGTAATGTTGTCATGCGCTTGACATGTACTTATATTATGGATTCATCAATATTCTACTTTGTAAACATTTCATTAGCCAGCAATTTTTTAATTAAGGGAAGAAAAAAGTAAACGTTTTTATTTGCCCGATTATTTTGCATTTCCGGTGCTCTTCCTTTGTTCCTATAGATGGAGTTTCCACCGAGTGTCATTTGCATTTAGGGCCGTAGGAGACAAATTCCTCTAGCTTTATTGTATCTGAAAATGTCTTCTTTTTGCCTTAGTTTTTGAAAGATGGTTTCAGGAGGATATAGAATTCTGGCTCGAAAATTCTTTCATTTCTCCCCAGCAGTGTATATATATTACAAATACTACCTGATACCTTGTGCTATATGTTATATATAATATGTACCATATAATACATGTCATATACTATCTATAGTACCTATAACATATACCATACTTCTGTGTATATACATACAGACAGATCTTGGAGCTAAGCCTGCCTCCCCCGATAATATCATCAAAACAATGTCAACTAGACTTGTCTCCGCCACATTACAAGAATCACTGCCTTTTTAACCCAGAGTAATTAATTCTACTCTGCCTGGCAGACTACCTCTTCCTTCTGCCAGTTCCACATTTTAGAGTCTGTTACCTGCAGCCAGTCTTTCAAGTCTCAGATTCTAGACACTTGAAGCTAGCTGTCAGTTTAGCTGTAAGTAACCAAAAACCAGTGCCTTAAACAAATAGGATGCATTTTTTCTTACATGGGAAGTCTGGAGGCAGAAGTCACCAACTTGGGTTCCAAGAATCCACGACACCATGCAGGCCTCTTCTCCTTCCATCTCCACCACCCCTTTACGTCATCCTTTCTTTTTTCTTTGTCTTTCTGCTGGTCTCTTCGCGGTCTCAATAGGAGCCGTTGAATCTCCAGGCGTGGTGACCCGACTGAGGAGTGCAGGGAGGAGGGAGATTCAGAGTGACCACTTGCCTGTCCTTTTCATCAGCAAAGCAAAAGCTGTCCCAGAAACTCCTTGCCAGTTTCTGCTTCAGTTGCATTGTCCATGACTGGGTTCCGTGGTTCCCCCTACTTGGAAAGGAGGCCGGGAAGGCGCACGTCCTGCTTCTTGTGGCTCTGTGGTGAATGGGTATGGAAGGAGGGTGTGGGAATGAGTGTGGAGACAGTGTAGCCGTGGCGATGCCCCCACAGTGACACGGCTTCCTTTGTCTGCGTCATGCCCCCGCCCCGCCTCTCAGAATCTCAGGCTGTAGGGAAGTGAGAAATATCCCCTTGCTATCACGGTGCTTTGGATCCATGAATTATTTATCAGGGTTGGGACGGATCAACGATGTCCATATTGAGTCACCACTAAGCAGCAGAGGCTAGCGATAGCATTGCAGAAAAAGAAAGTATTCTTTAATGTTGAAGATTTGGACCGATGTCCCCTCTTGCCTGTGTCCTTCATGAGAGCGCAGAGGGGAGCTGATAGTTTTAGGGTGGCTCATCTCTAGCTAACACTTCAGTGGAAGAACCACATTCTACTGATCTGCTGTGTTGCCCTTGTGTGATTTCTAGCGCAGACTGACAGGGTGAGGAAATGCCAGTTGGACTTGTTTGGGTTGGTTGCCCAGCCCAGCCTGTGCCTTTGTGTTCCTTCTTGTCCGTCTTTCATCGGACATCTCAAAGGAACCTCCAAATCATCCACATCTCCTCTTCCTGTGTTCCCTGGCCCAGGGAATGACAGTCTACCTGTCAAGCTGTTGAAATCTTCAGGAACATCTGTTTCTCTCACCTGCAGTGACAATTAATCACCAAGCCCTGTCTCTCCTTCCTCCTAAATATTTTTCTGTGCCTCCTTCCTGTAAATCTCCACTGCCAGCAGCCTGCATTGCACCTCAAGTCCCTGGTGGTGTTTTTGGGTGCAAATAGAATACCCAACTTAAGAAAGCAGCTTAATCCAGAAGAGGCTCTTTGTTTGTTTCTTACATGGTAAGAAGTAAGAGCTAGGACCGTTCCAGGGCTAATTCAGTGCGTTCAAAATGTCACCAAGACTCAGGTGCTTTTAAATTTCCCACTCCACTACCCTTAATGTGACAGTGATGTTGCCCCCGTGGGGTTAAGATGGCTGTGACAGTTCTTGGCGTCGCTTACAAGCACAGCCACATCAGAGAAGAGGGACCTGTCTTGCTTGTGTCACTTTCTGTGAAAGAGGAGCATCTTCCTAAGATGTCCCTCTGCAGCCTTACTCCCAAGGGTCACGATTGGGTCACTGTCCATGCTCTAACTGAAGAAGGCTGGAAAAGCAAGTTTCTGGCATGTTCGGTGGTGGAAGGCAGTTTCTGCTGGTCAGAAGAAAGGTTGGAATGGGGCTGTTATTTGGGGGAGGCATTCCCTAGGACCTGCTGCAGACACACTCATCTCCCGCCTGGACTTTCTAGTCTTTCCCATCAAGCCTTTCTCCCCGAACTCCTGCTGCCAGAAGAGTCTTTCCAAAGTGTGTAGTTAGCTCATCTGCTTATTTGTTTTTTGTCACTACTGCTCATAATTATGGAAGCTGCATGAGGGAAGAAATCTTGTCTGTTCTGTTCATGGCTTTGCCCCCTGGAATGTGGCCTCGCACATCAAAGGTATTGATGTGATATTTACGTATCTGTTGGCTGGCTGAATGAATGGAATACACATCTGATTCTGTCAATCCCCCTTAAAGCCTTCAAATGGTTTCCCTTTGCCTCTCAGCTGAAGTTACATCTTCTGGAAATTGTCACATCTTTCACAAAAAGGTCTGTGCCTACGTTTCCACCTCTCCCTGCTTTCCCCCACTCCTCCACTCGTCTCCAGCTTTCCGGAACTTTCTTCAGCTTTTCAAATACACCTTGTGTTTTTTTCTCTCCGCATGCTTTCCTCCAACTGCCTAGAACCGCTTTGGCTTCTCACTTTGTCTAAGTCCTTCTCGAGAAGTGAATTTCAGTTTAAACGTCACCTGTTCTGGGAAACCTTCCAGAAGTTTCTCTCAAGAGGTGTTGCTGGAAGCCCCTGAGAACTTCCCAGAGTGCCCTGGACTTCTTCATCTTAGAAGCTGTCACATGCTATTGTGACTGCTTGATTGTGTTTCTCTACCACCACGGTTTTTAAAAATCAGTGTTACTGAGATATAATACAAATTCCATACATAGATCGATTTAGAGTGTACAATTTAATTGTTTCTGATATAGTCACAGAGTTGTGCGACCACTACCCAAAGTCAATTTTAGAGTATTCCCATCTCATTCCATTCCTCCCCCAAATAGCCATTAGCAGCCACTCCTCAATCCCTTCCAATCCCCTTGGCTTGGGGCAACTTCTCTTCTCCTTTCTGTCGCCGTGGACGTGCTGGTTGTGGACACTTCATAGACTGGAACCTAACTTCCACATGGTCAGTGATTGTGTTGGTCTGTTCCCACTGGATTCCTGGTGCTTAGCAGAGAGCTTGGCTTGTGGTTGGCCCTCAAGAAATATTCGTTGAATGACTAGTTGATTGAAAAATTGAAAATTTAGACACTTGCAAAGCCAATCGCTCCCCTTCCTGGCTATCTGCTACATTCTTACACGTATTGACTGCTGTTTTGTTTTTGTTTAATGTACTTGTTTGTCTTCCTAGATCAGGAGTTTCTTGAGGACCAGAGCCATGCCTGATCTTTGTATATCTTGGTTGAGTATTTGGCACACCAAGCACTCGACAAATGTTTGCAGAATGGGTGAATGAACGAATGAATGAATGAATCAGCTAACAGCACTCATTCCCTTGTCATCAGTCAAGCTCTCCCACGGGGACACGGTGGGCTCAGGTCGTTTGTTTGTTTCATTCTGCCCATGTTTATTAACAAGCCAGTACATGATTTTATACTTTCCACCAGCATTTTGTAAATATCCCTCTCGCCCAGGACAATCACCCCTCTCTGTGGTTAGCTCTCTCTTGGTAATCCTGGTGTTCTCGCAAGGCCCTGCCCAGCCCTTTATACAGGCTTAGGGCTTCATCAAATGCTTGTGATTTAAAAGTCTATGCCTTGGCATCTCGGAGGCCCTGGGTGTCTGGGACAGGGCCAGTATATGTCGGTCGGGTTGTGATGCTTCACTCTAGCATCCCGAGGCATGTTGGAATTGGTGGGTTTTGAATCCCTGCCACCCGGGGGACTCCCACCACGGATGGTCTGCCCTTCCGAGTGAGGCAGTCATGCCACAGAGAGAACATCCTGCTTGGGTAGGGCGCCTGTATCTGTATGGGGGTGGCATATCTCGATGTGTCGGGGTACCTGGCCGCCCCAAACCCAGGAGGAAGGTAAGGAGGAAACCAGCTGGGCCTCTTCCTATAGGCCGCTCTCCGCTGGCCTCCAGTTAAAGAGTCGGCGGCTCCAGGGTTATCAGTGTGGGGCGTTAGCCAAGCTTTGTGGCCCGGGTCCTGGTGCCGTGGGCCCAACTGCCCATGATGCTGCTGAAGGGTGCCTCCTACAGTGTGGCCTGAGGACACAGGGCTCTCCCCAGGGTCCTGCGCATAGGGGACCCTCTGAGCAGCTGGGCCTGTTCGACCCACTCTAGTTGGCCTACGGTGCCCCGGCTCTTGTTTCCCCGGGATGTGGTCTGCCACTGCCTGGGAAACCCAGGCCGTGCCCTGCACATGAACACAGAGGCCCACTGCGGGCCTCTGATGACTTCACAGGACTCTGCTCCCCTGGACCTCGGCCTCTTCTGGAGAATCCTAGAAAGTGCTTGTAGATCAGCTATTGCCTGTAGTAGGCTGAATAACTCCCCCTCCCCCCCCCCACAACATGTTCACCTCCTAACCCTGGAAATGGTGAATATGTTACCTTATACTTTGCAGATGTGGTTAAGAGATTCTTCTGGATTACCTGCGTGGGCCCGGTGTAATCTCAGGGCCCTTATAAGAGGGAGGCATTTGCTCAGAGAGAAGATTTCACACAGCCACACAGGCCTTGAAGGTGGAGGAAGGGGCCTTAAGTAGCCTCTAGAAGGTAGAAAAGTCAAGGATTCTCCCCTGGAGCCTCCAGAAGGACCCATCCCTGCCAACACCATGACTTTAGCCCCATGAAACCTGTTTCAAACTCCTGGGCTCCAGAAACTACAAGAGAATAAATCCTTGTTGCTTTAAGCCACGAGGTTTATCGTAACTTGTGACAGCAGGAGTGGGAAAACCAAAGTATGGCCCCTACCTTGGTTGCAGCTGTTCCTTGTACAAAAGGCTCATGCTGGTCACATGGGAGCAGTCACGGCCGCTGTGACACAGGACCACAGACTGGGCGGCTTAACCAACAGAAACTAATTTTCTCACGGTTCTGGAGGCTGGAAGCCCAAGATCAAGGTGCCAGCGGGGTAAATTTCTGGTGCGAGCTTACAGATAGCTTACAGGTGGCCGCCTTCTCGCCGCGTCCTCACATGGCCTTCTGTCTGCGTGTGCACTTGAGGCACTGGTGTCTCTTCCTCTTGTAAGGACGCCAGTCTTACCAGATGAGGGCCCCACCATGTGACCTCGTTTAACCGTCATTACCCCCTTGAAGGCTGTCTCCACACCCAGCCACGTTGGGGGTTAGGGTTTCAACACGCATTTGGCAGGGAGAGTGCCGTTCAGTCTGTAACACAGTCCCATGTGTGCAGAAGGGGCAAAGGTCCCTCCCGCGGGCCATTTTCATCCCAGGAGCTCTGTGCTCTTTGCAGATAAGAACAGTGTGTGGTCTGGGAGCCAGCGTCATGCGGTCCCTAAACTGATCCCCGGGTGAGCTTACCTTGTGCTTCTGTCGTTCAGGGCTTCACAGACTAAATTGGGGTATTTGAGGAGTTTTTACTGAGCTCGTTTGGGCAGTCCTTCCCTGATGGCAAGAGTAACGCCTTTGGGCCAGTCATCGGAAATGTATCCTGAGGGGAGCCTGGGGTGGCTCAGTCGGTCAAGCGTCCAACTTCGGCTCAGGTCACGATCTCACGATCTGTGAGTTCGAGCCCCGCAGCGGGCTCTGTGCTGACAGCTCGGAGCCTGGAGCCTGCTTCGGATTCTGTGTCTCCCCCTCTCTCTCCCCGTCCCCTGCTCATGCTCTGTCTTTCTCTATCTCTCAAGAATAAATAAAGTTAAAAAAAAAAAAAAGAAATGTCTCCTGAGAACATCAGGAGTTAGGATACACAGTTCTTGGGTAAAGTTCCATTTGGCTAAGGCATTCGTCATTCCATAAGGCATTCGTCATGATGCTGAACCGGGTGGCAGTGATCTGATAGTATGTCTCTCTCTCTCTCTCTCTCTCTCTCTCTCTCTCCCCCTCTCCCCCTTTTCCCCTCCCTCACTGCCCTCCTTAGTAAAGGAAGCAGTCTGTCTGGTTCCTAACTATGACTTCATCTTTCTAGGAGTTAAAACCATTTTATATGTTCCTAACCCCAGTCTTTTCTGATCCAGTCTGATGCTGTACTGCTGAAAGCCCGCTTCGACACCATTCCAGGGACACTTCCTCATGGGACCCAGTCCTCCTGACCCCAAGCTAGTGCCTAATTTGCGAGAAAGTTACTTCTGGCCAAAGTTCACTCCCCTGTGCTGGGATGTGAACTGTTAGTGGTTCATGGTTCAGGGCTACCTTGGAAACATGAAAGCCTCATCTCAGGAGAGCCAGGCACCTTGAATGTGGCTTCTGGACACCAAGCCTGGGTTAGCCAGGGCCGGCTCCAGACTGACATGGGGCAGAAGTGCTCTGAGGCCGCAGAATCTTCCGAGCTGATATCCCGCGATGGGAGCCACAGGCCCAGGAAACTGCGGCGACCTCCGTCCTGCGAGTGAGCCTCTCGTCTGACAACTTTCTGGAAACCCAGCACCGGCAGCAGGCACGGACAATTCCTGAACAAGATCCAGCCCCCCCTCACCCCCACCTCAGAGGTTCCCAAAGGACAGACGGCAGACGGGACTTCTCCCGTCAGCACAGTGACCAGATTTCCCGTTGGAGGAGCCCACACAGGTGTGACGGACCTACCGTGATGTCACGTTGGCAGGTGGGACCACTGCAGCCCAGAGGTGTTAGAGGCAGGTCCTTAAATATACTTCTCGGAACACAATTTGGACCTGCCAGCTGAAAGTGTCAGCCGTAACATTCACCATTTCAGACTGATTTATAAGGAAAGGGGCTGCGTTTTGCTAGCCTGCGTCACCCGGTGTAAGCACGGAGTTTTTATCCTGCTCTACTCAGCCCGGAAGGGATGCCGCTTCAGGCACTGAGAAAACAGCTGTGCATTTGAGTTTATTTGTCCAAGTGGCCGGGGACAGTCTGGGGACAAACCGTGCCTTATTTGGAGTTGTTTATTCTTTCTATACCTCTCTTGCACGGGGCGACCTCAGATCACCTTCTGCAGCTTGGAAAAACCCGAGTCCGCTTATGCACAGCCTAGGGGCACTTGGCCGTGGCCCGAGAGAGGTAGGTTGTGCCAAACCTGTCCTTAGCCACTGGAAGCTGGTGGGGCATTGGATGGATTGAAGGGCCCTTGGAAGGTTGTCTTCTATTGGTTACCCTCTTGGGCCATGAAAGGTCCAGCTTCATAACGACAGTGTCTCAATGGGGCTCCCATAGGAAACCGAACACCCACAGACACGGGCGGCGGTTAGGACGGTGTCTCCATCGGGCATAAACAGAGTATCGTGTTTCTCTGCATGGGGAATGCTGGGCTTTTCAGAGGGGAGGCAGTGAGCCTGGTGACTCCCCCTCACACCTTTGGGTTTAGAAGGAAAGTGTCTCTACTGGGCAGGAACACGGGCCCAGGTGTTCGGGCGGACCTCCACTCACGCTCAGGATGTTCTCTGGCTGGTCTGAAACACGTGTCTGGGAATGTAGAAGCGGGGAGAGCACTGGGCAAGGGACCCGCAAGCGTGAGGCCACGCCGATGGCAGAATCCCAGCTGTGAGGTGTGGGTCTGTTACGGGTCAGATTGGTTCCCCACCCAAAGATATGTTGGTGTCCTCCCCCCCCAGTACCATGGAATGTGACCTCATTTGAAGATAGGGTCGTAACAGAGGTGATCAACTTGACATGAGGTGTTTAGGGTGGACTCCAATCCAATATGACTGGCGTCCTTTTGAAAAGGGGAAATTTGGACAAAGATACACAGAAGAACACCATGTGAAGGTGCAGGCAGACATCTACAAGCCAAGGAACACCAAAGATTACCAGGACTCCCCCGGGAAGCTGGAGGAGAGGCAGGGGACAGATTCTCCCTCAAGAATCAAGACAGAATCAACCCTACCAACGCCTCGATCTCACACTTCCAGCCTCCAGGACCGTGAGACGGTAACATGCTGTTGCTGAAACCACCAAATCTGTGGTGCTTTGTCACCGCACCCCCACCAGAAGGACACAGGGCCTTGCAGGTAGTGACGAGCTTGTGAGTCCCAACGAGGAAGATGCCAAGGACCGGAAGGCAGCGTGCTCACGGGTGACAGCAGGGGCTAGTCAATGGGTGGCGCCTGGTGTTTCCATTATTGGGAATTACCGCCAAGTGCAGGCCCGTGACGACGACATCATCATCGTCACCATCGTCATCGTCATCACAACTAATCTTTCTTGAGTATCTACTATGTGCCTGACATAGATGCTATATATGTTTTTTTTTAAAATCATATCTATGCCCAATGTGGGGCTTGAACTCACCACCTCATTGATATCAAGAGTCACGTGCTCTACCGACCGAGCCAGCCAGGCACCTCTATGTTTTACATGTCCTGTATCCTTGAGGTCTGACAACCTACGAGGTCAATGTGGGTATGATTCTCGTTTTGCAAACTAAGAAACTGCGAAGGAAGTAGATTGCCCAAGAGCATTCGGCCGACAGGTGGAGAGGCCCGAACGCAGCCACTCCCAGCCCTGCTCACGGTTCTCCAGTTCGCATACATTGGGTCTGTTTCTTCAATGTCAGGCTCACCCTCTCAGGATCTTTGTGTTGGCTGCTCCCCACCTAGGTTGCTTTCCCACTAGGTTTCTGCCTGGCCAGCTCCTTTTTCTGTCTGTCTCAGCACAATGCTTTGTCTGCAGGGAGAACCCCTTGTTCTCCCGGTCATCTCTGCCCACCGCATGTTTTATTATGATTTTTTTTCTCACCAGCCCTTGCCACTGTCTGAAATTTCCTTCTTGCTCCGTCATGAGTCATCTGTCTTAATCCACCGGAACGTAAGTTTTATGAGGACAAGGACCTTAGCTGGCTTCTTCAGTCCTCTATCCCAGAAACTAGATCAGTTCCTCTAGCAGAGAAAGTGTTCAGTAACTCAGTTCCCTTAATTATTCAAATAATGAGGGCCTTTTCAACCTAATCGGAGCTTGGGCTCCATGATGCTCATGCAACAGATTTGGGAAGGTCATCTACTCAACAGAAGGCAGCTTCCATCTGTCCTGTCTGTCCTTCTAATCCTTTTGCAGTGCCTGGGGGCTGGAGGAAGCTTTCACGCTGGGCCTCCTCCCCCCCCCCCCACCTCCTGCTCCCTCACCTGCCAAGGGGTCTGTAAGAGGAAGGCAGACACGAGGAAGTTGGCTTTGTCATTGGATGGTTGTTGTCATCCTTCCCAGGAGGCAAGGAATCTGGGGCCAGTGACCGTGGCCTTGGGTCAGTCAACCAACATAGCAGCAGGTCGGGCTCGGCCTTGAGGCTGCTATACTCGGCGGTTGAGGACCGTGTGGCCCAGTTTGGGAAGAGCCTGGCCCATTGGAAGAGGGGGTCTGTTGTAGGGCACAGGGCAAGGCTCCAGTGCCTGGGACGGGCAGCCACGCACAGCCCTGGGGTGCTCGGGGCTGTGTGTGTAGAGGGGCGAAGCCACATTCTAGCCTGTCCTGTAAGCTGATGAGCCCCAACAGGCTGCCGCCCAGTATACCCCATGCTGTCTCTGGGGCCTTGCTAAGGCCACCCCACCATTTGTGCCCACACATCTTAAGATCTTACCAGGGCTGCCTGGGTGCATTCAGCAGACGTTGATCGAGCACCACTGTGTGGGGGAGACGGGTGGTGGGCCAGTAGCTACAGGAGCAGTTATTTGGTTATTAGAGACAGTATTTCACTGGGACGTGTCGTGGACTGAAGGACCATCTGGCAGGTGGCTGGCATTTGATGCCCTCAGCCCCAGACGGACCACATCCTGCCTCCGGGGCTGGGGTGTCAGCCCCCAAAAGGGCCTTCTTCCTTTGTCCCCCCTCCTTTAACAAATGGGGAGGGGGAAAGGCCCTCCCCAAGATTTCCTCTGAGGGACCTCCCAGTATTGGTTCCTGTGCCAGAAGCATTTGTGCAGTTCGGACAGGAGGTCCAGAGGTCAAGGGGGGCTTTGGCCTGGGCGCTTCTGAGCACACCTTCCTGGCCGCTCTTGCCCACTGATTCCAGAGGAGAGAGTGACTTCCTCCCTTCCTTCCCAAGAAGAGCTTAGTAAGCAACCTGGCTTTGGCTGTACATCTTAAAAGAAAGAAATAGGGAAGAGGGTATTCTGAGTAGCAGAATAGCCCGTTGACTTCAAAGAGAAGGTCTGCTCTTAATTGAGCAAAGAGCTCATGTCCAGTGTGTAGCTTGGAGGGGAGGAGGGGGTGTCAAGAGGTTTGAGGACCGTGTGGCCCAGTTTGGGAAGAGCCTGGCCCATTGGAAGAGGGGGTCTGACCTTGCGCCATCACAGTGGGCTCCAGCCCAGCCTTAAATACCAGCCCCATAAATGCCGAATTAGTGAGTGGGTAGGAGCCAATGAGGACTTTGATGCTGAAGTGATCTGTAATTAGATGTGCTGTTGTTTTGTTTTAGGTTTATTTATTTATCCTGAGGGGGGCAGAGGGGCAGAGAGAAAGAGAGGACGAGAGAGAATCCCAAGGCGGGCTCCATGCTATCAGCATGGAGCCCAACGTGGAGTTTGAACTCACGAACCGTGGGATCGCAACCTGAGTCGAAATCAAGAGTGACACGCTTAACTGGCTGAGCCACCCAGGCGCCCCTAGATGTGCTGTTTTAAACCCACAGCTCTGAATGCTGGGGGGGAGGGGTGGTCCAGTCACCAAGCAGGGGACGGGTCCGGGGTGAATTTTTGAGTTTGAGCTAGATACGATGAGAATCCTCTGGAAAAAGTTCAGGTAGAAAGAGCAGAAGGAGTAAATGTTTGTTATTTTTAATTTCAGTTTTTATTATTATTATTATTATTTTGCTTCTTCGTACAATGTGTGAATAGTCCTGGTTTACTGCTCCAGAATTAAGAAAAAAAAAGTGTCCCAACTTATTTTCCCATTGAGAGTGCCTCATTTTCCATTCGAGTGACACACAGAGAGAAGGGTAATAAGTGAGGGAGGGGGGCAGAGGTGGGGAGACGGGTCTGCCAGCAGCTCCTGTATGTGCTGTTTTTATCAGGCGTATCGTCGTGAACCAATTTTCGTGTTGAAATGGCTTTTCTCCCCCCGAACAAATTACTTTTTATGGGGTTGAATGGGATGGCAGCCGCCTTCTTTGAAGATTAGCTAACTCAGTTCTTAGCCTGTGCTAAAATACGTATCTTGTAAACCCTTCTAAGGGCAGAGTCTGTGACCGGTTTGCTCCTCACAGAGGATTGACTAATACGAGCTGGAGGAAAAAAAAGAGTTTTCAAAAGAATCCGGTATAAGAACAGATGCCTGGAGTTTTGGCAAAATAGATTTCCGCTCTGAGACTTCGGAGCAGCTCAGAAAAATGGACCCCGGAAGGGAGAGGGCAGTTCTAGGAAAGTCTTCAGTTCATTCATTGCTTTGGTTTTGTTTTTTTTTAAAATAACATTCGGTTCCTGTAAAATCAGACAGGTGGATGCATTTGTAAATAAAGAATAGTGTATTGACCACCACCAGCTGCTGGCAGTCATCTGGAATGTCACCGTTCGATGATAATTCATCTCTGTATTTTGTTGGATTTACTTCCTGTGTTTCTTCCCCGAGGCACGTGTTTCTACAGTGCAAATCATATTGCTTATATAATTTTTATCCTGATACTTAAAACAGTAGGTTTTCTCCCGTCATTTAGAAATGGGATTTTTGCTTGTGCGTCCTACTTGACCACGTGGATGTAATTAAATCGACATCACATAGTTTTTTGGTTTTTACCATTTTATTTTCAATAATTTCAATTATTCCTAGAGGGAAGATTCAAGAATAGTGCAACGATCTCCCGAATATCCCTCGCCCATAGTCTCTGATTGTTGACGTTTGGTTCTATGTGCCTTCCCCTTCTTTCTCTCTCCCAAATATGTCTGATTACTTTTTCAAAACCTTTGTAGGGTAAGCAACAGATAATGGTGTCCCACCATTGTTGAATACTCTGTGCCCCTTTTGCACAAAGACAGTTTCCTGGCTAATCATGATATCATCATCAGAATCGGGAGACTAGTCATGGGTAGTACCATTGTGTAATCCAAGCCACTCATCAGATTTCCCCAGATCTCCCGGTACTGCTCTTTCTGGCAGATTCATCCAATCCAAGATCATATTTAGCATTTATCTGTGATGTCTTCCCCTCCCCCACATTTCAAAAGGTGCCTCGGGTTTTGTGTTTTGTTTTGTTGTTTTTACTATGAGGACATCTGTGATGTTATAGGCCAGTCATTCTGTAACATGTCCCTGAGGTTGGGTTTGTCCCTTATGGTTTAGATTTGAGCTTGGCAGCTTTTACAGAAATAGGACAGAGGGATGACGACGTGCCCCCCTCACAGCGTTGGATCAGGTGACGCACGGTGATGATCTGCCCCCGACTCGTGATGTTAACTTTGATGGCTGCCTTCAGTGTGCCAGGCTTCTCAACGTAAAGGGACTCTTTCCCCTTCATAATTAATAAGTATGCAGTGGGGAAATACTTTGAAATTTATAAATACCTCTTCCTCATCAAACTTTCACTCCCTAGTTGTAGTAGCCATTAGAGATTCTTGCCTGAATCAATTGTGACAATGGTAGTTACCAAATGATGGGTTTTCAGCGCCCAGCGTTCCTTCTGCATTTATTGGTATGATGCGGTAAGCAGGAGCCTCTTATTATCCACATCCATTCATTCATTGATATCGGTATTGGCTCATCAATTCCCATTTTATTCAATAGACCATTATCTCTTCCGGTTGTTGTTTATTTTCATGTTACCATCGGCCCCTTTCGGGCTGGTTCCTGGATCCTTCCAGTATAATCTCGTCATTGAAAACGATGGTCACACAACACGTTAATAGTTAGAAATTTGTTTTCTACTTGACAATAAATAACGAGCCTTTTCCATGTTACTACGACTTAACAGTGTTATTTTTAGACAGTGCACGGTGTCCATCCAATGTACTCAATGCTCCAGCTCTTCTGGGGCGGGGGAAGCTCTGAGAAGAAACCCCTCTCACATGCAAGGACCCTCGTTTCATTAGACGGGGGACACGCAGGGTTATCAGAAACAGAGTTAGCACAGAGAGCGGGAGTGAGTCCAGCATATTCGGGTGTAATGATTCCTTGGCCTCCAGCTTGTAACTGATTGTGTAGCTGCTGGAGAGGCACTGTCTACCCAGGATGCGGATTCATTGTTGGGGCTACCTTTCATCTAAAAAATTCCCAGAGGCAGGGGCGCCTGGGTGGCTCAGTCGGTTAAGCGTCTGACTTCAGCTCGGGTCGTGATCTCACGGTTCATAGGTTCTAGCCCCATGTTGGGCTCTGTGCTGACAACTCAGAGCCTGGAGGCTGCTTTGGATTTGTGTCCCCCCCTCTCTCTGCCCCTCCCCTGCTTACACTCTGGCTCCTCTCTCTGTGTCTCTCAAGAATAAATAATAAACGTTTAAAAATGATCAAAAAAATTTCTAGCCGACCTGAGTCGGCTCAGGTCATGATCTCATAGTTTGTGAGTGCGAGCTCCGCATCAGGCTCTGCATTGATAGTGCAGAGACTGCTTGGGATTCTCTCTCCCTCCCTCTCTCTGTGCCCCTCCCCTGTGCTCCCTCTTTCTCTCTCTCTCTCTCTCTCTCAAAAAAAAAAAAAAAAAAAATTCCAGCAGCCTATGTACCAATCGGCTGGAGATAGACTATTACATAGTAGTTTAAACAATCTCAAGTTGTATACATCAATGTATAGATGTTTATGTTTGTATATGTGTGTTTGTGTCCATTATATATGCATGCCCAATACCCACCTACACGATACTGGTTACAATTGGATGGAGGGAGAGGAAACAGAGAAATGATCTATAAGGGGCTTCAAACTGGTATATGTAAATTATATTTCCATGAAGCCATTAAAAAAATAGACATCTGAAGTAAATATGGTGTAATGTATAGGCTTCATAAGGGGCTGGGTTAGGTAAACACACGTTGACTATAATGTTCTTTTCTCTAATGGAGTCTTACGTTTGAAATATTTTACGATAGGAAGAATTTTTAAAACCTGAACGGAAATGATCGGTACTAAATTCAAGATGGTGCTTTTATCTGTGGAGTGACAGATATGGGATCAGGGAGCATCGCTTGTATTTGTGATGTCCGACTTCTTTTTGTTTTTCTAAAAAAATTAATCAAAATCGCAAAACGTTAAGATTTGACGTCGTTGTGGGTTTACAGGGGTTCACTTACAACATTCTCTTGGCTTTTCTGCATTTACATATTAAAAAAAACATCCTATAGAAGTGAGAGAATAAGGCTCTAACTCTCTGGACAGGAAGGAAGTAATGGAATTTAGAGCACGCATGGCATGTTAGCTCTGGAAAGCAGAGCCTGAGGCAAGGCTTAAGTGCTAAAGTCTTTGGGGAGGTGCAAACCCAGGGCAACAGAATGAGGGGATAGAGAAGCGAGAGGGGGAAGGATGAGAAGCAAACAGCAAGTGATCCGTTGCCACGTTAGCCACTGTTTTGTGAGGTCTTAGCTGTGCGGGATGTGTCCGGATAGGCTATATACAAACACTGTTTGGGGACCGTCCACTGGAGAGAGGAATGGAGAGGGGATTTATTTCCTAGCTCTTTGCTTTCTTCTCTGGCCAAAAGTGAATTTGCAGGAAGTTAATACTCATGAACTTCTGGAGTGTGTCCTTTAGCCCTTTCGACCACCCCTGGGGAGGCAAGATCGCACACACGAGTGTGGTGCATAGTTAGGAACTATGTGTGAGCGAGAGACCCTGGCAGTGGCCTCAGGCCTTGGGGCCACCCGGCCCTAAGGGAGTCTGATTTGAGCCCCCCCGCACTGGCAATGGCTACCGCAAACCAAGAGACCAAGGGTGTGGGAGGTAAGCTTACGTGGGAGGAGGGGTGAGGAATTAAAACTGCTCTGGGCTGACCTCTTTTCTGAAGAGCATTTGGAGGACAACGGTGTTCGCTGAGGTTTGGGGGAAGGATTTGGAAAGCGGGACTTGGAGTTCGGGAAGAATCATGAAGGTCTTGCCTAGAGGCGTGGGAAAAAGATTGTCTCTGGCCACAGACGTGGGGAGGCTCCGTGGGATGCAACTCCTAATTGCGTTGAACGGGCAAAGAAGAACCAGGAGGGCTGAAGGTCTCAGAAGACCGAAGAGAAGCTGGATGGGAGTGACCCTTGGAAAAATAGGAGCTCGTGCTACGAGAGTGAAATGGTAGAGCTTAAGGTTCAGAGTGGCAGGCAGGTTGGGTAGGGGCGAGGATCGGGATGGGGCCGTGGGTGAGGTTTCTTGAGCGGAGAGGGGGTAAAAGATAGGAGGGAAGCAGCGGTTCAGGATCTCGAGGTCACTTAGAACAGCAGCAGGAGGCTGGGCACGGAGCAAGACTGTTGAGCTGAGACGCGGCAGAAGCGTAAAGGCGTGAAGAGGAATGGTTAGCAAATTTAGCTGGGCCCGGCACTGGAGGACCAATGTGAATGGTGAGGAACTGTTCCAAGGTTGAGTCACCAAGGGATGCCAGTTGACAAACGGGGTCAGCTATTCTATCGTTGACACTAAACTGAATCATCACCATATAATCTGGAAGCCAATTGCCATCCGTCTGTAAAGGTCTCGTGCATTTTCCTACTGCGAAATTCCGTTCCTCCCATGACCCCTGCCCACCGCCCCCACCGCCCCACCCCACCCCCAGCTTTCTTAAGTTGTGGGTGTTGGAGTGTTCATCACACGGTGCTGTCATGCCTGTCCGCGTTTCTGCCTCCCTCCCCACCTGCCCCATCGTGCGTGCTGGCAGGGCAGGGCCAGATCTCACCTTGCATCGGGTCCTCACCCAGCCTGGTCCCCGACACCCCGCGGGAGCTCAGAACATTGCAACGCGGTGTTGCTGGCAAGGAGAGGGCTGTAGCAGCATCAGGCCACCAGGAGCCACGGATCACTTTCTCTTCGATGGTTGAGAGAAGCTCTTTGATTAAGTCGCCTCCTCGTTTCTGCCCTTTCAGACATAACCTTCTCTCTCCCCTCAAGATACAAGTTCCTTGTAGAATATTTGGAAAACAGTGATAATGACCCATAACCCTGACCCCCAGCGACAGCCACTATTAATGACTTAGCGTAGATTTTTACAGTCCTAAATCTTATTTATTAATTTGAATAGCTAGCACATTGATGGCACACCTTTCAAAAGGCAGAAAAGTGGCTGTCGTGAAAGTGTCCCCCTATTCCTATCCTTCCTCCCCTCATCCGGTTCCCTTCTGCAGGAGAGCCTCGGTTACTGGATTCCTGTAACCAGGACAGCCTGTACTTTCCCAAGCAAGTTTGTGTCGTGGGTTTTTTTTTTTAAATTTTTTTTAACATTTATTTATTTTTGAGAGACAGAGGGAGACAGAGTGGGAGTAGGGGAGAGTCAGAGAGAGAGGGAGACGTAGAATCTGAAGCAGGCTCTGAGCCATCATCACAGAGCCCGATGCTGGGCTCCTACCATGAACTGTGAGATCATGACCTGAGCTGAAGTCGGACGCTTAACCGTCTGAGCCACCCAGGTGCCCGTTTTTTTTTTTTTTTTTTTAATTCTTTTTACACCAATAGTAGTATTTGACCAACACCTTTTTGCATTTTTCATTTCACAATAGTTCTTGCAGGTCATTCCACATCAGGATGTAAAGAAAATTCTTACTCTTTACAGCTGCCTAGTCTTTTATTGTTTGGGTGTAGTATACTTGATTTAACCAATTTTCTGTTCATGGGTGTTTGCATTGATTCAGATCTCTGTAATTTGCAATGTTTTGTTATGGACAATTCAAGGGTAAAGTACACCCATGGGGGCCCATCACCCAGCTTTAACTTGGGACCGTGTGTGTGTGTGTGTGTGTGTGTGTGTGTGTGTTTAAGTTTATTTATTTTGGGAGGGGGGCGTGGAGAGGAGCAGAGAGAGAGGGAGAGTGAGAATCCCAAGCCGGCTCTGTGCTGACGCGGGGCTCAATCCCACAAACCGTGAGATCATGACCTGAACCGAAGTTGGACGCTTAACAGACTGAGCCACCCAGGCGCCCCACGTGTGCCCTGGTTTTCATAGAACAGAGCTCACCTTAGCGCACTTCAAAGAGATTCTACCAGTTTTCAGCCCTACCACCCGATGTGTAGAGGGTCCGTTTCCCGCAGCTTTACCTACACAGCGTGTTGTCAAACTTCATGCGCTTACCTGCCTCCCGGCTGAAATATGTTATACACATGTCGCTTTCCTTTGCATTTCTCTTATCCTGGGTTGGGGCGAACATTGTTTTATGCGTGCTTCGTAATTCCTTTCTTGGAAACTAGCTGCTCATATTCTCTGAACGCTCTGCTTTGGGTTTGGTGGCCTTTTTCTCATTGATGTACACGAGAGCTTTCTCAATATAAGGGAAATGAGCACCTCCTTTGTAATATACACTGCAGATGTTTCCATTTTGTTTCTGATCTTTGACGTAAGGTACTGTAGGGTTGTTTTTTGTTTTTTGGTTTTTGGGGTTTTTTTTTTTTGCCATGAAAAGGCTTTTTTAAAAAGCTTTTAAAAATTGTGTAGAATTATCGATCTTTTATTTTACAGCTTTTGGTATTTGTTCCCTGCTTAGTACAGCCTGTACAAGCCTTTTATCCACTCTGGGATTTTACAAAAATTTCCTCGTGGCTTTTTTCTAATATAATTAGGACTTCATTTTGTGTATTGAACCTTCGATTCTTCTGGAATTTATTTTTGGCAGGAACCTTTGATTCTTCCACAATTTATTTTGGTGGAAAGTGTGGACTGTGGTTTTATTCTTATGTTTTTTATTCAGCCATCTACTTAGTTGTCCTGACATCATTTGTTGAAGCCACCCTTTCACATTATTTGAAATGCACTCTTCTCATATACTCAGTTTTTGTATTAATCGAGATAGATTTGATATTCCTACTTTTTTTAAAAGAGTGGCCTCTTATCATATATTTAGCTCATTACTTACTGTTTGTAGTTTCCCATTTTTTATTATTAAAAATACGGCTGTGGTACGTCTTTGCGGATGAATCTTTGTACGCACCTCTTTTACGATAAATGCCTGCAAACGGAATTGCCGCGTCTAAAGACACCTTGAGATGTCTTTATTATAGATATTGTCAAACATACCAAAAAGCAGAGAGAATAGTGTAAGCCCTTGAGTAGCCATCATGGAGCTTCAATGAGTGTCGACATTTTATTTATCGTATTTCATCTCTCGCTTCTGCCCCCAGGCATTTTCTCCTGAAGTGTTATTTTTAATTAATTACTTTTTTATTTTAAGAGAGCACGTGCACGAGCAGTGGAGAGAGGCAGAGGGAGAGAGAGAGAGGGAACCTGAAGCGGGCTCTACACTCTGTGCAGAGCCTGATGCAGGGCTCCATCCCACAACCTTGGGATCATGACCTGAGCTGAAATCAAGAGTCGGATGCTCAGCCAACTGAGCCACGCAAGCCCCCCCCCCCCCGCCCCCCCTGGAGTATTTTAAAGCAAAGCCCAGACTCTGTATCATCATCCATAATCGGATCTGTATATCTCTCTAACTTAAATTAGCTTGTTTCTTTCTTACGGTTCTCTCAAAAGTGTCCGTTTCAGATTTGCCCTCATCAGGATTCAAACAAGGTCCAGTTTTTTTTTAAGGCTTTTGTAATTATTGCTCTGATTGGCCCGCAGACAGTGCACCCGTGTGCCCCTCTGCCAGCATACGCGAAGAGTTGCTTTTACCCCGTGTCTTCGACAGTTCTGGGCACATCCTCCGACAAGCCTTGCTGACCTTCCAGGGGCTGTAGCCAGAAACCACGGGGCCCTCCTGCCTCCCTTCCTCCTCTCACATCCCACACCTCACCTTTCAGGGTATTCTGCCGGCTTTACCTTGAAACGCATCCATAGGGGCGCCTGGGTGGCGCAGTCGGCTGAGCGTCCGACTTCAGCTCAGGTCATGATCTCGCGGTCCGTGAGTTCGAGCCCCGCGTCGGGCTCTGGGCTGATGGCTCGGAGGCTGGAGCCTGCTTCCGATTCTGTGTCTCCCTCTCTCTCTGCCCCTCCCCCGTTCATGCTCTGTCTCTCTCTATCTCAAAAAATAAATAAACGTTAAAAAAAAATTAAAAAAAAAAAAAAAAAGAAACGCATCCAGAACCTGATCGCCCCTCCCTCCTGCGTGAGTCATGGTCTCTCGCCTGGACCATTGCAGCAGCCTCTCTGCTCCTGAGTTCTCCCCAAAGTGTGTTAACACAGCAGCCAGAGCGCCCTTTTGTGAAACGGAGGTGTAATTGGCATACGACATGATATTAATTTCAGGTGCACAACACAATGGTTCCAGATTTGTATATATTGGGAAATGATCACAGTAAGTCTAGTTAATATCCGTCACCACACTTGGTTACAAAATTTGTTTGTTTGTGTTGAACACTTTTAAGATCTACTCTCTAGCCACTTTCACACGTGCCGTACGGTATTATCAACTGCGGTCATGCTGTATGTCACATCCCCGTGACATTTATTTTATAACTGCAAGTTTGTGCCTTTCGACCCCCTTCACTTATTTCATCCTCCCCCCTACCCTGCCCGCCTCTGGCAACCGCCGGTCTGTTCTCTGTCTCACGGTTTTGTGTGTTTGTTTTTGAATTCCAAAACAAAGCGAGATTACGCGGTATTTGTCTTTCAATGTGTGACCCACTTCGCTTTACATAATGGTATCCTCAAGGTCCATCCGCGTCGTTGTGAGGGGCAAGATTTCATTCTTTTTTTACGGCTGAGTGGTATTCCATCGTGTACCTAGAGCGCATCTGCATTCATTCATTCATTCATTCATTCATTCGTCCATGGACGCTTAGGTTGCTTCTTTATCTTGGCTGTTGTACGTAATGCTGCAGCAGACATTAGGGGCATATATCTTTCCGAGTCCGTGTTTTCATTTTCTTTGGATAAATACCCAGACATGGAATTGCTGCATCATATGGTAGTTCTATTTTTAATTTTTTGAGGAAGCTTCGTGCTATTTTCCACAGTGGCTGCACCAATTTATACTCCTGCCTACCTGCGGTACGCCGGGGTTCCCTTTTCCCCCGCAGCCTGGTCAATACAGGTCATTTCTTGTCTTGATGATAATAGCCATTCTGACAGGTGCACCGTGATATCTCATTGTGACTGTGGTTTGCATTTCCCTCATGACTGGTGACGTTAAGCACCTCTGTGTGTACATATCGGCCATCCTGTAGATCTTCATCGTTTTAACACGCAAATAAGAGCAAGTCACTCTGATGCTCAGCAACCTTCTATGGCTCCCACCTCACTCAAAGTAAAACCCATAGTGCTGACAGTGGCCTACAGGGCCCTACGTGATCTGCCTTCCCACCTCTGTCTCCCCGATATTACCACCTACTTCTCTCCCCACTCACTCACTCCACCCCACCCCGGTCCCCTGGCTTCCTTGCTGCTCTTCTAGTGTACCGGGCTCATGTGCCCCTAGGGAGTCGCAGTGACTGTTCCCTAGGTCTGGAACACTCTTCCATAGGTAACCCGTGGACCACTCTTTTCAGCTGCTCAAATGTCTTCTCATCGCAGCTCCATTGCCCTAACCTGGACTTACATTGCTACCCAACCCCTGTCCCTCGACGATTCTGCAGTGCTATCTACTCCCCTTCTCGGTCTTGTATTTTCTGTAGCTCCTGCCACGCCTCTACGCCCCGCGTTACTTAACTTTACCAAGGGCCTACTGTTTACTGTCTGTCTTCCCTCTGGGCCCACGAGCACACGGCGTCGGGACTCTCTGCTGTGCTCACGGTGCGGATTGAAATTCAAAAACAAACACACAAGACCGGAACTCACAGAGACAGGGAATAGATTGGTGGTTGCCAGAGGCGGGAAGGGTAGAGGGAACAGTCACTGCTAATTCCTAGGTGCACAGGAGCTGGGTATGCTAGAGGAACCGCAAGGAAGCCAGGGGACCGGGGTGGGGTGGAGTGAGCGAGTGGGGAGAGAAGTAGGCGGTAATATCGGGGAGATAAGGGTGGGAAGGCAGATTGCGTCGGGCCCTGTAGGCCACTGTCAGCGCTGTGGGTTTTACTTTGAGTGAGGTGGGAGTCATATCCTAGCTCCCAAAAGTGTGTCGTACCTGGTACACACCAGCAAATATTTATTGACCGACGATGAATTTGACAGACAGACCCTATTTGCGCTAGAAAATTAATAGTAAAAAAAATAGCACAAGTGAAAAAAACTAATGGATGTAATTCTCTTTGATATGGTTTTTGGCTGTCTGTATTTTTCCTTTTGGGGGGAAATCTGTGCCTTTTTCCATTTTTCTGTTGGGGCATCCTAGTAAAATCTTTTGCATATCCGACTATCCCTTTGTCTGCCATATGTCAATTTATTTTGGTTTCCTTTTCCCAGGTTTTTTTTGCCTTCATCAGTTTTTTAAATGTAGGAACCTGCTTTCAGTTCTTTAGAAAGATGTTCTTTTTTTGCTGTCCAATTCATTGCTTTAATTCCCTTTGTTAAGTTTTCAAAAGCAGATTTGGGTAGATGTGTGATGGACAGTTGTAACTTAATATTTTCCAAGTTCTCAACTGATTATTTCAGCCCTGGATATTAGGCGATGCATCCTTTTCTCCATGGTTTCATTGTCACCTCATCATGCCGTTTGCTTCCATGATTTGGAAGTCTGCGTGGACGTGTGTGGCCCGGTAGCTTCCTCCCAGCTGGGTCACCTGCGCTTTAGGAGAAATCGGGAATGATGTGTGTGAGTGTGTGTGCACGCGTGTGCCTAACTGCACGTACTCGTGTCTTCTGGAAGAGTTGGCTCACTCTCCTGTGACTCACTTAGGATTAAGTGTCTGGGTAGAATTCCTAAAGCAATTTCCCCCCCCTTATCTGAGCTGCCCTTTTAACACTGGAGGGCTGGGTCGAGGCCAGTCTGCCTCAGCTGATTTCAGTTTTATTTCTCATGCTCGAGCCAGTGCGAGGCTCTTTGAAAATAGTCTTTTCAAAGGTGCAGACTCATTTTGATAGAGAACCAGCGTGTTAAAACAAAATGAGAGAGTTGGCAATTTTAAGCAAATAAATTGCTTCCTATTGATAATGGGATATTTATGCAGCCTGCGGTGGAGAACAATTTCTTTCGTATCCAGGCCCGATATTTATCGGTGATCCGGAAGGCAGAATGGAGGGGCAAGTGGTGTGGCCGGAGCTGATGGGAAGGCTGGCATGTGGGAATTTGGGGAGCTGGGGGAGGGAGCCATCCCGTGGCCTTCCGAGGGGCCGAGCGGCCCTGTGTCAGCCCAAACCTCCTGCGCCTTTTCCTTCTCACGCTTTACCAGGGGGGCTCGGGCTCACGCTGTTTTAAATTTCATCCGGCTACCATTCTTTAGGCCGCAACTCCGGGGCTGACTCTATTTGTGAGGCCAGTAGGGACGAGACCCGGGCCGTGCTTATGAGTGTCCTTGCACGTGAGAAAAGGAAGGCCTGGTTTGATGAGTCAAAATTGACAAATTACACAACAGGAGGGGAATCGTTTTCTGGAATGGAGCCAATGTCTCCAACTCCCACCGTTTGTCATTTTGCCCTGAGTCTCAGTGCCATGAATTACGTGGAGGGTGACGTTACGAGAAATCTTGTTTTGTGGGCTGAACTGCCCAGGCAGCGTTCGAGTCTCTTGGACCCTCTTTTAGGCCCCGGCCCCGCCTCGGTCGAAGAGACCGCAGGATGGGTGAATTTGGTGCCGAGAAGTCAAGGGAAACAGGTGTGACCGTCGCTGTCCTCTCGTGCTGCCGGGTTAGCCTCTAAAACTGGTAGATGCCTATGGCCAGGAGGGCCTGCCTGCTTCCGCCTCCCTTCCTGATCTGTTCCGGGCGGGGCAGAGGCCAGGGCTGGAGATGCAGCTGGGAGGTTTCAGACCTGAAGGACGAAATCTGTCATTCAGCCGGTGTTATGTGTTAAGCCTGGGGGGGCCTGGGGGGGCGCCTGGGGGGCTCCGTCAGTTGAGCATCTGACTCTCGATTTAGGCCTGGGTCATGATCTCTCGGTTCGTGGGATCCAGCCCCACTGTCAGAATGCAGAGCCCATTTGAGATTCTCTCTCTCTTGCCCCTCTCCCCGCTCATGCGCTCTCTCTCTCTCTCCCTGTCTCAAAATAAATAAATAAACTTAAAAAAAGGATTGGTAGGCCTGTGGGGGCTACAGAAACAAAGACTTTTCTCTGATCTTCCAGAATGTCACATCCCTCGGGGACTCCAGAAAGGTGGTTGTTAAGTCGACGTTGGTACGGAGGTGGGTAGCCTGTGCCGCTTCCTTGGCACTGAGCGAGAGCTAATTGCTCAGTGGAGACATGGGAAATGGGATGATCCCACTACCGGGGCAGTGATGGGGGAAGACACTGGTTCAGGGGCGACGGGGAGATCTTGGGGCAAGCTCAGGAGGCTGCTGGGGGAGAGCCTGATGTGACGAGAAGGGCGAGGGCCAGAGAGTGATCGTGAGATAGAGGCTACCCCGGGGAAGCCGACACAGGGGACAGGCCAGCCCTCCTCCAAGTGTGGGTCCTGAACTACTCGGGCAGAGTGAGCACGATTTAGTGAACCGGGGCGTGCTTCGCAAAGAAGAAAGAAAAAGAATAGGAAATATCAGTGTCACCGGCAGAAAGGGTGCGTACTGTTTCAGGAGGTATGTGTTTGAAGAGGTCGAAAATGAAGCTTAGGAGGACAAACCCCGGGGCGGGGGGGGGGGGGGGCCAGAAGACCAGGGTTCAGATCACTGTCCTGACGCAACCACATGGCCTTGGGCGAGGGCTAACGACAGAACCTACCTCATGAGTTGTGAGGCATGAATGAGCTAATATGCCGGGGTGCCTGGCCGGTTCCCAGTCGGTTCAGCACCTGACTTCGGCTCAGGTCATGATTTTGTGGTTCGTGAGTTGGAGATGCACCCCCCGTGAGCTCGAGCCCCCCCTTCGGGTGAGCCCCACTTCTCTCGCTCTGTCTCTCCCCCTCTCTGCCCCTCGCTCACTTGTGCCCTCTCTCTGTCTCAAAAAAAAAAAAAAAAACCAAAAGAGCTAATACACCAAGAATGCTCAGAGCAGTACCTGGTACAGACCGAGCACATAATCGACGTGAGCTATCTATCACATAGTAGTTGGAACCAGAAGAAGAAACTGCTGATATTTGACCATTTTTTAGCTGTACAAAAGCAATTTTGTATGGTTCGACCTAATGCACGCACATACGCACACCTTCTGTGTATTATAGCTACGTTATGCGTCTGTCGTGATGTGCAATGCGTTTCTTACCGTGGGGCGGAAGGAAAAGGCCGCGTGCTACGCTGGCCTCCCCTGGCAGGATGTGGAGATGAGGCAAAGGTTTTAATAACCAAATGTGATACTTTCATAGGCCCTTTGCTCTGAAGGTGCCCATGATGTGCTCTTTGGCTTTGTCTGTCGCTCTTCCATCCGTTGTCCTTTAAGGATGGATGGATGTGCGGGCTTCCTAAGGGCCCCCCTTACTCAGTAGTGGGTCACACAGAAGGCCTGAGCCCCCCTCCTGCTCAACCCCAGACCCTCTTCCTGGGTGTTCTCGAACCCCGTGTGCTGGGCTGCGCAGAGCCTTCTCCCTTGCCACGAAGTGACAGAATCAAAACAAAGCTGTACCTCCTTTAAAATGAATCTTTTCCTTGGGGCCGCCTGGGTGGCTCAGTCGGTTAGGCGTCCGACTTCGGCTCAGGTCACCATCTCACAGTTCGGGAGTTCGAGCCCCACATCAGGCTGTCTGCTGTCAGCGCAGAGCCTGCTTCGGATCCTTTGTACCCTTCTCTCTCTGCCCCTCCCCTGCTGGCGCGCTCTCTCTGTCTCTCTCAAAAGAAATAAACTTAAAAAAACTAATCGCTTCCTCATTACAAAACAAAAACA
This sequence comes from Panthera leo, assembly GCF_018350215.1. Classification (NCBI taxonomy): domain Eukaryota; kingdom Metazoa; phylum Chordata; class Mammalia; order Carnivora; family Felidae; genus Panthera; species Panthera leo. Next base: position 14,664,750 of record NC_056694.1, on the reverse strand, counting down.
GTAATAGCCCCTCGTGTTTCCTTGGGCTTGGTTCTTGGTCCTTCTGTTGTAAACTTGTTTCCTGTTTCCAGCGCAGGAGAGATCACAGAGGTCGGGGGACAGATCTGGTGTCTAGAATGATCCTCCGGGAGGGCCAGAGAAAGAATCTGACTTCCAACCACTAAGCTGTCCTCCACATTCCCTTCCCACTGTGGGCTCAGAGTGGGTCCCCCTCTCCCCGTCGGCTGTCCTCTTCGCTATTCGGTTTCCGTCTCCTGGGACGAGGCCCCCAGTGCCTAGAGTGCTGCCGACGCACGGGAGGTGCCCAAGGCATATTTGTTGGCTTGAATGGAGTTGAGTGATCTGAAGAGAAATTTAGCTTCTCAAGAGAATCGGGTGTGAGCCACTCCGGAGAGGATGTCTCCCGCTCTCCACTCAGCTTGCTTCTGGTTTATTTCTGGAACTTGGATCTTGTTCTTTTGGCCTCCACGTGGGTGCTAAATCCACAAAATGATTTTGTTTTCTCGGATGTTAATGATTCTCCGATCTCAGGATATTAACGTTTGTAGCACAGGAACAGTGTGACTTAATGAAAAATTAATTGTATTGATTGTTACCGTCTTGTTCACAGATAAATTCCACTCGATGTGCTGCTTGCGATATTGCTGTAGATGCCAAATGGTCCAGCGCCTAAGTTTCTGTCCCGGGCTGCTTGCCTCATTTTCTCGGAGAAGGTGCTGGTTGTTGTGTGAGACGTGGCTCCTTTGGTGCAGAGGCACCAGGCTAGTCCCCATGAAGCTGTTCGGTCTGCTGGGCCGTGGGAGCTGGGCTGTCTCCTCCTGGGGCAAACGGCCCCACATCCTGCCCCCGAAGCAGATCTAGTCTGGGGTCAGGAGCATAGCTCTCCTCCACTCACCCTTCTTCTTGCCTCGTCAGGGAGCCCTCCTTCCCTGTGAGCTGGTGTGGTGAAAGAGTGTCAGTTGTCTGCTAATGTGATGATGGGTGGCTGGGGTCCTTGGATGGTTTCAGGGTGGGGGCTGGTTGCCGGAAAGACCGAGGTAGGATGAGAGGGTCGGAGCCTTTAGCCCCATGCCCCGGCTCCAGGGAGGGGAGAGGGTTGCGGATCGAGTTCGATTCCCGGTGGCCAGTGACTTCATGAGCCATGTTTACGTGACAGAACCTGCCGAGCCCTAAATGACAGGGTTTAGAGAGCTCCCGGCTTGGTGAGCACATTGAGGTGCTGGGAGGGTTGTGTGCCCAGGAAGCTCCACACCCCCTCAGCCCCGTTCCGGATCTTGTTTTCGACATCTCTTCATTTGGCTGTTCCTGAGTTGTATCCCTTATAATAAACCAGTAAATGTTAAGTAAGGAGCTTTCCAGAGCTCTGTGAGCCGTTCTAGTGATGATCAAGCCCAAGGCGGGATCGTGGGAACCCCAGACTTTATTATTATTACTCTTTTTTAATGTTTATTTTTGAGAGAGAGAGAGAGAGAGAGAGGACACACTCCAGCAGGGGAGTTTGGAGAGAGAGAGGGAGACACAGAATCCGAAGCAGGCTCTAGGCTCTGAGCTGTCAGCAGAGAGCCTGACGTGGGGCATGACTTCACAAACTAGACCGCGAGATCACGACCTGAGCCGAAGTCAGATGCTTAACCGACGGGGCCGCCCAGGTGCCCCGGGAACCCCCGACGTTATAGCTGGACATTCAGAAGTACAGGTAGCCTAGACTTGCGGCCGACGTCTGAAGCGAGGCCAGTTTTGTGGGGCTTGACCTGTGAGGTCTACACTACCTGTGCGCAGTAGTTAATGTCAGAGTTGGACGGAATCACCGGACGCCGGATGGACATCCAGAGAGTTGGAGAATTAGTAGGGGTGGGGAACCCCCCCCCCCAGCTGGTGTCAGGTGTTGCGAGCAGAAATGGATCCTAGAGGGCAACTTGGCAATATGTATTAAGCGCCTTAAAAATGTTCCTGCCCTTTGACCCGGCAGTTCCATTCCTGGGATATCATCTTAAGGAAATGAGCATCAACACACGTGAAAATTTCCATACACGAATTTCCAAGGCAGCATTATTTAAGAGCAGAAACGATCTCAACGTGCCACACTCGGAGCGTGGTGAGCCCAGTTGCGCTGTAGGCATATTACGGAACGCCACGTGGCCATCAGAAGTGATGCTCTAAAGACGAATAAACTGTATGGAAGATCGAGATGGTTGTGTGTTAAATGGAAAAAAACGTGCAAAGCTATAGAGAGTGCATGATCCAAATGTAATTAAGAATATGTGTATGTAAAAAGTTTGGAATAAAATGCCATAATGTATTATTAGCGGTGGTTATTGCTGGCCGGTGAAGTAGATGATTATTTTTTTTCTTTATACATTTAGGGGGCGTTTTCCTGAGGAGCATACATCAATGTGTAACCTGTGAAATGTTGCATCCCTGTGCGGGTCTAGCTCTGGTCTTTTGACCCCAGAGGTCAAGTCCAGAACCCCCCAAGAACGGAAACTGCCCTTCTTCTCTCCTCACTCATCAGCTTGTTGTTTTGTATAAAGACCCTCCGGCCATTCTCACCCTCATACATATTCACATCTAATTTAATGATTTTTCCTTTCAGCCCTGCCTGGAACATTCTGTCCAACACAGGGTGCCCCTGGCTGGGATGGGCTTTCATTGTTAGTGTCTATTCTAATTTGCTTTGCTCTTTTACTGTTGGGGAATTTTCCATCAGCTGAAGCAACCTGGCATGCTAAAAGCAGAATTTTCTGCTTTATCTATGGAGGTATAATTTTGGGGACAGATAAACTCTGTGCCAGCTCCTAAGCCCTTACAAATGGCCCTAACTTTTTGACTGCCTTGTGCCACCCAATTTTAGGAAAGAAATGATTATTTTTCATGACCTGGGGATATGGAGTCTCTGTCTAGTTTCACCCCCTACTGAGTTACTGAGATGCTTTTCTTTCTGAACGCCAGCTAGGGGAGGAGTTGGCTTTGTTTTTTAATGCAAGGTGCCATTTTGACCATGAGGTAAGGAAAAAGGCCAGACGCATGGGGGTGCTTGAGATACCCAGGATGAGCAGTGCCTCGCTGGCCCGCCAGTCTTGAGTGCTTTGAAGGCCCTTGAAGTTTTTCAACACAGGCTCTTGTCTGTGCCCAGGGTTACCAGTGACTCATGGGGAGTCTGGGGCTGGTGGGCTTACAGGAGCCCTGCTCAACTCTATATTCTAACCTTAGATCACGGAGGCAATTATGCCATCCGGGAGGGATGGTCACTATGGCCAGCCATATCTTTTTGCAGGTGCCTCCCAACAGGGGCCCTTGCCTGCCACCCTCTTGGGAGAGTACATCCCTTCTGCCCCCTCGCCCACGCTGTGCCCCTACCGGAAAGCCCTCTTTGCTGCACTGACTACAATCCTCAGCCTCCTTCCGGGCTCTCCTAAGGCTCACCTTGTTTGGTTCGAGACAGATTATGCTTAGATCCTGAGATTGCCTTTGCTGATAATTTATTTAATCAGGTTCATTGTGGGAATTATCATTTATAATAGTAATATATCATAAACCAGTAGCATACAGGAGAATGCCTCCTAAGTAGCCAATAAAGGAATAGCCTACTTCAGGCTAGGGAGAGATTATTGACGTTATTGTTCAGGCCAAGGGGAGAGGAAGGAAAGAAAGCCCAAAGTTGGAGGTGTGCCTTTCTATGAGTTGGTTCTCGGTAGAGTCCGTCCTTCCTACTAAAAGTTGGGTACCAGCTGCCGGCTTAGGTCGCTCACTGCTGGGGCAGGGAGGTCGGAGGTGACGGTACCTGTGTTGGCTGCAAGGTTGGCTCTTGGCAAGGTTTTGTTGGCTCTGAAGATGGTTTTACTCCAGGGACAGTTACGTGGCTTGTACCACTGACTATGGGGAGACGTTCCGTCTCTTCCTGAGATTGCCGCACAGTTTAAGCACCACCGCCAACCAAGATGAGCCTGGCACAGCAAGAGCAAGTGTGTGGCAGGGTCTTCGGAGAGCCATTTAGATCGGCGAAGAGTGGCCTTGCCCAGACCAGATGCTCTCACGTTGCTGGGTGCACCTCCTGGTTTTTAAAATGGAAAAGCCCATCACGTGATGGGCACCGTTGCCGTCACAGTGGTGTCAAGGACACAATGGTCCCCTCTACTTCAGGTGCGAGAGTTGGATAAGAAGGTCCTCAAATCCACCTTCAGCACAATGTCACCAAAACACGTTATTCAGAACAAATTCAAACCACAAATAAGCTTTCGACACATGGATTTGCGATCATAACGCATCAGTAGGCAGCACACCTCCTCCCCCATGTAATTGCCAGGTGTTTTCTTTAAAAAAAATTTGTTTTAATGTTTATTTTTGAGAGAGAGAGAGAGAGAGAGAGAGAGAGAGAGAGAGAGAACATGAACAGGGGAGGAGCAGAGAGATAGGGAGACACAGAGCCCGACGCGGGGCTCGAACTCACGTGGGATCGTGACCTGAGCCGAAGTCGGACGCTTGACCCACGGAGCCACCCAGGCGCCCCTTCCAGGTGTTTTCTGTTTCAACTTCTCTCTCCTATCTCCCGGGCGCTCTCTTTTCCCTCGGGTACACCTTGCATTCTTTCAGCCTCCTTTGTGAAACAGGACTCCACTTAGATAAAGGACAGAGAAATAGAGAAATGCCTCCAGGGTTGGGACCCCTCTTAGTAGTGTTCCTTACCATCTACGTCTGTGCAAGTAGCACAGAATGAATGATCGCTTTGTCGAAATGGATGGAGTCGCACCTCAAACAGCAAATAACCTAGGAGTGAGGATCCTTTAGCCCTTTGGAGAGAGTACCACGAAAAAAAATCCAGCTTAACAAAGGGCATTATACAAAGCAGCACGGAGCCCCATCCTGCCCCCCGTCTCTGTGGCCTGTCCCCTCACTATTATGAAATGCGGGAACACTTCTGACCCCACTTCCTCCTGGCACATGGGTCCTCCTTGAGGACCCCGCCCCCCTGGCTGTCGGAGGCCTCACCTCTGTGTTCCCTGCTTATTGAAACCAATTAGTTGTATTTGTGGACTGATTGAACAGAATTGAATTGGAACTCATTCACGCTAAAACCCGCACTGGGATCGAACCAGCGTTTTATGGGCAATTACGGTCATTCTGTTCCCACTTTCCGTTCTGGTTGGGTACCCAGTATTACTGTCAGCAGTAGCTGGTCCCGTATGGCCAAATGCTCACCAGATCTGGCCGCCTGGTACGTCTCACGGTCCTGTACGCCGTGTGACCAAAACGCCCCTTCCCTTCCCTCTCTGCAAGTATGTGCCTCCTCCTGAATTCTCTCTCGGTTAATGTGATCGGTCCTCACCCCATCAGGCCAACCAGAAACCCCAGCATCATCCTCAACGCTCCCTCTCCTAGACGCTGGACTCCCGAGCCCTCCCGCCTGGCCACGCAGAAAAGCCTCAGACCCTGTTAGCAGCACTGTGGGGGTGAGCCCGGCTTCCTCACCTTCCCGCAGACTGTGGTGAGTCCTCCCAGTAAGACCCCCGCTTCTCACCTCCCAGCCACTCCGATGCCGGAACCCTTGGTTTAAAAACCAGTCTAGGGGCGCCTGGGTGGCTCAGTCGGTTAAGCGGCCGACTTCAGCTCAGGTCATGATCTCGCGGTCCGTGGGTTCGAGCCCCGCATCGGGCTCTGTGCTGACAGCTCAGAGCCTGGAGCCTGTTTCAGATTCTGTGTCTCCCTCTTTCTCTGACCCTCCCCTGTTCATGCTCTCTCTCTGTCTCAAAAATAAATAAATGTTAAAAAAAATTAAAAAAAAAACAGTCTGATCCCGGGGCGCCAGGGTGGCTCAGTCGGTTAAGTGTCCAACTTTGGCTCAGGTCATGATCTCACGGTTCGTGTGCTGGAGTCCCGTGGGCTGGCAGCACAGAGCCCGCTTCGTATCCTCTGTCCCCATCCCGTCCCCACTCTCTCTGCCCCTCCCCCGCTCACACACACACACACACACACACACACACACACACTCTCTCTCTCTCTCTCTCTCTCTCTCTCTCAAAAATAAACATTAAAAAAAATCAATCTGATCCTTTCTTTTATTGATTGATTGATTGGTTGATTGGATTTATAACCACTGAGGACTCCCTGTGGCCTACAGCAGGGCTTGACAAATTTTAACCATAAAAGGCCAAAGTGTGAGTATTTCAGGCGTCATGGGCCAAACCGTCGCTGTCACGACTTCTCAATTTTACAGGTGTAGTGCGGAAGCAGTAGGACTGTAGATGACAGACCCAGACAGTGTGTAAATGAGCAAGCATGGATACATTCCAAAAAAACCCCGCCTTATTTACCAAACAGGTGGGGGGCCACATTTGGCCACAGGCCACCCTTTGCCAACCCCCGGTTTGTAGGGTGAAGGTCACACGGCTCCCAAGGCCCTTTGCCATCTCGTCCTCGTGCACTTCCTCCCCTCATCTCTCTCTCTTTTTTTAATGTTTATTTATTTTTGAGACAGAGAGAGACAGAGCATGAACGAGGGAGGGTCAGAGAGAGGGAGACAGAATCCGAAGCAGGCTCCAGGCTCCGAGCAGTCAGCACGGAGCCCAACGCAGGGCTCGAATTCACGGACTGTGAGATCGTGACCTGAGCCGAAGTCGGATGCTCAACTGACTGAGCCACCCAGGCGCCCCCTCCCCTCATCTCTTAATGCCAAAGGATTCCGGTGTGACCCTTCCATAGGGTCATCTCTCTCATATGGAAGGACGTCCATGGGGTTTTGTGTGGACTCTGATTCCTGCTCTTGTCATTCTCTGGTATGAAGATCCCGTTACCTCTCGGTCTAGACTAGACTAGACCAACTAGACTATAATTTTCTCATAGCTTGGAAAGTTTCTTTTGCTACCCAACTGTTCCAGCACAGCATATGGCCTGTAATAAGTAAACAGCAACTCTTCATCGAATGAATGGCTGTATTAATCACCTCTAAGTATTCATTTGTCCTTCTCAGAAAGGTGCAAATCCTTCTAAATCTCTTTTCTCATTGCCCCAGTCCCTGTCCTATTAATTTTCCTGAATAAAGACCACGAGGCTCCGATCGTGTATTTTCTGGTACGCTTCTGTGGGTATTTAATAATTGCCATGCTGAACTGCATGTCTCTGGTTCCGCCATTTCTCAGTGACGTCTGTCAACGGAACACATCTTGTTCGTTAACAGAGTGATCGCTTCTTGTGGCTGAAGCCCATATTCTTCCTAGAGACACATGTCTGTGGAGACTGAGCAGATTTCGCATCTAGCAGGGATTGAGATAGGAAAAAGTATTGTTCTTCATTACCGAGTTGAGTTTGCAAATTAGCGCTGTGAATTTCAGCTGCTTCTTCAAGGCCAGAACGCTAGCCGACGACTGTTGACTCTGGTTGGATGTCATCTCATGCACACTTTATTGGAGTGACCTGACTGATGAATCCGTTCTGTATGATAGTCCAGCCTCTGCCATTGTTTTTGCCCGAACTGGCTATGTCCCTAGAGAGCGTCATGGACCCAAAGCCTGGTTCTTAGGGATACAGGTCGTCCCAGTGGTGGCTCTGATATTTTTAAGAAAATACACTTGCTGGTGTAATGAGAAGTAAATCTTTTGGGCTCTAGAGCAGCGTGCTTTCTAGTCAAGACCTTGCTCGGCCCCAGGACCTCAGGGTAGAGAGGCACTTAACCATGGCCACTTTCATACACCACAAACTGGCAGTGGGACAGGCTCTCGTCACCGCCACTGTCCCCTCTACTGTGGCCTGCAAAGGCATCTTGGAGGCGGAAGAATCACATACCGTTGCCTGATGTGCACGTATTGTGTGAGCATGAAATGTACTTAAAGACCAAAAGCACAGCACGCTTATGTAACCCTGAAGCACCAGGGACTTTAGCCCAGAGAGGGGATAAATTCCAGGGAAAAGTGCTCCGCATTACTGGGTTGTTCCTGCAACTTGATCTGTGGTCCCCACTTCCCAAGGATGTGGCCAGTGGCCAGAGCCCCTTCGTGTTGCCAGCAGCCTGCCCTGTAGCCACAGGCAGGGGGATCCGGCCTGCTTCCGTGTCTCCGCTGGTTTTATGGGCATATTTCTCACACCCTGTTCTGCTATTAAAAATAAAAATAAAATGAGGCACACATCACATGTCTCCGGCTGCAAGACCCATTTCCTTCTAATAAGCTTCTCGTTTGCCTGGGCTTTCCCTACCCTGGAAAGATTAAATCTCCAGAGGCTCCTATGATGGATTTCTAGTTTTGTACTTTTTTTTTTTTTTTTTGTCCCTGTTATTTTGAAAGAAAACGAAGTTAGTGAGCTTTGTCTGCCTTTGCAGACACACACACTCTCTCTCTTTCTTTCTCTCTCTCTCTGTCTCTACCCAGGAGCCAGGAGCAGATATTCTGGGCAAACAGAATTACAGCTTTGTCCCACTTACTGGGGGCCACAGAAAACAGAACTCTGAGCTGATGTGTACCTGAGCGGTGCTGGAGCAGGGCTGGAGCAGGGCTGGCCTGGTTACTCACGGCAGAACAGCAAACCGTGGGGGTTCGAGGACTCGGGGAAGCGTGTCCCTTCCCAGGGCAGTTCCAGGATGGACGCTGTCCGACTCCAGCAGCCCAAGGGGGAGGCAACTGTAGAGCAGCCCGGGCAGTGCGGTGGGGATCAGGAGGCATACCCTTCAAGGCCCTCATTTCCAGGCCGAGTTCACAAACATCCCTGGTCCGGCCTCTCCGGGGTGACCCGTGTAGGGATACAGGCCAGTTCGTTTGTAAGATCCAGGACATACAGGGGATCCCCGGAAAGAGGCCAAGCCCTGTAATAGCCAGGGAGCTCACGACTGAGTCAGACGGAGGAGAAGTGGAGATGTGACTCGGGAAAGGAGAACAGGGGGCAGAGGTCAGCCGGAAGCCGGCCATCCAGATGGCCCGCCTAGGACCCTGGCCTCTTCTTTGACTCCAGCCTGGGCCCCTGTCATCATCTGACATTTTCTATTGCCGCATGCTTTGTGCCAGTTCTGGAAGTAGAGGCCTGATGTAGAGGCTAGCACCCAACCCATTTTTCAGAAGGGGGGATTGAGGCTGAGGGAGAAGCCCGCCCCCGCTGCAGGGCAGGGTCAGGCTGACTTCCTGGTGAGCTGACTCCCACCTTGGGAGCCCCTGCGTCTGCATCCTCCTGCCCTTGGCATCTGGGCTCAGGCCATATGAGGCCGTGGTCTCCGCCCCGCTGTCCTCGAGTGCTGAGTGCCATGACCTCAAGCTGAGCAGTGGCTCTGAGCTCTTTCCGGGCCACCTGGGACTTGGTAGGAAAACATATGGCTGCCTTAGGGAATCTTGGGCATGTTTCATTGGTGAGAAAAGCCTAAAAGCGCAGACAAACCCCTTGATTCAGAATTTGGACCAGACTGAAATTTTTTCTTTATCCTCAATGGAAAAAAAGAGGGGCGTTTGAACAGCAGATTAATAGGGTATGAAGGAGAACACAGGCTTCCTGTTCTTCTCTTAAACACTTTAACAATGTCCACAGATCCCCAGAAAAGGTCTGGAAGGACCTTAGGGATCCTCGTGGCCAACCCAGCTCATTTTACACATGAGAAATCTGAGGCCTCCGGGTTTGGCTGTGGACCTAATTAGCTAATGCGCCTGGCCAGGAGCCTAGGGTCCCGGCGCACAGGCTGGTCTTCTGTCTGCTGGAGCCCACACCTATTCTCAGAAAGCATTCAGCAGGCAGAATTCGTACCCATGGTGAATCTGCTACTTACATGGGATCCTTACTTGTGCAGGGAGGATCCACCATTGGACACCTGTCTGGGTAGCGCCCCCTTCAGGGTGTGGGTGGGAGTCCGAAGACGGATGACCCCCCCCGCCCCCGGCCCACCGCCCGACCAGTAGCAGACAGGGAGAGAACATTGGCCATGGTGAGCAAAGATGTTTTTGTGGGAGGCCTGACATGCTTTGGGCAGGTAAAGAGGAAGACAGGGCATCTCAGGTGGAAATACCGGCTGGGACAGTGCAGCGGTCGGAAAACGGGGCCCTGGAGGTACCAGGCCCTCATCCCTAGATCCTGTAAATATTTCCTGGGGAAAAAAAGGCTTTCGCAGATGCTAAGTTGAGGACCCTGCGGTGAGGAGCTTATCCTGGGTTACCTGGGAGGGCCCTAGATGCCGTCACGAGTGTCCTGATAAGTGAGAGGCAGGGGAAGATGGGAGACAGCAGAGGAAAAGGTGATGGGGCCATGGAGGCAGAGAGATTGGAGCGACCTGGCCACAAGCCGAGGAAGGAGAGGCAGCCACCAAGAGCCGGAAGAGGCAAGGGACAGATTCTGCCCTAAGAGACCACAACCCCGTCCGCACCTTGATTTTGGTCCAGGGGTACTGATTTCGTGCTTCTGGCTTCCAGATGCTTCGAGAATAAATTTCTGTTGTGGTAAGCTGCCACGTTTGTGGTGATTTGTGACAGCAGCCGCGGGAAATTGGTACCAACGGGAAGGGACGAAGCCTGTTTGGGTGAGGGTGTGGTTCAGGGTATTTGCCGGGAGCACGGCCAGATATTTAGGGAGGTATTTAGTAGGTAAAGGGGTTAGGCCCAGTGTCTCGTGTTAGTTGGAGGAAGTCCTGCAAGCTTCTGCATGGATCTTTCCCTCCCGGCTGGAGCGTAGGGCTCTGGAGGAGAACCACGGCACCCAACAGATTGTTGTTCGTTCTCTGCGGCACTTAATTCCGTGCTCCCTGGGTACAGACAGCCGATACTTGTTGAACGGCATGATGGATGTTGGCAGCTGCCATACCTGGGCTTGCACCGGCTTTATTGATGAGCGGTCAAAGCCGGCCAAGTCTGCTGTTCAGATCCCATTGATGAACCTGTCATCTTGAGACCACGGTCTCGAGTGAATTCCCTGTGCCCTGCCTCGCGGTGGTAGGATGTGGTGGGACGCACCCAGCCCACCCAGGACTGACGGGCTGCCGGGGCTCTGGAGGGAGGGGCTCTGGGTGGAACGCAGAACAGCTCAGGTTGGGGTCAGAGGACAGGCGATCACCTGCCGAGTGGAGTGGCCTTATTGATAGCAGAGTCCAATTCTCCGCCGGCCCGGAGAGGATGTGATTAAAGATGCCCTTTGGGCCTTTATGACACTCTTATCGATCCGAGGTTGTTTATAGCCATAAAACAGCTGTAAATTAGAGGCATGAGATAAAAACAGGAGGATACTTAACTCCTGTCTTCCTTTGAGGTTGAAAGAGCTCTCTGTACCTCTCCCACAGCGGTAGGGAGCTGAGACACCGGTGGGCAAAGGGGAATCTCTTCTTTCCTGCAAACGAATGGCCCAGGTTAAGAGGCAGCTCTCTCCTCACAGCTGAAACCCAACTGCTCGTTCCTGCTCAGGAAGTGTCCTCGGTTAACACGAGCGTCAACTGGGACCACAGTCCAACTGTGCGCCGACCGCGGGGTTTAAGGATGGTCCGGGCCTTCCAAAGCTGGTTTTCTTTTTTCCCTTCCCTTCCTTAGTTCTCATTTCCTTTTCTCTTCCTTTCTGTTTGCTTTTTCTTTTCTTCCTCTCTTTTCTTTTGTCCCTCGTTTGGCTGCTTCTTTTATCTGATTAAACGGTTCTGACCTATTGCTATTCGTAAAGCAGTTAGGAGTGTTCAGCAGAGTATCACCAATCATTTCAGCGCAAGAGACCAAGACGTGTGACCGTTGGACCTTCTTTGCTTTCCCCTTGTAGAGATCCGAGAGGCCTTTCGGGTTCTGGACCGAGATGGGAACGGCTTCATCTCCAAGCAGGAGCTAGGAATGGCCATGCGCTCTTTGGGGTACATGCCGAGTGAGGTGGAACTGGCCATCATCATGCAGCGCCTGGACATGGACGGTGAGACCCCGGCACGCGGCACGGCCCCCGAGATGAGCCCCAGCTTGTCAGCGAGACTCCCCCCCGCCCCCAAGCTTATTCATTTGTTTTGAGACACAGAGAGTGTGAGCAGGGGAGGGGCAGAGAGAGGGGGAGAGAAGGAGAATCCCAAGCAGGCTCCGAACTGTCAGCGCAGAGCCCCACCCGGGGCTTGAACTCATGAATTGTGAGATCGTGACCGGAAGCGAAATCAAGAGTTGGACCCTTAACTGGCTGAGCCACCCGGGCGCCCCAGCGAGACCTTGGTGTTAAAGGGCCTTGCACTTGGGGTCAGAAGGCTTGGGCTCATGTCTCAGTTTACATTTGAGGGCTAGATTAGGGTTTTTCAAACAATATTCCGTGGAGTCCCAGGGCCCTGCAGAGGTGGTTCTGAGGCCACGGGCAGGGCAGGGTGAAGAAGGAGGCTGGGCGAGTGGAACAGCCACCATAATTCTTTCCACCTCCCCTCCCTCTCTTTTAAATAGCGTTACTGAGCCAGAACTCACATGCCATAACATTCACCCACTGAAATTTTGTGAATCAGTGGCTTTTAGTGTATTCACAGATTTGGGTAACCAATGCCATAATCAATTTTAGGACATTTTCACCACTCCGAAAAGAAGCTCTGCCTTTTAGCTGCCACCTCTCAATCCCTCTATCACCCAAGCCCTAGGCAACCACTAATCTACTGGTCTCTGTGGATGTGCCTCTCTGGACATGTCATATCAATGGAATCCCACAACGTAGGGATCCTTTGTGACTGGCCGCTCTTACTTAGCATAATGTTCGTAAGGTTTCTCCATATTGTAGCGTGTATTAGTACATTTTTTTTTCTTTTTTACGGCCAAATCATGTGCCGTTGTCTGGGTAGAACAGCTCTTTCCTATCTGTTTTACTTACTGGGTTTCTATATACAACCTCACGGGGGCGGGGGCGGGTCAGGGAGTGAGGTTTCACTGTACTTTCAAAAAGTTCTAAAAAAACAACACCTGACATCTCTGAGGTTCTTTCCTCGTCTAAAACCCGGAGGCTACCCCAAACCTGTTGTGACCCCCCCCCCCCCGACGTTCAGATTCTGCCTTGACTGAAGGTCCAAGAAAAAGCCTTCTTCTTTTTTTTTTTTTCAACACCCTCCCCCCCTCTGAAAAGCAGCTTGATCCCGGGCCTCCGGGGTCCAGCGTGGTGGGCATTGGGACTCTCAGGTAGAGCATGAAGTGTGTAAGTAAAAAAAAGGAAGCAGGGGATGATGGGGTCGGGAAGTCCTTTGAAGGAAAGGACCATGGGAGGGAGATGTTTGCTTGGCCTGCAAACATACAGGCCAGCTTGCAACTTGCAACTTGCAAACTTCCAATCTTCCTGATTGGAAGAAACCGCTCGCTCCTGTTACTTTGCTGGAGTTGCCGGAAGGATGATAATAAGGGTGGCCATATGGCGAATGAACCCCAGCGCCAACCACGAAGCGCAGCTGTGACCATTTATTTTCTGGTTCAGGAAAGAGATGTTTCATCAGGGGTGTTCAGCGGTATGAGCAGTCCCAGCCTTGTCCTTAACGGCTCTGATTGATTGTGATTCACCATGTCTTTGCAGGCCTGATTTTGACCTTGCTTTATATTTAGCTGCTTGCTTTAGATATTTCTGAAAAGCCGGAGCGAAGCACATATCGTATAGCAAAGTCTGTTTTCCGTTGACCCCCATCATCATTTCGGAGATACATTTCCAGAAAAAGTTTCCTTCTTAAAATAATAGAAATCTTAATTTATACCTCTGTTCGTGGAACGAAGATTTTGCGCTTTTGAGTCTCTGCCCACAACTCGTAGAACAAAACCTAAGTGGAATGGACTAGAAGCAAATGGAATTAGTTACATTTAATAAAAAAAAAAAAAAAATGAGCCAGGGCTATTGTGGGTGAGTTACTCCGGTGAAATCGTGGGGTCTGCCTCAAAGTTCTTTCCGGTTCTTTGTGTATTCAGTCATCAGATCTCAGCTCACAGGGAGTTTTTACATTGTTGCAAATCTTCCCTGATTCCACGAGGTCTTGGAGTCCCGAGGGATCTTGTGCGCCCGTGGCAAATTTCCGTTCGGTTTAAGAGCTTTCAAGTGTCACCAATTTACTTACCGCTCATCTTACTCAAAGGAATGCCAAAGGAAGAACTTCCCAGAAGTTAAAAGAACTTCACAGTTCTCTTGCAGAGAATTTCTGTTAGTTCCTTTAACAAAAGCTGAGGCCGTCAGCTGCTTTGCAGTCACTCCATCAGGTAAAGACTTTTACTTTTTTTTAATATTTATTTTTTTTTGAGAGAGAGAGAGAGAGTGCAAGGGCAGAGAGAGAGAGAGAGGAGCACAGAGAATCTGAAGCAGGCTCTGTGCCGACAGCAGAGAGCCCGACTTGGGGCTCAAACTCATGAACCTTGAGATCATGACCTGAGCCACCCAGGCGCCCCACATTTCTTTACATTTGAAGCTCAGCTTCTTCGAGGTTCTGTTTTGTTGCCCACACAAGCTTTAATACAGAAGGTATGAAGACAGGGCAGCCGTGCACAGAGAAGGAACTTTCTACCCAGTTTATTAATTGCCTAAGCGTGAAAAGAACTAAGTGATAGATGCCCAGTCTGAGACTGAACCGTGTCTTTAAGAGTTCTGCAAATGACGCTGGTAAGTGACATTTCTGGGGTACTGCATTCTGGATACGGATGGACTGTTTTTCAGTGTCTTTCTCTGAAATGGGCCTTTTGAGCTTCTGTTAAAACAAACAAACCAAAAAATGGGTCCTAATTATATCCTTCCTTTCTAGCTTCTGTAACTGGGAGTTCTCCACGGAGATTCAGCCTTACTGAATTAAGTTATTCTCTGGCATGAAACTCCTGGCGTGGCAGAAATTTTTATGGGGATAATGCCAAAAACACGGGGTGTCTGGGCTGCAGCCTAAGCTCCATGCTTAGCTTGTAAGATGATGGTGCCTCCGGGCCCGCAGACCCCGGTGTCCCGGGGCAGCGGGAGAGGGGGCAGTGCCTCCGTCCATCCAAGCTGGCCGTGATTAGGAGCGGGTCTGGCCCACACACCGCTCTTCTCTTTCTGGGGTCCCTGCCGGTCTGCCCGACGGTGAGGTCATACCTTCGGCACAAGGCCCGGCTGGAGTAGCCTAAGTGTGTCTGTGCAACCCAATTTGACACATGAGGCTTTCATTAGGTGGTTCCTCGGGAGTGGGGTGCCTTGCCGCCTAAGCGTGTAATAGCAAGCTCCCTGGATTAGGCAGCTCGGCGGGATTTCCTGGACACAGAGCCCGCAGCCAGACAGCTGCAGCCTGTGTGTGTGGAGCTGGTTTTCCAGAGGACACCATGGAAGGCAGGCTGCAGGGTCTGGGATTGCTGTCTGGGCCTGTGGCCAATTTGCATTCAGCGCTGCCCCTGCGTGTGTGTGCGTGCACACGCGTGTGTGCGCCGTGAGGGCAGATGTGCTCAGAGTTAAATAAACAGAAAACCAGAATTTGCGCCTGATGCCCATTGCTTCCTCTTTGGCCCTTGACTGCAAAGGCTCTTTCTCGTCACTTTGACTCCATTCCACACCCCCTGGTGCTCGCGGTTCTTCTTCCGTTTTATCAGCCTCTGCAGCCGAGGGGACTTTTGCCCGAACGCCAGCTGGGAACCAGAATCCCCCTTTCCTGGATGCTTTTGGCCAGGATCTCCCCTTCAGCCCAGAAACTGCAAGCCTGCAGATCTCGCAATGCAGCCCCTGGAGGCATTTAATTAAGCCCAGCGCCCTAAGGCCTGCCTCGCATGTGGGGGAAGCAACTTCTCTCCATTGCCTTTTGCTACTGGTCATGTGCCGCCTTTGGAAGAATTGACAAATTAGTCACCCCAAAAAGTATCTGCACCCAAAAACAGTATCTGCAAAGCTTACCACTTTCATAGAAGCGGGTTGAGAAAGGCTGCTTGAAAAGGACTCGGGTTTTCTGCCACGACCCGTCTGTTCCTCACACCTCTGCGTTTCCCACGGTGGCTCCGGGGGCCCCTCCGAGCCTGCAGCCTCCTTCACAGGGGAATAGGCCCTGGTGTCTTCAAGTCCCAAGGGCTAGTTTTGACTGCTCTCCAGATTTTAATAGTTTCACCAGCCACACCCATGTGGCCATCTGGAACGAATTCAGCTAGCTTTGCACACAGTTTCCCAAAAGCAGTCAAACCAAAAGACATTTTCGGCCACTTGGGGCCTCTGCAAGGGCCCCACTCGCGGGTGCCGATGCCAACCTCTCCCCCTGCAAGCTTCCCTTGGGGGCTCCTGCCCTTACAGAACAGAAGGCCCTCTTTTGAAACCAAGGTAGGCCTTGCCTT
Organism: Panthera leo; assembly: GCF_018350215.1. Taxonomy (NCBI): domain Eukaryota; kingdom Metazoa; phylum Chordata; class Mammalia; order Carnivora; family Felidae; genus Panthera; species Panthera leo. The sequence continues at coordinate 14,648,572 of NC_056694.1, read as the reverse complement.
CTTTCTCCTCGATTTCCTTTCTGCCTCTCGAAGGTGCAGAATGTCAGGAAATTCCAGCAAATGTGGGCTTTTGAAATGACTTCCTATCTCTTAATGGGTTCGTAGTTTGCTTTTAGGCCCACCTCTGTCTGGAGAGTGAATTTGACCCCGTTTAGCTCGACCTTGAAAAGATTTATCAGGCGGCCGCTGTGTGTGAACTTGCTCATTTCTGTGGTTGGCCAGGTTCACTTTGGTTCATTTTGAGACAAGTCACTGAACTGCAAAGAACAAAACCGTGGCCGGAGTCACGTGGCACCGTTAGCAATGGGCCTGTTGTGCCCACGCCTTCGCATGCACGTCTTCCCCACCTCGGCTGCCTGTTCCTTACAGGTACGTCCTTTGCCGATTAGTCACGATCATGACCTCTCCTGTGACCATTTGCGATCTCCTAGAAGACGAAAGTGGAAGCCTAATTCGGAGGAGCGCTCACGTCTGCCTCACATTCATGCAAGTCTGGTACTGGTGTGGATGCTCTGGGACTGTTGTGAGCTAGAACGCACGCTTGTTTCCTGTGTGTGAGGGAAGATGCTTGCCCACAGTCTGCATGAGTGAAGCAGAAGGCGTATAGTGGGCGGAGGGACACTTGGGGCTTTGTAGCCGAAAACAGAAGGTCTTGAACCTGATGCACATCAGAAAACACCTGGGGGGCGTGTTAAAAAACAGACCAGTAGAGTCAGACTCACAGCGGGGCCCAGAAGCCTGCAACCTTCTTTAACAATCTCATCAAGTTACAGACAGCAGTGTGTCTGTCCACTGACATAACCAGGGGACTTTGGACCCAAGGAAAAATCTAAAGCTGTGAGCACTTGTCTGAGCAAGAAGGTCTGACTTAGAGGTAAATGCCTGTAAGGCAGAGGAGATTTTTCCTTTGGGAATTTGACGAAGGACGAGGACAGTCTGTGGTCGGCCAGCCCTGCCTGAAGGCAGGAGTCCCTCCCAGACAGACCTCACTCCTCCGGATGCCCCAGCTTTCTCCCTCCTCCGTCCGTGGGCCAGGGACCTGCAGACTAGGCATCACCTGGGAGCTTGCTTAAAATGCCAAAGCTCGGGTCCACCCCAGATCTGCTGATTCAGAGCCTGCATTTTTTAAAGTTATTTACTTATTTTGAGAGAGAGAGCGAGCGAGCTCACATGGGGGAGGGACAGAGAGAGGGAGAGAGAGAGAGAGAGAGACAGAGAGAATCCCAAGCAGGCTCTGTACTCATGTGGGGCTCGTAGTCACTAACAGTGAGATCATGATCTGAGCTGAAATCAGGAGTCAGACGTGTAAGTTGGACTGAGCCACCCAGGTGCCCCAAGAGCCTGAATTTTAACCACAGTTCCAGGTTATACATATATGCAGGAAAGTTTGAGAAGTGCTAGTCTAAGGCACAACTTTGAGAAGGTGTTTCCTTGTTTGAGGTTATCTCCGTGGAGTGAGGCCCCTCCCCAGTCTCCTGCCTGAAACTCGCCACCCAGGGATTCGCGACTTACAAACTGGAAGTAATTCACAAAGCCAAAGTCCTGGCGGAGGTCAGTTACAGGAATATATCCAAATATTTGCCTTTGTGAATACCACAAATAGCATCAAACTATTATATATGTCACTCCTTGTCAGTGCATTATTGCTGAATGTACTTGGATCTTGCCATGGTTAAGTCTTAGCTGGATGAGGATAACGATGACCAACGCTTATGTAAGCTCACCATGTCCCCAATAACAGCAGAATAACACAGGTGCAGTCTTTACCTTGGCCACACACTGTTATAGGCTTCATTAACTTTTTAACTTTATTAACTTCTTTGTTCTCATATCATAGGTACTAAGTAGTAGGATTCTCATTTTTGTAGATGACAAAAATGAAGTAAGTAACTTGCCTGGTTCACGTTGCTGGTCAGACCATATGAATTTAAGGTCTTAACCACATATCTTGTAGATACATTATTTGTGTGTGTGTGTGTGTGTGTGTGTGTGTGTGTGTGATTTTGGTGGGTATAGATCACTTAGGGTGACAGCAGGGCATTGAAGCGGTGACTAAACAGGACACACACATACACACGTACTCCAGGGTCATGACGTCACCTAGGTATTTCAGACCTATAGGTGAATGTGTTGGTTACCAATTACTGTTCCAGATAGTCTCCTGCTGTCACCTTTGGATGGATGACAAGCTCCAGCCACTTCTGAGGTTATGCTGGTAGGAGTCAAGCCTGACCCTAGAACAGAGTCTATGAATTGAAGGATGGTTGCTCGTTGCTTTAATGAGGGGAATCCTTTTTAGGTCCTCTGGGGATATATAGTTGGGGTAGATGTTCATGAGAAATCAACTCCAACCTTCCTGACTCTGGGAGCAATTCCTTCTTCTGTGTTATGCCAGGGAAAGTCTATCATCTTAAACGTATTGATAGTTGGCCATATTGAATCCAACCTTCAGCCAAAGATCAGACTGTCTGAGCCACTTCTAACTACCCAAACCAAGGTAATAAAAACAATTTCTGGTAATGAGTACCCATTTCAGTAAGAGCGTCCTCAGCGGATATTATATTCCCTCTCCCTTGTTTTAGCGCCCTGGAATCCAATGTTAACACTGATAGAAATTACCAGCATCTCACCTCTCTGTGTTCTCTCCTACCGGACTTGAAACTTCTCCTGGGACGTGTCCGATCTGATCGTAAGCATGGAAGTAAAGGCAGCAAAATTCGGTGGGAGTAGATCTTGAAAATAGGCATCCCCCTTCAAGGCAGCCACTGCAGCTGTGTTTCTTCCAGATCTTCAAGCTGGTCTTGTCTGATCTCAGGGAGATCTCAGAGAGGACACGAGGGAGACTCGGGCATTCTGTATTCTGAATCCACCCAGAGATCCCCATTCCAAGACTTAGGTCGCACTCCTTTCCTTCCGATCAGTGCCCTAAATTTATTTTACATCAGAGATCTGGGGAGTCCATGATCGCAACTTAACAACTCTACAGACCACGCAGTGAACCTTGGGGTCCTGCCTGCAGTTGCCTGAAGCACGTGATTCTTTTGGGGCCACCTTGGAATCACTCTTGTCCTCTGACTGTGACCAGAGCTGAGAGTTTCAAGGTCTGAGCTTGTTTTCTCTCTCAAGGGCGTTCACAAGCAGCCCGCCCTCCACATTCCTTGTAGTCATCATTGCTGCCGTAAAGGTCAAACACAGGAACTACATGGGTCTTCGAAAGCCTTGCTTTCAATAATTATTTTATCCCAAGAAACCACAGATGACATTTAATTAATTATGATCCCACTTCTGTCAAGGATACCCGTATCCTGTTTTTCACTGGCAGGAAGGTCAGTGCTTCATTTAATAATAGAGGTGAGCAAACCAGTCTCAGAATCCCATTTGGGAAGGTTGTTTCTTCCTGGTATACACACTACATCATGAACACAGAAACCGTGTTGGATTCCTAGAGGCAAGAGTATTATGTGGAAGACAAGAACTTGCTACAGTCCTTCATACGTAAATAACATTTCTGTCAGGCAAGGTGTACCGGAAGGAATACGTGAGAGGGCCATCTCAGAACACCCCGACCGGTATTGAGCGTTATTTAATAAGTCATTCCTGGAGCGCCTGGGTGGCTCAGTCGGTTGAACATCCGGCTTCGGCCCAGGTCACAATCTCGAGGTCTGTGAGTTCAAGCCCCGCGTCGGGCTCTGTGCTGACAGCTCAGAGCCTGGAGCCTGCTTCGGATTCTGTGTCTCCCTCTCTCGCTGCCCCCCCCCCCTTATGCTCTCTCTCTCTCTCTCTCTCTCTCTCTGTCAAAAATAAATAAACATTAAAAAAATTAAAAAAAATAAACCAGAAATTAATAAAAGTTTGACTAAGGATCCTACCCATTTGGAATCTAAAAATTAAAAACCAAAAACCCTTCCAACTTAATGAATAATTTCATGAGTTGACTCTTAGAAAAAAATGCAATACATTGAAAAATATAGCATATTTAATTAAGAATTAAATAGAGTTGCCACTAAAACTGGAATGAAAAAATGTGGGAAGTTTAAAGAAGAATACTTGATACAGTTTTGTGAAAATACATTTGAACATCTACACGAAATGGAGATTTTTCTGGAAAATATAAATTCTTGAAATGAAGTCAAGCCCAAGTAAGTAGTCCAACCAGGAACTTGCCTACTTGCAGGCTTACCAGCCAAATACAGCTTATAGCCCTGTTTTATTGGGCTCACACGTCATTTTATAAAGCAGAAAACCTCATGTTAAAAATATGCACTTCTCTGGGGCGCCTTGGTGGCTCAGTTGGGTCAGTGTCCGACTCTTGATTTCAGCTGAAGTCATGATCTCACGGTTCCTGGGATCAAGTCCTGCGTCAGGCTTTGCACTGACAGTACGGAACCTGCTGGTGATTCTCTCTCTCTCTCTCTCTCTCTCTCAAAATAAATACAAATAAAAAACTTAAAAAATATGCACTTCTCTCTCCTCTTAAAACCTTGGAGAATTTAACAAGACTGGACCAAATTCCTTCGCTACAAAAATTTGGTGGACCTGAATGGTGAGGGGATCTTCCACTGCTATGGCAATTCCTTCTTCCTTTCCCTTAGTTTTAATTCTATAATGTTTTTGTGTTTGTTTCGTCTTTCTGTGTGTGTTCCCGTGTTGCTTATTTGTTGTCATTTCTAGTAACTTCCGTAGCTGACTTATTTTAATTTTTTTTTTATTATTTACTAACTAAGGCAACTAAGGCAGGAAATTTGCCACTGAGAAGAGCTTTAGTAATGTCTCCCACGTTTTGATAGTTTTATTGTTTCCCTGTTGGCTTCACAATATTTTATCGTGTGTTTTCATTCCCTCTGCCACTCTACAGATTCTTTAGGAAAGCGTTTTATGATTTCCAAGTCACTGGAATTTTGAGTTTCTAGTTTACATTTAAATTTTCTAGTTTTATTGCATTGTGGAAAGTAAATATGACCTATTTGGGACGATTTTCTTTGTAACCAAGAATATGAGCTTTTATGAAGGTATCGCCTTTGTGGTGCGAGGCTTTCGTACGTGCATAGAAGTTACCTTCGTATTACCTGTATTTCTTCCACCTGTATTTTTCGTTATTTCATCTGAGATAAGTAACTTTGATGTGTTGAACTCTCCCACTGCTGTTACCTTGTTTCCTTGGTTTACTTCCAAGGAATTTTCATTACGATTTTCAATTCTCTGTCTGCCCTCATAGTAGATTTTATCTTTTATCAACATCAGTGTTCTTTAAACACTTTTAATTATGCTTTTGCCTTATGTTGATTTTTGCCGCATAACCTTTTTGCCCGTGTTTGCATAACATTCATTGTTAAAGTGTGGTCATTGGGGAATATTCACCATTATTCTGCTTCTTCCAGGGAACACAGCCTGGTGCACTCCTGCCCTCTCTGTGTGAAACGTCTACACAATATATGCCCGGATGTTTTCTTTTTTCTTTTTTCTTTTTTTTTTTTTAGTATCTGAAGGGCTTTTTTTTTTATTTTATTTTTAAAATTTACATCCAAATTAGTTAGTATATAGTGCAACAATGATTTCAGGAGTAGATTCCTTAGTGCTCCTTCCCCATTTAGCCCATCCCCCCTCCCACACCCCCTCCAGTAACCCTCAGTTTGTTCTCCATATTTATGAGTCTCTTCTGTTTTGTCCCCCTCCCTGTTTTTATATTATTTTTGTTTCCCTTCCCTTGTGTTCATCTGTTTTGTCTCTTAAAGTCCTCATATGAGTGAAGCCATATGATATTTGTCTTTTTCTGACTGACTAATTTCACTTAGCATAATACCTTCTAGTTCCATCCATGTAGTTGCAAATGGCAAGATTTCATTCTTTTTGATTGCTGAGTAATACTCCATTGTACATATATACCACATCTTCTTTATCCATTTATCCATTGATGGACATTTGGGCTCTGTCCATACTTTGGCTATTGTTGATAGTGCTGCTATAAACATGGGGGTGCATGTGTCCCTTCGAAACAGCACACCTGTATCCCCTGAATAAATACCTAGTAGTGCAATTGCTGGGTTGTAGGGTAGTTCTATTTTTAGTTTTTTGACGAACCTCCATACTGTTTTCCAGAGTGGCTGCACCAGCTTGCATCCCCACCAACAATGCCAAAGAGATCCTCTTTCTCCGCATCCTCGCCAACATCTGTTGTTTCCTGAGTTGTTAATGTTAGCCATTCTGACAGGTAGAAGGTGGTATCTCATTGTGGTTTTGATTTGTATTTCCCTGATGATGAGTGATGTTGAGCATTTTTTCATGTGTCAGTTGGCCATCTGGATGCCTTCTTTGGAGAAGTGTCTATTCATGTCTTTTGCCCATTTCTTCACTGGATTATTTGTTTTTTTGGGTGTTGAGTTTGATAAGTTCTTTATAGATTTTGGATACTAACCCTTTGATATGTCATTTACAAATATCTTCTCCCATTCTATGGGTTGTCTTTTAGTTTTGTTGATTGTTTCCTTTGCTGTGCAGAAGCTTTTTATTTTGATGAGGTCCCAGTAGTTCATTTTTGCTTTTGTTTCCCTTGCCTCTGGAGACGTGTTGAGTAAGAAGTTGCTGTGGCCAAGATCAAAAAGGTTTTTGCCTGCTTTCTCCTTGAGGATTTTGATGGCTTCCTGTCTTACATTTAGGTCTTTCATCCATTTTGAGTTTATTTTTGTGTATGGTGTAAGAAAGTGGTCCAGGTTCATTTTTACGCATGTCGCTGTCCAGTTTTCCCAGCACCACTTGCTGAAGAGACTGTCTTTCTCCCACTGGATATTCTTTCCTGCTTTGTCAAAGATTAGTTGGCCATATGTTTGTGGGTCCATTTCTGGGTTCTCTATTCTGTTCCACAGATCTGAGTGTCTGCTCTTGTGCCAAGGATGTTTTCATTTTTAATTATCCTGAGAGCCTTTTTATGGGCAACCTTAACCTATCCTTTATTTCAGAACTTTTACATTGGGTCTTAATTCTTCATTTTGCATTAGGCTGGTTCCATGTGTACTGTTTTCTTTGTCTTTTTAAACTGCAGTGTGTTTTTTAAAATTGAAGTATAACTGACATGTAATGCCACATTATGTTAGTTTCAGGTGCACAACGTGATGATTCGATATTTCAATATCATGATACAATGATCACAGTAAGTTTAGTAAACATCTGTTACCACGCATAGTTACAGAATTTTTTTTCTTGTGATGAGAACTTTTAAAATCTACTCTCTTGGGGCGCCTGGGTGGCTCAGTCGGTTGAGCATCCGACTTCGGCTCAGGTCATGATCTCGCGGTCCGTGGGTTCGAGCCCCGCATCGGGCTCTGTGCTGGTGGCTCAGAGCCTGGAGCCTGCTTCGGATTCTGTGTCTCCCTCTCTCTCTGACCCTCCCCCGCTCATGCTCTGTCTCTCTCTCTCTGTCAAAAATAAATAAAACATTAAAAAAAATTTAAAAAAAATAAAATAAAATCTATTCTCTTAGAAGCTTTAAATTATGTAATACAGTACTACTAGCTACAGTCATCATGATGTACATTATGTCCCCATGACTTATTTATTTTTTTTTTATTTTATTTTTTTTTTAATTTTTTTAACGTTTTATTTATTTTTGAGACAGAGAGAGACAGAGCATGAACGGGGGAGGGGCAGAGAGAGAGGGAGACACAGAATCGGAAGCAGGCTCCAGGCTCTGAGCCATCAGCCCAGAGCCTGACGCGGGGCTCGAACTCACGGACCGCGAGATCGTGACCTGAGCTGAAGTCGGACGCTTAACCGACTGAGCCACCCAGGCGCCCCATGACTTATTTATTTTATAACTGGAACTGTGTATCTTTAACTCCCTTCACCCATTTCACCCAGCCCCTCCCCCCCAGCCCCCACCTCTGGCAACCACCAATCTGTTCCCTGGATTAATTGATCAATTGATCCATCTACCTACCTGCCCATCCATCCATCCATCTATCCACACACACCACATTTTCTGTATCCATTCGTCCATTGGTGGACATTTGGGTTGTTTTCATGTCTTGGCTCTTGTACATAATGCGGCAGTGAGCACGGGGGTGCATGTATGTTTTCAAGTTAGTGTTTTTGCTTTCGTTGGATAAATACCCAGAAGTGGGATGGCTGAATCATCTGGTAGCTCTATTTTAAAATTTTCGAGGCACCTCCATACTGTTTTCCATAGTGGCTGCACCATTTGCAAGTCCATCAACAGAGAGTGAGGGTTCCCTTTGCTCCACTTCCTGGCCAATGCTTGTGGTTTTGTTGGTAACAGCCATTCTAGCAGGTGTGAGGTTCTGTCTCACTGTGGTTTTGATTTGCGTTTCCCTGATGATTAGTGATGTTGAGTACCCTTTCATGTACTTGCCGGCCATCTGTAGGTCTTCTCTGAAAGAATGTCAATTGAGATGCTCTGCCCATTTTTTAATCGATTGTTTGGTTGTTTTTTGTGTTGTTTTTTGTTTTTTTGTTTTTTTTTGCTATTAAGTCGTATAAGTTCTATTTATATTTTGGATATTAACCCCTTATCAGATACATAATTTGCAAATATTTTTTCCCATTTTGTAGGTTGCCTTTTCATTTTATCCATGGTTTCCTTTGCTGTGCACAAAGGATGTTTGTTTGCTTGTTTCTCTAAGTATTCTTGCGGTTGTTTGGAAGGTAGATTTCTTGATTTCACTTTTTCTAGTAATGTCCATAAAGGTTTGGTGAACTGATCTCTAACACCAGTTACAAATTAGTAACAGTCTTTTTTATGGAAGATGAGAAATGAAATGTTTCCTTCCTTTCTCTTTTCTATTCTTTGTTAATTTCAACATATGGTTATTATAAATGTGCTTCCCTTCCCTTTCTAAAAATAATTTTCGGGCTTAAAGAATATTATCAATTTTATAGCTATTTTTGAAACAATTATTTTGCCTGTACATTTAACTAATTTCAGTGCTGACACGCAGCCACATTTACCACGATTTCTGTTTCTTTTTTTAAAAATTAATATACATCTGTTCGGCATAAACTTTCCAAAATTTCTGTCTTTTCTTTTCTTTTTTTTTTCAGGAGGTTTACCTCAACCCTATACCTACCTGCGACTATTTCTGCCTGAGAATGTTTCTGTTGACACACACAATTCAATTTAGGTACAAGATTCTTGGGTTTTGGCCTCTTTTAAAGTTCAGTGATTTCTACTCCATTATTTTGGGTTTTTGACATCAAGAAGCTCACTGCAATCCTGCTGTGTATTTCTTGCAATCAACCTAATTGTGGTGGGGGCGGGGTGCATCCTATTACTGGCGAAGTGTGAATTTCTCACCTTCTCTGCTTCTCTGGCTTGTCACTGTTCATGCTGGTTAGTAAGTTGGTTCTTGCTGTTCTTAGGGCTTATGATGTGATTCACACTCTGGATGTTTAGACTGAGGTTTTTTGTTTTTTGTTTTTCCCTAGGAAACTTTTTTTTTTTTTTTTTTTTGTGCCCCTTTTGTTTTCTGTTTTTGCTTCATCAGATGTTAGTGTCCTAGCCTTCTGTGCGGGTTAGATCCTGGGCTGTGGTCTCCATATTTTCCCCTCACAGATGTCCATTCTGTCATTCTTCCGTCTTCTGGATTTCTCATATATACATTTATATCATACACCTATCTTGACTTCTTCACTACTTTGAGGCTTTCCTGTGAACCGTGTACTCATCACTGGGTTTTATTCCTGTAACCATACTTTCTCAGGTCTGTGTCATCTTTCCTGTCGCTTTTCTAATTTGGATGAGGTGGCATCCTCTCAGTGCGGTTGAGGAAATAAATCGGATACTTCCCAAACATTCTTTGGTAAATCCGTTTGGCAGTGAGGCAGTTGCCGAGTTCTGAGACGGTTGCTGGTGACTTTCGAACCACGAAATTCGCACACAGGTCTCTTGAGTTTTCAGAGTAGAGGCAGATCTATCTTGCCAAGGCTGACTCAGGGTCAAGCTGGACTAGGTTCCAGCAGAGATGGGTGCGGGCAGCAGTCAGATCCCCTTCCAGCACCAGGCAGAGAATGGGGTGACGTGAGGGAACTATAAGCAGGTTATTATAAGCCTAGGGAAATTGAAGAGAAACTGAGTAGGTGTCTCTTATGGTCTGGGTATGCATGGGATCCCTACAAAAATTCTCCCTGAAATTTCTGGATTTGCACTATGTGGGGGTCCCTGTTTTTTTCCCATTTCTGTCTTGTTTCTGTGGGTATAACTTTTAGATCAAATAATAATAGTAACTTCAGACATTTTTCTTGTTTCTGTTTGTTTTCATTGTTCTTTGTTGTTGTTGTTAAGGTTTATTTTTGAGAGAGAGAGAGACAGACAGACAGACAGACAGATGAAGTGTGAGCGGGGGAGGGGCAGAGAGACAGGGAGACCCAGAATCCAAAGCAGGCTCCAGGCTCTGAGCTGTCAGCATAGAGCCCGACACAGGGCTTGAACTCACTGTCTACGAGATCATGACCTGAACCGAAGTCAGATGCTGACCAACTGAGCCACCCAGGTGCCCCTCTAGTTTCTGGTTTTAATGGAAATGTCCCCAGAGTTGAACTGAAACTTGCAAATGGCCTTGATTGCTGTTTGGGATGGATATTAGTTATAATGGTAGGGCAACATCCTATTTTTGGCTTACCTTTTTTTCTTTAGTAGTAGCTACTCAGTATCTTTTTGGCATCTACTGAGATAATCCATAGTTTTTATTATTTTGCCTGTTGATGATATATATTATTTAATTGGATTTACTAAAATTAAAAAAACGCCTGCAGTTCAGGAAGATTCCTTCTTCATTAAAATGAGTTTCTCTCTCAATATCCTATTGTGTTTGACTAGCTGTGTTTTATTTTTTATTTAGGTTTTTGCATCTACATCCATAAAAAATAATTGATGTGTTGCCCTTCCTTTCCATTTGGCAGGGTTTTGTATCAGAGTTTTGCTGGTTTTATAAAGGTATTTGGGAGTTTTCCATCTTTTTATGCGCTGGAAGAGATTATAAAATAATCAGTTTTGAATATTTGAATGCATTCCTACAAAGTCATGTAAGCATAAAACCATCTTGAATGGTTCTTTACCAGTATTTAGTTTATATCGTATTTATGAACCTATTCAAATGATCCTTTTCTTTAGTAAATTTGATTTTGTTCCCAGAAATTACCCGTTTCTTTTGGATTTCAAATGTGTTAATGTAATGTCTGCTTGTCATTCTTCATATTTTATTGTCTTTTAATTCTGTAAATATATCATCTTTGTGATAAATGCACATATGCTTGTTTGATTTCTTTTATCTTAATATGATTTCCAGATGATCTTCCTTGCAAATATGTATTTTTTCCTCCAAGAATTGTTATCACTGTCTTGATTAGCAGTGAGATTAGTTCAATTTTGAGACCAGGGGTTTACATTGTAGATTCTAATTCTGCTAGGGAGTTTTTATTTTATTTGTATTTTTTTTCTTGTAGTGTTTTCTAGTTTTGTAGTATTTTTTTTAATCATTTCCCCAGCTTCCTTTCATTGCAGCCTGTTCTCAACAGATCTCTATTTTTTAATTGATTCACAATTCAAATACTATAGAATGCACAGTTCTTGAGTGATCAGTTTGATGAGTTTTGACAGTTACATACAGCAGTGTAACTCATACCCCAGTGTAAGATTTGAACAAAATAATTCCTTGATAAGTATTTGTTCCTACTGCTGTGGCTTATGTATTCGTTTCTTAATAGTGTCTTTTGATTAGCAGACATCTTAAGTTTGATTAAAGCCAATTTATCACTTTTTTTTTCCTTTGGAGTTCAGTGCTTTTTGATTCCCATCTAAAAAAAAATTAGCCTGCATCAATGTTTCGTTTTTTTTTTTAAGTTTATTTCTTTATTTGAGAGAGAGAGGGGCCATGAGCAGGGGAGGGGCAGAGAGAGAGAGAGAGGGAGAGAGAGAATCCCAAGCAGGCTTTGTGCTGTCAGTGCAGAGCCCGATGTGGGGCTCGATCCCACGACTGTGAGATCATGACCTGAGCCCAAATCAAGAGTCAAACGTTCAACTGAATGAGTCATCCAGGGGCCCCTGCCTGTATCAGTATTATAGAAATACTTGATTATGTTTTCTTCTAGAAGATTGATGGTTCTGGCTTTCACATTGAGGTCTGTGATCCACATGAAATTAGTTTTAGTGGATGGAGGAAGGTACAAGTTGAGATTCTGTTTGCACTAGTTTTTGGTTATTCTAAGCACAGTTTGTGAAAGACTTTGTTTCTTCTTTGAATTGACCTGAAACCTTGGTTGGATATTGATTGTTTCTGGATTGTGACAGTTTCTGGATTCTCTGTTCTTTTGATCGATTTCCTCCTTTGTGTACAGTAACATCATATTGTGCTGATTCCTATAGTATTATGCTCTCTCGAAATCAGGAAGTATAGGTCCTGAAACTGTTCATTTTTCCCAAATTGTTATGGTTATTCTGGATCCTTTATGGTTCCACACAGAGTTAAAAACATCAGCTCGTCAGGGTGCCTGGGTGGCTCAGTCGGTTAAGCCTCCAACTTTGGATTTCAGCTTAGATCATGATCTCATGGTTCATGAGATCAAGTCCCAAGTGGAGCTCTGTGCTCACAGTGCAGAACCTGCTTGGGATTCTCTCTCTCTCTCTCTCTCTCTCTCTCTCAGCCCCTCTCCCATTTGTACGTACTCACTTTCTCTCCCCCCCCCCCCCACTCAAAATAAATAAACATTTAAAAAAATAAAAAATAAAAGTCAGCTTGTCAATTTTATCAACAAAACTATCTGGGGTTTGTATTCCAATTGTGTTAAAACTATAGACACATTTTAACAGAACAGACATACTAACAACAGTTGACTTGTGATCTACAAAGGGTACGTTTCTTCATTCCTTCTTTGGCTCTCATCGTGTTTTTGTATGTTTCATTGTGGATGACTTGGTTTATTCCTAGGTTCTGGGTGATTTTTGATGCCATTGTAAATTGCATTGTTTTTAAATCTCACTTTTAGATTATCTGCTACTATTATGTAGAGAACAATTGTTGCTTTTTCAGTTGATTTTACAGTCTTTTATCTTGCCAGTTCTACGAGTTTTTAATAGCTTCTACAGGATTTTCTACAGACTCAAAGATGTTGTCTCTGACAGTTTCAATTCTTTCCTTCAAAGTTTTATGCCTTTTATATTTCTTTTCTTGCCTTATTGCACCAGCTAGGATTAATTGAAGTGATACGAGGAGACACTTTTATTTCTTTCTTGATCCCAGGTTAAATCTTCCACCACGTAGCAAGTAGTTAGCTGTAGGCTTTTTGAAGATGCTTTCAACAGATTAAATACGTTCTCTCTACTTGCGATGGCTGTAAGTTTTCGTCTTGAATTGGTATTGAATTCTTTCAAATACTGTTTCTGCATCTGTTAAAACGATCATTTTTTCCTCATGTTCTGCCAGTGTGGTAAATTACATTGATATATTTTCACACGTTGCACAAACCTCATATTCCTACAATTACACCATACTTTGTCAGTTTGTATTTTCCTTTTCAGGTACTGCTAGATTTGATTTGCTCATTATTTAGTTAAGGATTATTGCATCTGTGTTCATGAGGTATATTGATCTGTAATTTTCTTATAACATGTCCTTGTCAAGGTTTCGTATCAGGTTTATGCTGGCTTCCTAAAATGAATTGGTTAGTGTTTTTTACCCCTCATCTATATTCTGAAAGAATTCTGTAGGATTGGCATTTTTCTTCCTTAAATGTTTATTTGAAGCCACCTGGACCTGAAATTTTCTTTGTTAGAAGGATTTTTTTCTCTAATGTTATATCATAAAAATTTTCAGTCATGCAAAAAAGTTGAATGAAGTCAACACCTATATACTCATGACACTGATCTTATAATGCTGAATGCTTTATCATAGACCTATTCATCTTTCTCTATGGGAAACCTTTTGATTATAAAATTCTTTCTTTGAAATCATAGAGCTATTTTGATTTTCTATTTTTTTTTTAATGTTTATTTATTTATTTTGAGAGAGAGAGAGCGAGAGAGCGAGTGTGGGAGGGGCGGAGTGAGAGAGAATCCCAAGCACGCTTCCTGCTGTCAGCACAGAGCCCAACCCCGGGGCTGGATCTCACAATCGGTGAGAGCGTGACTTGAGCGGAAATCCAGAGTCAGACATTTAACTGACGGAGCCACCCACGTGCCCCTCGATTTCCTATTTCTTTTTTGCATTATTTTTGGTCACTTTTGTATTTTAAGAAATTTGTGCATTTTAGTAAATTATCAGTGTTTTGACCCAAGTGTTTCTTAATATTTCGAGATTATCCCTTTAATGTCCGTAGGATCTTTGATTCCTAATATTGTTAATTGCTTTCACTCCATTTTCCCTTCATCAGCCATCAATTTTCTTAATAAATTTTACAACTAACTTCGACTTTGATAATGCTATTGCTGGTTTTATTTCACTGATTTCTGCCTTAATTTTTTATTATTTTTTTCAAGTTACCCCTATTTAATTTGTTCTTCTTTGCCTAACTTGTTAGAGTGAAAGTTCAGATCGTTGATTTTAAACCTCTTTTTTAATACAAGTGTGTTTAAAGCCTTCAGCCACGTTCTATAAATCCTTTAAAAAATATATAGTAAACATTATTACATGTCAGGGAATTGGGCCTGGTTTGAATAGGACAGAAGAAGTGAGGGAGACTAACATTGATGGCTAACCTCTTTCACGTGGTAAGGAAGGCAGCATGTACCCATTTTACAGATGAGAAAGCCAAGAGCCAGATGAGTTTCTGTCGCCCAAGAAGCCACACAGCTGGTAGATAATGGGGCTGGGATTCCACTTCCAGCCTTTTCGGCCCCCACTCCCTGCTGCTGCCACCCGGACAAGATAAATCCTGGTGTTGTAATAATGAGTGGCAACAGCACATTAAATACATGCGCTATTTACTTCTGCAGAGTATTTTAAAGTTTGGAAAGCGTCCTCACCTCTTTTCTCTCCTCTGTTTTCCCAGCATTCTTGTAACGACCAGTATGCGTGGGTGTGGGGCTGCATGGTCGGGATGCGTCTTGGGAGAAAAGAGGAACAGGGAGACGGGAGGCCACGCCTGCTTTTCCAGGGCTGCATAAAGAACGCTGCATTGTCTTCTCCAGGCATTCAAGGTGCTTCTCACTCCACAGGTCACAGTGCGTTGCTTTCCTCCTGGTCAGTGTGTACTATTTTCTAATGCCCTTGTGCATTTTTCTTGACTTTGACTCCTAGGCTGGTTAGAAACACCGTGCTTAGTTTCTAAATAATAGAGATTGTATAGAAATCTTACTGTCATTATCAAATATCAGCGAGGTATGTTGCGGTTACCGTTTCATTACCATTGCCATCAGAAGGCGTATCTTGAATGAATTTGGCCCTTTGACATTTGCCAGGTCTTGTTTTATGGCCCAGCATTTGGTTCTCTGTGCGCTCGAAAAGAATGTGTATTTTGTGTTATGGGTGTAGTGGTCTATAAATGTCAGTTCCGTCCCTAGGTCTCCCAACTAGGCGGGCTTGGCGATTTCTCCCTTTAGTTCCACAACTTTGGTGCGTGTATTTTGATGCTCTCTTACGAGACGCACGCACATTAAAAATTGTGATACTTTCTTCATAAAGTGTTTTCTTTATACATTTCTCTGTAAGCCTTTACTGTAATGAAATGTTGGATAACACTCTCTGTCTTGAAGTCTTTGGTGACATTGCTAAGCATATATATGGCTTACTTCTTCAACTGTCTTACTTTCCACTTGTTACGGTCTTTGTATTTATTATAAGCTGCAAATACCCGGTCTCTTTTTTATCTAGCCAACCGATCTTCTTAGCGTCTATCTACGATCTATGTAGTTGTTGGTAAGATTCGGTGTAAGTCAGCCATATTGATACATGTTTTCTGTTAGAACCATGTATTCTGTGTTCTCTTTTTCCTTTCCTGCCTTCTCTCAGTTGAAAAGAGGGGGCTTCAGTCATTCTATTTGGTCTCTCTTACCGTTTTATTATTTTGCTTTGTATATGTGTAGTTAGTGGTCACTCTAGAGATTACAATATGCAAAAACTTACATTATTTCTTCGAATAATCTTATGCTACTTCATGAGCAATGTAAGAATCTTACAACATATAAATGGACATTGCCATGTATTTGCTTCCCCATATACTTTATTGTATTTATTATCATTTTACCTTTTCTGCTGCTTCTTCCTTCTTGCATACCTGAGCTTTCTTCTGGCTTAATTTCCTTTCAGCCTAAAGACGTCCTTTTAGCATTTCTTCCACTGCATTTCTATCAGAGAAGAATACTCTCAGCATTTCGCTGACAAAATGCCTTTTTTTTCCATTTTTGTCTCTTTTATGGTGATAAAATACATATACTGTAAAATTCACCACTTTAAGCACTTTTCAGGGGAGAATGCAGTGGCATTAGGTACATTCATGATGTCAGCAACTGTCACCGCTGTCTATTTCCAAAACTTTTCCATCATCCTAAACAGAAACTCTATAACTATTAAGCAATACTTTCATATTACCCCAACCTCTGGTAACTTATAATTTGCTGTCTCAATGAATTTGCCTATTCTAGACAATATTTGCCCTTTGGTGGTTGGCCTATTTGAGTTAGCTTAACGTTTTCAAGTTTCATGCGTTGTAGGAGGAATCAGAACTTCATTCCTTTTGATGGCTGAATAATATTCCATCGTATGTCTGTGGCACATTCTGTTCATCCATTTATCTGTTGGTGGACGTTTGGGTTATTTCTACTTTTTGGCTTTTGTGAATATGCTGGAATGAACATTGGTGATCACCATCTGCTTGAAGAAAATGCCTTTATCTTATCGTCACATTTAGATGATATGTAAAAAATAGACAATTCCAGATTAAAGTTTGGGGGCCTCTTTGGTATTTGGAACATATCATTTTATTATCTTCTGGCCTCCATTGTTCCTGATGAGACATCCACAGTTATTTCTGCCGTGGTTACCTTTTGTCAGCTGCTGTGTCTTCTCCTTTGGCTGTTTTGAAGATTTTTTTGCAAGTTTTCGGCAGTTGATGCTGTGCCTGGGCATGATTTTCTTTGCATTCGATGTCACTGATGTGCGTCAAGCTGCTTGGACTGTGGGTTGATATTTTCATCGATTCTGGTACACCCATGGTCATTATCACTTGGACTATTTCTTCTTTTTTATTCCCTATCTTTTCTTCTGGCACGCCCAGTGATGCGCTTGTTATCCCATTTGATACTGTTTGTCAAATCGTCAGTGCTGTGCTTCGATTTTTTTCCACTCCCCTTTGTGTGTGCCTGTTTCAGCAGATACTTTTTACGGACAGATCCTTTTATTTGCCTGGTCCCGTCTGCTTTTAAGCCCATCCAATGAGGTTTTTGTTTTTTCTTTTTTACATTTATTCATTTTTGAGAGACAGAGACGGGGCATGAGTGGGGGAGGGGCAGAGAGGGAAGAGCGAGACACAGGATCCAAAGCAGGCTCTAGGCTCTGAGCTGTCAGCACAGAACCGTGAACCCACAGACCCGGGAACCCACGAACCGTGAGATCACGACGAGCCAAAGTCAGACGCTCAACCAACTGAGCCACCCAGGTGCCCTGTCCAATGAGTTTTTCATGTCTGTTCTTTTTTTATTTTTAGCGTTTTCATTTGTGTCTTCTTTGTAGTTCCCATGTCTCTATGGAAATTCCCCATTGTTCACATATTTTCTCTCTTTACCACTAGATCTTTTAACATATTTATATAGTTATTTTAAAGTCAGACCATGAGTACACCTGGGCCGTCTCTTAGGTGTGCGTCTTGAATTTTCCTCTCTGCACTATCAGTCATACCTTCTTGTTTTTTCTCATAATTTTTATTTTATTCATTTTTAATTAATTAACTAATTAATTAACTTGTTTATTTATTTATTTATTTTGAGAGAGAGAGTGCGCATGCATGAGCGGGAATGCAGCAGAGGGAGAGAAAATCAAGCAGGCTTCACGCTCCGCGCAGAACCCAGCGTGGGACTCAGTCCTGCGACCCTGGGATCATGACCTGAGCCAAGATCGAGAGTCAGATGTTGACCCACGGAGCCACCCAGGCGCCCCTTCTCATGATTTTTATCGAATGCTAGATATTGTGTGTAAAAGAACCTAGAAGACTGAAATAAAGAAAATTTACCCCCAGAGAAGTTGGCAGGACTCTTCTTAGCCAGGCCTTTGTGTCGGGGTCTTAGCCAATGTAACCCGCGGTTGAGCCCGTCGGGGGCTTCGGTACAGTTTGAGTTAGATTTAGTTCACAGTGACTTGAAAGATTTTGAGGGAGGTGTCAGGACTTTCTGTTCACCAGGGCTCGCGATCTGAGCGCTGACAAGACCCTGCAGATGTCTTTAGGCTTCATAGCTGAGCTGCCAAGCTTTCCGGAGGCAGCCAGCTTTTTGTTCAATGGGGACTTGTCTCCGCACTCCGGTTCCACCCTGGATTTTTTCCGAGTTTTTAGGAGCTCCCCATTCTGCCACCTGTCCTGGTCACTGGAGAGCAGGTGCGGACACTCCGTGAAGCCTGGCGGGCCTCCGAGGGGTTTCGCTCAGCCCTCCGGCCCTACCCCCGGCCTTCGCCCTGCTCGCTGCCTTCACTCAGGGACGGTCCATGCGATGGAGTCGTGATGGGGACAGAGCGCTCTGCCGCACTGTCACAGCGGTGACAAGGGTGTGAGAAGTTAGGCTGATTCCTCCTTCATCCCGCATCTGCCATGAGTGAAAGGAGCTGTGATTCTCTTCGCTCCCAGAAGGGCTCCTCACTTTCTGCAGTTCAGTTCATGTAGATGTCTTTGATTCCTTAGCTCTCTGATGAGAGGGAGGAAGGAAGATTTGTGACTTATCTCCGCTGTTCTCGTTATTTGGCGAGGAGGATGGTCTCTTGTGACGTTCTGCATCCCAGCCCAAAGGGCAATCTCCTAGTTTCTTTTCATTTGTCTTTGAGAGCTGATATTTTCTAGGAGTTTCTGAGAATATGAAGTAGATTCTTTCTCAACATTTCTTGTGGTTTCCGACATAAAATTCATTTCCAGAGTATGCTGTTCCTGCAGATTATGTGTTCAGTGGAAACCCCTCTCTTACATCCTATGGATAGAACAGGACCACCGCCATATATTGGTCCTCGAGTGAGAAACGAATGACCATTTGCCAAATGAGAGGCTACGTGGATTGCCCTTAGCCCATGCTAATCGTGTCTCGGATCTACTGAGCAAGGCTCTCCTCTTGTCCCCAGGCAAGTCAGAACGCATCCAGTGCTGGTCTGAGTGAGCATCTTTCCAGTTCCTGGTACCCCTGCCCTGTTTTCGGTCCAAATCAGAGCAAACAATGTGCATGACGCCTGCCTGCCCGGGAGACCCCCAGCAGGCCTTTTCTCACCCTTCTGCTAACATCTCTCCTCCAGGCCAGATGCCCCGGGGAGGCTGCCTGTTACCCCCCTCACCCCCTCCACACTCCACATTCTCAGTTAACAGCCATTTCATTCATTCCACTGCCAGCTGTTGGTTGAGCACCCTCCACGCGCCCTGTCCTGTTCTAGGCACTTGGCACAGATCTGGGACAGACACACACACACACACACACACACACACACACACTCCCTGCCTGTGTGGAGTTTGCCTCCTAGTGGGAAAGTACTCTTTTTACCTACTTTAATTCGTTTAATCCGCACAACAGCCTTATGAGGTAGGTCTTTTACTGCTCTCATTTTCCAGATGAGAAAATGGAAGCACCGAGAAATTAAGTAAATTGCCCCAGGTCTCCCCAAAAGGCCAGAACAGAATTCTTTGCGGCGCGAGAGGGGCTGTCTCCTTCCAGCTATCATGGCCCCTGGAGTGTTCTCCCCCAGAGGGTCCACCTCTTGCCTGAAGGTCCTCGGATCTGGGCTCTGGTTTGTTTCCTCTGGTCCTCAGGGTGAATCGCTGTTGCCAGTTCCGGTCTGTTTATGGATTTTCAGGGCATTTTAATGGGGAATCAGGGGAGGGTTAAGCCGACACTGCTGGGCTGCTCTGGGACAGCTTGGGAGTCTTTTAAGCCTTACTTATGACACAAACTACCGATGTGGACCAAAACTGGGGCTCTCTGCTTGCGATACGAATGTGTGCTGTGGTTTTTCCTGAGGCGCACAAATGCAGGTGGCCTATTCCGTGTGTTTTTGTGGAACCCCGGTTTCCTTCTGGCGGGGGGGGGAGAGCCGCAGATAAAAATCACTTCATGAGGCTACCACCGAAAAGAAGCATTTCTTTTTTTTTGTAAACATTTTTTTTAATGTTTATTTATTTTTGAGAGAGAGACAGAGCATGAGAGGGGAAGGGGCAGGAAGAGAGGGAGACACAGAATCCGAAGCCTGCTCCCGGGCTCTGAGCTGTCAGCCCAGAGCCCGACGCGGGGCTCGAATTCACAAACCGCTGAGGTCATGACCAGAGCTGAAGTGGGCCGCTTAACCAGCGGGGGGCCCCCCAAAAAGAATCATTTCTTAAGGTGAGCTCTGCAAACAAACGCTTCACCAAAATTTTGCTTTAACAAATGCTTCTCTAACAGCCTGCCTGCGCCTCACTCCCCCCAAGCCTCGGAAAGGGCAGGCACTTCGCACCTCCAGCTAATAATGAATAGAATTCTTCCCTCATTTACATACCTATTCATTAGCTAGGGTTGCCATGGCAACTGTGCCTTCCAGACACAGACCTGTGGGCCCAGCACCGCTTCATTTGGGAAACAGTCTGGAAGACTCCTACTCTCCCAGCACTTGAAGGGTGGAGAGAGTTTTGGGGGAGCAAGAGCCTAGAGGTTTCCAGGGGTCTGTAAGTGATCATTACCGATAGTCTGTAAGTGGGCATAGGGAGGACAGCATGTTTCTGGAAGACAGTCGGCAGAACCCTGGCTTTGGTTCCCTGCCTGTGCCTGTCCCTGGGTGCAAGGTAGTCCGATGCAAACACAGTGGGTACTCTCTTAGTTCATTGGTGTCGTTTTTCCTATCTGTGTGAGATCTGGCACACACACACACACACACACACGCGCGTGCACGCACGCGCGCACATGTGCACAAACACACACACCCCCCCTAGAGATTTTTCCAGGGAGGACAAGACTTCTTTGCGGGGGCGGGGGGTGGGGGGTGGCAGGAAAGAGGGCTGGGAGTAGGGAGAAAGTGAGGGAGGAGCTGGAGACTTTGAAGGTGTGTCCTAAACTTTTCTCCACCTCCGGCCGGCCCAGGATCCTGGCCCACGGCAGGGACCTTGAAGCGTCCTTCACCCCACCTGGAAATGGCCTGGCTCTGCAAATAAGAACTTTCCAAGGCATAGCAAACAGCTTTCCAGGGGCAGCTGCCTGATGCCGTCTTCCTTGTCGTCCTGGAGAAAGGAGTGACAGCTGGAGAGACCTAGCTCAGAACCATTTCTGCTTTAGTCGGACACCAAGGCTTCTCCAGGTTTGTGCTTCACAGGGAGGTTGTCAGCCACCTTAAGCTTTCCATCCCTGAGGACTTCCACTGAGCTTGATCACGTACTAGCCTGGAGCGGAGCCTGGCTCTGTTTGTAGGTGCCCAGGAGGTATTCATGGAAAGGATGAATTGGCTTTATGGACGGTGGGCATTTCTTTCCTCTCCTCCTGACACCGCACCTGGGCGTGCTCCTCTCTTTTGGCCGTAAGTGCGTCTGCCCTGTGCCCTGGAAAGATCCGTGAGTACTTCCTCTGCCTTTTACGTCCTCGGTTTGTTCTCTCTGCTAAGCTTAGCTTCCCCTCCTCCGCTTTCAGATTTCTCTGTCGAGATCTCATCTCTGATGGCTTGAGGCCTCAGTGACGGCTCTGGGGCCTTTAGGGACGTGGCAGGGGAGCCAGGGATGTAGGGCAGGAAAGACCCGAGAGAACTCGATCAAACTGTCCGACGGAGGAATATACTCCATAGTGAGACCCTGCCAGTGTCCCAGGGTGTCTGAATGAATTGATGCAGAGACAGAGCTGGTCAGGGGCTGGGGATGGACCAGGGCGAGGTTACCCAGGAGAGGCAGGGACAATGCTGTCAGGTGGGGAGGAGGGGTAGCACTAATTCCCCACCCGGTGTTTACTCAGTACTTTCTCTGTAGCCATTCCCCTTCAAGGTGGGCTGTGGACTGTTACGGCACAGGTTCAACAAGAAGACAAAGGACCATAATAAAATAGTAGAGCTCCAAGTTATTCTAAAGATGAGGAACCGCTCCGGCCGAACTAAAGTGTGGGATGTTTCCGGTGCGAGTTGTTCACCTTCCAACCTGCTTGTCTTTGTTCCTACTTATCATGGCTGATTGTATGTGGCAACTTGTCTGGGCCACAGGGCGACCAGATATTTTGGGGGGGGGGTGTCTGTTGAGGGTGTCTTTGGATGAGATTATATTTGAATCAGTAGACTGAGTAAAGCGTACTGCCCTCCCTAATGTGGGTGGGCCTTATTCAGTCAGTTAAAGACCTGAAGAGCTCAAAAAGGCTGACCCTCTCATCAGGAAGGGAGACCTCCTCCAGCTTGCTGCTGGAATTGAAACAGCAGTATGTGTCTACCTCCAGGCTCGAGCTGGAATATCAGCTCTTTTTGGGTCTTGAGCCTGCTGGCTTTTGGTCAAGAACTACATCATTGGTTCTTCTGGTTCTCAGGCCTGTGGACTTGGATAGGAACTATAACATCAGTCCCTCTGGGACTCCAGTTGATTAAATGCAGATCTTGATACTTCTCGAGCCTCCGTAATGGCATGAGCCAATTCCTTATAATAAGTCTTTTTATATGTCTGTCTATAGAGAGAGATATAAATCTCCTTGTACATATAAATATAATAAATCTCTCTCATGATGTATATATATTCTATGTAAGCATCCCATTGCTTCCGTTTCTCTGGAGAACCCTAACTGCACAGATACCAAAGATGGTTCTAGAGGAATAGAATTTTAAGGATAAGCTTTCTGAATTGGTTCTGGAGTTTAAATTGGCTCTCTAATCTGATTTGATGTAAAGATGCTAATGACTATTTCCAGTGATGAACAGAGCACTGATGGTGTGCGGGGTGATCTGGCAATGGGAGATATGGAAAATAATCACCACTGGATCCTTCTAATCATCCACTTATAAGAGGCACGGATCTGGCTGATTGTATATATGAAACCTTCAAACCTTTTTGGTCAACTAACGAATATAATGAGATTGACTGTTCCTCATGTTGCCGGACAGAACAAGGAAACGAAGGATGTGCTCAGGAATTCAAATTCCCAGTTCAAGTGCCACATAAATGATCTGAAAGTTTCCATGCGTACCCTGAAGGAGAAACTTATCTCTTGTCGCTGAAGGGCTGAGATTACTGAAAATCAAACCCAGAATCTCATCCTCCAACTGGCTGAGTTAATGCAAGTTGAATTTCCATCCTCATAGAATGCCTACTATTGAAAGGCATCGACTGGAAGGAATGGGGTCATCAAAGTGGAATGGGGATATATGGGAACATCCTGATGAAGCTGGAGACTTTGAGCCCCCAAATTCTGATGAATCTTCTTTGCCAGTGGAAGAAGTTACCCGATCCCCTGTGGAGCAGTATTTCCATCTAGGGGATGAACCCTGAATTTTCTGAGGAAACTATAATGCCTTCCCTTGAGGCAGTTGTCATGCAAGACGATGCTGAATCTCCTCAGGAACCATCTCCCCCATCCCTCTTTGCTAACTAGACTTGAGTCCTAACAGCACCCTAAAGACAATGTACGCAATGTGACCCATGAGGAGGTGTGCTACAATCCGAAAGAACTACTTGAGTTTTCTAACTTATGGACAGAAATCTGGGAACACGTAAGGGGATGGAAATTAAGGGTGCAGAAAAATGGTGGAAGGAACAGAAAGTTGGATTAGGCTCACCAAGCAGAGATTCTGCATTTAGTGTTGCAGCTTGGGAGTTAGAAAGGACTCTAACAATTTGGTTTGTTAGCTGGAATATGGACCAGAAGGTGGCCCACAGTGAGTGAGATGGAAATGCTGGACCTCCGTTGATTTAATGTAGAGGGACTTAAAGACAGGGATATTGGAATGCTACAGTGGATTTGTCATTTAAGACCTACTCACCAGCACGGGGTGGGGGTCCAGAAGATATACCTTTCACCTACACTGTGAAGAATACATTTATGAGGGGCGCCTGGGTGGCGCAGTTGGCTAAGCATCCGACTTCAGCCAGGTCACGATCTCGCGGTCCGTGAGTTCGAGCCCCGCGTCAGGCTCTGGGCTGATGGCTCGGAGCCTGGAGCCTGTTTCCGATTCTGTGTCTCCCTCTCTCTCTGCCCCTCCCCCGTTCATGCTCTGTCTCTCTCTGTCCCAAAAATAAATAAAAAATGTTGAAAAAAAAAATTAAAAAAAAAAAAAAAAAAGAATACATTTATGAGGGGATCCCTGTCATCCTTGAAGATCTCTGTGGTACCTCTTCTCTGTGGGCCAAACCTTACAGTGGCAACTATAGTCACTGAATTGGGAAACCTAGGGTGGCAGGGCAAAGTGGTGGTACTCACCTACCAAGGCAAGGGGGACATGGTTGCTGTGATAGACAGTAAAGTCAAAGAAGCAATCAGTATGGTCTGACTCTCACAGCTAGTTGATCATAAAAGTGAAATAGATGGGCAGCCTACTAAATTCTCACTTGATCTGTGTAATCAGAAAAGTTCTAGATCAAGTAAACAAAAGTCTAACCTGAATCATAAAAACAGAGTTATGGTCCCTCTATCAATCCCCAGACTTGAGCCAATCTACAGACCTAGACCCCTTAAATGAAGGAGAGGTCAGGTCCTCTTGAAGGAAGGCCTCAGTACACTGACCAACTTTATACTTGTTAATCCTTAATCCAGGGGGACGCAGAGCTTTCTACCAGGGCCACCATGCAGTGGGGGAAAGGAGATAACCAATCCTTTAGAGACAGTGGGCACTGACACTGATTCCACAAGAACCCAAATGGTATGTGGTCCACCAGTGAGAGTGGGGACTTATGGGGGTCCGGTCTGTTTCACAGTGGCTCAATGGATCTCTGAACCTCTCCTGCGATTATTTTCCCCAGTTTTGGAATGAATAATTGGAATAGATGTATTTAGATGGTGGCCAAATCCCCACTATTGTTCCCTGACTGTTGAATGCGGGTTATTATGGTGAAAGGAACCAGGTGGAAGCCACTAGAACTGCCTCTACCGAGGAAAATAGTGAACCAAAAGCGATACCAGATTCCTGGAAGGATGGCAGAGCTTAGTGCCACCATCAGCGTCTTGAAAGATAGAAGGGTGATGATTCCCACTCACCACATGCCCATTCAACTCGCTTATTTGGCTTATGAAGAAGACAAATAGATCTTGGAGAATGACAGTGGATTTTCCTAAACGTAACCAGGTGGTGGCAACAATTTCAGCCATTGGACCAAATGTGGTTTCATTATTTGAGCAAATCAGCACATCCCCTGCTCCCTGGTATTTAGCTAGTGATCTGGAAAGTGCCTTTTTCCCCATTCCTGTCAAGCAGGACCACCCGAAGTGGTTTGCTTTCCGCTGGCAACACCGTCAATATACCTTCACTGTCCCAGCTCAGGGTGTATCAACTCCTCAGCTCCTCACAATTTAGTCTACAGAAACTTGCTCGTCTTTGGCTTCCACACGATATCACAATGGTCCGTTATGTCAATGACACTATGCCAGTGAGACCTTGTGAGCGAGAAGTAGCAACTGGTCTGGACTTCCTGGTTAGACGTTTGCATGCCAGAGTGGGAATATGGGAAATGAATGTGAGACTTTCAGGGGTCTTCTACCTCAGTGAAATTTCTAGGCGTCCAGTGGTGTGGACAGCACTTGGCCTGATACTAGGCCTTTGTAGAGACTGAATCCTTGACCATGGGCCACCATGTTACTATACAACCTCGGCTGCCCATCATGAGCTGAGTGTTATCTGCCCCACCAAGCCATAAAGTTGGGTGCGCACAGTAGCATCCCATCGTCAAATGGAAGTGGTACGTATGTGACCGGGCCCAAACACTCCCTGAAGATACAAGTAAGTTATATGAAGTGGCCCAAGTGCCCATGGTCCCCACTTCTGCTACACTGACTTCTCTCTTGCAGCCTGCACCTGTGGCCCCATGGGGAGCTCCCTATGATTGGTTGGCAGAGAAGGAAAAGACTTGGTTTCCAGATGGCTCTACACAGTAGGCACAGGCCACCTGAAAATGGACAGTTGCAGCTCTATAGCCCCTCTCTGGGGCGTCCCTGAAGGACCATGGTGAATGGAAAACCTCCCACTGGGCAGAACTTCAAGCAGTGCACCTGGCTTTTCACTTTGCTTGGGAAGAGAAAGGACCAGACATATGATTATACACCAGTTCACGGGCCGTGGCCAGTGGTTTGGCTAGATGGTCAGGGCCTTGAAAGGAACGTGATGGGAAGACTGGTGACAGGGAAACTTGGGGGAGAGATATGTGAGTGGGTAAACAACATGAAAATATGTGTGTCTCAAGTGCATGCTCATCACAGAGTGACCTCAAGCAGAGGAGGGATTTGCTAATCAAGTGGATAAGACGACCTGTTCTGTGTATACCAGTCCGCCTTTTTCCCCAGCCACCCCCGGCATTACCCGATGAGTTAGTGAAAAAAGTGGGCACGGTGGCAGGAATGAAGGTCATACATGGGCTCAGAGACCTGAACCTCCACTCACCAAGGCTGACTGGGCTGCAGGCACGGCCGAGTGCCCAGTCTGCCAGCCACAGAGACCAGCGCTGAGTCAGGTTGATTATACTGGACTGTTTCCATCATGGAAGGGGCAGGGTTTGTCCTTAACTTCAGTAGACACTGGGTACAGATTTGCCTTCCCTTTATGTCCAAACTACCATCTGTGGACTTACAGGATGCCTTACCTACCCTCACGGCGCTCCACACGGCACTGTTTCTCATCAAGGAACTCCCTTTACAGCAAATGAAGTATGGCAGTGGACCCGTGCTCAAGGAATTCACCGATATCCTTTTTTTTTTAATGTTCATTTATTTATTTTTGAGAGAGAGAGACAGACAGAGTGTGAGTGGGGGAGGGGCAGAGAGAGGGGGAGGCACAGAATCTGAAGCAGGCTCTGAGCTGTCAGCAGAGAGCCTGACGCAGGGTTTGAACCCACAAACCGCAAGATCATGACCTGACCCGAAGTCAGGTGCTTAACCGACCGAGCCACCCAGACACCCCGGGAATTCACCCGTCTTACGGTGCTTCCCACCGTTCTGAAGCAGCTGGCTTTAGTGGGACAGTGGAAAAAGCTTTTGAAGACTCTGTTACAGGGCCGGCTAGGTGGCAACACCTTTCAGGGCCAGGGCAGGGTTGTCTAGAAGGCAATATATACTTGAATCGGTAGGTATACAGTGTGCGGCTCTGTCTCTCTTATAGCCAGGATTCATGGGTTCAAAATAGGAGTAGTCCACTCCATTTTTACTCCTAGGGACTCGCTGGCAAAACTGTTGCATCCTGTCCCCGTGGTCTTGTCCTCTGCTGGTCTGGAGGCCTTAGTTACAAATGGAGGAATGCTTTTATCCGGAGACAGGACAATGGTTCCATTGAACTGAAAGTTAAGATGGCCGTTGGCCACTTTGGCCTCCTCATGCTTCTTGACCAACAAGGCAAAGAAGGGATTGATTGTGCTGGCTGGGGTGTTTGATCCTGACTACCGTGGGAAAATTATTGGACTGCTGTTCCATGGTGGAGGTAAGGAAGAGTATGTCTGGATGCGGGAGATCCTCTAGGGCTCTCTTGGTGTTACCGTGCCCTGTGATTAAAGTCCATGGAAAGCCATAACAGCACCATCCAGGCAGGACTACTTACTATTGGCCTTAACCCTTCGGGAATGAAGATTTGGGTCACCCCACTATGGAGAGAATCACAGCTGGTGGAGATGCTTGCTGAAGGCAAAGGGGGAACAGAATTGGCATTAGAAGAAGGTTACCTGTTCTGACTACGTGACCAGTTACAGAAAGGAGAACTGTAGTTGTTATGAGTGTTCCCTCCTCGTTTTGTTATGAATATATTTGTTATTAAAAAATATATATATATAAATACCTTTGTTTCCATATTCCCTTATCATGTAACATAAGATTTATTGATTTTTATATCATAGTCTTTAATTTTCTTTTGTAGTATTTGTATATCAAATATCAAAATCTTTTGTAGTATTTGTCGTATTGGATATCAAGAAGACTAAACATCATTCAAGGTCTTACCTCCTCTTCTGAGAAACAGGTTATAGGACATTTTTGGTTGTATCCATCTCTGATCTTCAGATGCCTTTTCTTCTTTCCTGCTTGGCTGGAAGTAATATCTTCTTCCTTCAGTTTTCATAACATTTAACTGATGACTCTTCCACATCTGTTTCTTTATAGACTTTTATCTCATGAGACTAGAAACTTCTTCCAGGTATGATCTACTCCAATTTACATTTGGCTCCCCCTGGCTCCTAGCACAGTGCTCTCCAGGTGATAGACGTTCTATAAATATTTGTCGATTAATGGGATTGATGAATGTCCATGGACTTGGTCAGTAGGTTGTCAGGGAACCAAATCCGTTGCCACGTTTCCCATAAAATGGGCAGCCATGCCAATCTATTTGGGGGGGTGAAGGGGAACAGGCCACACAGACTCAAAGATGTGGACCCTGAGGGGTCCTACCCCTCTGACTAGGGGTCTCTGAGATCCAGCTTGGACTGTTTCTTCAATTTTGGTTAGGCTTCCAAATGTGATCGTTTTCTTTTCTGAGCCCGTAACATGATTTTTGGTATCTGCTTTCTGATTCATTTTCTCGGCCAGCCAAAGGCTGGATTTGACATCTCATCCTGAAAGGCTGATGTGGCTGGTAGCTGTATTCACGGTTTATGCTCCCTGTGGGATGGTCAGCTTCTTTATCTATATGTGTATATCTGCATATACTTGAGATATAAATGACATATAACATTATATTAGTTTTAGGTATACAACATAATAATGTATATATGTATGCATTGTGAAACGATTACTACAATGTCTGTTTTACATCCACCATGACGCGTAGTTAATTTTTTTCTCTTTTCTTGTAATGAGAACTTTTAAGATCTACTCCTCAGGCAACTTTCAAATATACGATGCGATATACTTAACTGTAGTCACCGTGCTGTATGTGACATCCCCAGGACTTAATTTATCTTGTAACTGGAAGTTTGTACCTTTTGACCACCTTTATCCCCACTCCCCAATGTCCCTTGCCTTTGGCAGTCTTCAATCTGTTCCCCATGTTGTTGTTGTTGTTTTTCCCAGAGATTCCTATGTAAGTGAGATCATACAGGTTTTGTCTTTCCCTGACTTATTTCACTTGGCATAATGCCCTTCATGTTGTTGCAGATGGCAAAATTTCCTTCTTTTTTATGGCTGAATAATATCCTACTCTGAGTGTGTGTGTGTGTGTGCGTGCACATATATGTACACATTTTGTTTATGCATTCAGAATGGTTAGCTTCTTTTCTTAATTATGTTTATTCATTTTTGAGAGACACAGTGTGAGTGGGGGAGAGGCAGAGATAGAGGGAGACACAGAATCTGAAGCAGGCTCCAGGCTCTAGGCTGTCAGCACAGAGTCCAAGGTTGGGCCGAACTCATGAACAGTTAGATCCTAACCTGAGCTGAAGTCAGATGCTTAACTGACTGAACCCCCTGGGCACCCCACTTCTTTTTTTTTAATAAACTATTTTTGAGAGAGGGAGAGAGTGTGTGAGTAGAGGAGGGGCAGAGAAAGAGGGAGACAGAACGTCTGAAGCAGGTTCTGCACCGACAGCAGAGAGCCTGATGCAGGGCTTGAACTCACGAACCAGGAGATCATGACCTAAGGCGAAACCAAGAGTCAGACGCATAAACCACTGAGCCACCCAGGTGCCCCAGCACAGTTAGCTTCTTAAGGGCAGGGATCTGTCATATTGAGATTTGATTCCCTTCCTTCTTAACTGACCCCTTGCACCTGGTGGGTGTTCAACAAATATTTTTTAAAGGAGGGACTAAATGCAGCCCGAATCCCACCTCTTACGATCCTAGGGAAACACTGTTAGGATACCCTCGTCTCCCCTCGTTAACGTTCAGCAGCCACACGTATCTGGAATTGTAGCTTCTTAAACCACAGGGAACCATAAAAACAAGCAGGACCCATTCGAGTCTCTCCACCTGGTTGTGTTTTAGCCTTCTGGGTGAGCTCAGTCAGGCCTGAGGACTGCAAGTGCTTCTGCTTTATGTCACAGCAAGGCTTTAGGAGCCAAACTTCTAAGAGGACTTAAAACACTGAGCCATGGCGGGTGGGGGAGGCCTTCCGGGAACATACGACAAAGTTTGGTCCCCTGCAAATGAAGACGCAAACGCTAAGGGGGACAAGGTTAAGATCTGTAATATTATAATTGTAGAGAGCTAACCCAGGATTGTACATGACATTTTGAAATTGATCCTTCGAGATCTTTTTTATTTCGAGCGAGAAGTTTGGGATACGGAAAAGTAAGTCCTACTCTATAGGCCCATAATAAGCTCAGGGATCTCTTACCCCTTTGAAGGGGACAGAAGCAGGGGCTATGAAGAGATTCCAAAGGGACGCAGGCAGACTCACAGATCGCAAAGAGCTGTGCAGAGCAGGCGGGATGCGTTTAATGTCTGAGGTTGCCATCAGGGAGGAGAACCCGGCTGAGTCCCGAGGCCTCCGTGAGCAGCAGAGCGCTGGGCCTGGAAGAGCCTCGAAGGCCCGAGGCAGCCGGACGGAGTCTCTGTCCCAGAACACGCCTTCCCTGTTCTGGCCTGGCCTCCCCAGGAGGCCATGTAGAAATGATGGCCTGGTGCAAGTCTTCTGACATTCTGGAAAGGAAAAGAGGAGAGTGGGAAGTGCTCTGCATCCCTGACAGCCCTTCACCTTCATCTGCCCTCTGCCTTCATATGTGCTGTTGTGCTTGACTGACCAAACCGGTCTTGACAGAGAGGTTGTTTGCTTCGTAGTGACAAGAGTTTTTCCTAAAGCAATTAGAAAATATCAGGTGGAAGGGAGAAGAAACTAGGACGGGCCAGGGCCGGGGGACTTGCCTGGAGACTGTCAGGCACTGGGATTTTCCTCTCTGTTCCATGTGCTTCTGGGTCTGATGCTCTAGGGGCCTCTGTACATCCCCCAAGAGGCCGTGGTTGGGCCCTCCTTCCATCGCCCGCTGCTTTCACACTCATGCCATTTATACAATACCTTATTTTTTTTAAATGTTTTTTTCACATTTATTTATTTTTGAGACAGAGAGAGACAGAGCATGAACGGGGGAGGGTCAGAGAGAGAGAGGGAGACACAGAATCCGAAACAGGCTCCAGGCTCTGAGCAGTCAGCACAGAGCCCGACGCGGGGCTCGAACCCACGGACAGTGAGATCGTGACCTGAGCCGAAGTCGGACGCTTAACCGACCGAGCCACCCAGGCGCCCCTACAATACCTTATTTTATTTGTGCTGCTGCCTGTGCCCTCACTATGGGGTCCTAGGATCTCAGGGTACAGGGAAACCAGAGAGGAGTGTGGTAGGCTGAAAAGGGGCCTCCCAAAGATATCAGGTTCTGACCCTTGGAACTGGTGTCCGCTTATTTGGAAAAAAGAGTGTGCAAATGGGACTAAGTTAAAGATCTTGAGCTGGGGCAGTTATCGTGTATTATCAGGGTGAGCCCTAAATGCAATGACGCGGAAGCAGAGGGCTATTTGGCACACCCAGAGAAGGCCACGTGCAGACGGAAGCAGAGATTGGAGCGATGTGGCCACCAACCAAGGAACGCAGCAAACGCCGGAAACTGAAAGAAGCAAGGGATGAATTCTCCCCTCAGAGCATCCAGAGGGAGTACTTTTTTTTTTTTTTAAGAGAGCAAGTGACAGAGGGGCAGAGGGAGAGAGAGAGTCTCAAGCAGGCTTCACACCCAGCGTAGAGCCCGATGCAGGGCTCAAGGCCATGACCGCGAGATCACGACCTGTGAGCCAAAATCAAGAGCCAGATGCCTAACCGAAGGAGCCACCCGGGTGCCCCCAGAGGGAGTACTCTTGATTTTGACCCAGTGGTACCGATTTCAGGCTTCTAGCCTCCAAAACTGCGGGAGAAGAGTTTTCTTGTTTTAAGCCACCAAGGGCGTGACAATTTGTGATAGCAGCCACAAGAAGCAGATACCGGGTGTCATGGTACAGCCACCCATCCAGGCAAACGTCCCCCTACAGTGGTCCGTGGTGGATGTGTGCCTGCCCGACTCCCTCCTGTATCTAGTACTTTCTGTGGCAGCCCATCCCATGACCTAAGAGTTCTGATGGTTCTCAGGAGATCTGTAATTCAATACCTATGCCCTCAGCCACTCGTCAGAGTCCTTTCCCCTCCCCATGTGCTTTGACTTCTAATACTCTGGTTGACTAGCCCAATCATCCTTGATAGGGATGTGATTTTCACTGTGCTCAGCGATGGTGCTGAGCCCTACTGGAACTTAGAATCAGTCTACTTCTGTGAGTTTGCAGTGCTTTTCCACAATCATCAATACAATAGTCAAAATCGTAAAAATAGCACTGTTTTGTGTCAACATACGGTTTAACCTTTTTGGGGGTTTTATTACCATCTGTGCAAGGCAGCTAAGTGAGTATTATTAGCCCAACAGAAAAATACGGACAATGAGACACAAAAAGGAAGAATAATTTGGCCCCAGATCATTATGTAATTAATGTCAAAGCCATGATTATAATTCAGTATTCCTTTATTTTTTTTTTAATTTTTTTTTAACGTTTTTTTATTTTTGAGACAGAGAGAGACAGAGCATGAGCAGGGGAGGGGCAGAGAGAGAGAGGGAGACACAGAATCTGAAACAGGCTCCGGGCTCTGAGCTGTCAGCATAGAGCCCGACGTGGGGCTCGAACTCATGGACCGCGAGATCATGACCTGAGCCGAAGTCGGACGCTCAACCAACTGAGCCACTCAGGTGCCCCAGTATTCCTTTAATTTTATCATGGTCTATATCACAGGTATCCAACGTGGGACACTGTAAGGGCTATGGAAAAAATGCACTGAGGCGTGGGAAGAAAATACCAGAACTTCCTCATATCTTTTTAAATGTCAAATTAAGGGGGCGCCTGGGTGGCTCAGTCGGTTAAGCGCCCGAGTTCGGCCCAGGGCTTGATCTCACGGTTCCTGAGTTCGAGCCCCGCGTCAGGCTCTGTGCTGACAGCTCGGAGCCTGGAGCCTGCTTCGGAGTCTGTGTCTCCCTCTCTCTCTG
Organism: Panthera leo; assembly: GCF_018350215.1. Lineage (NCBI taxonomy): Eukaryota > Metazoa > Chordata > Mammalia > Carnivora > Felidae > Panthera > Panthera leo. Next base: position 14,615,302 of record NC_056694.1, on the reverse strand, counting down.
CCCCTCCCTAGCTCACGCTCGCTTTCTCTCTCTGTCAAAAACAAATAAACCTTAAAAAAATTTTTTTTGTATGTAAAATTAAGAATAAAGCTGAGTTTTGCTAATATTTTAGAAGTAAACAGTATGTGCATATAACTTATGAATAAATGAATGTCATGTATGTTTTAAAATCTTTTACTGATAGCAGTGTATGCTTTTAAGAAAGTAGAGAGATTTGCTGTTCTCCCCCACCATTGTCCTTTTTAGCCAAAACTGATGATGAGAGATTTGATTCAGAATGATATTTTTGCATGAACACGTGGACACAAATTGGCTGGTGATAATGAGATTACTAAATTAGTCTGGTTTAACTCATCGTCTAGGAGGGGACCAGATATGTAAACAGTGACTCACATACCGTGCGCGTAGGAGCGGGGGGGCGGGGGGGGGAGGGATTAACTTTTGAAAAATTAAGATTACTCCACGGTTTGTGTGAGATGGGATAGAATCAGCTGCTCTTCCTTGCCCTTGATCCATGGTTTGTATCTGCCACTTGATGCAGATTAGGGAGGCAGCAGAAGGTGGCCTGGGGTCCCTCCTGCTGGACCAGGGCCCGTGAAGATAGCATGCTATCAAGGACACGCAGCAGAGGCAGGCCATTCACTAGCTCGCTGGGCATTCCATGCTGACTCTATCTTAGCAAAGCAATTTATTCACCAATTCGCCTGTACCTCTTTGGAGGGGAGAGATACCTCATACTGTTTATTTTTTTATTTTTTTTTTAATTTTTCTCTACAAAATATTGCTCTCTAGAGTGTTCTGGAGGCTCAGGAGAGCCACAGACAAGGGAGTGAGGTGGGGGGGGGGGGGGATCCATTTTGTCTCTGTAGATGTCAGGCTCAGGTCAAGTTTCTGCCTCTGTTTTCCTGTCCCCATCGCCGGACTAAAACACAGAAGTAGTTTCTCCTTCCACTTCAGACCAGCCCTACCTGGAGGCGTAAGTAACTTAAGTAGTTCCCTCTTCAGCGCCTCTAACTTCTCTGTGCCTCATTTTCTTACCTGTAACAAAAGGGGATAAAAAGTACCTACTGTTTTCCAGAGCGGCTGCATCCGTTTGCATTCCCACCAACAGTGCGAGAGGGTTCCCGTTTCTCCACATCCTCGCCAGCATCTATAGTCTCCTGATTTGTTCATTTTGGCCACTCTGACTGGCGTGAGGTGATATCTGAGTGTGATTTTGATTTGTATTTCCCTGATGAGGAGCGACGTTGAGCATCTTTTCATGTTCCTGTTGGCCATCCGGATGTCTTCTTTAGAGAAGTGTCTATTCATGTCTTCTGCCCATTTCTTCACTGGGTTATTTGTTTTTCGGGTGTGGAGTTTGGTGAGCTCTTTATAGATTTTGGAAACTAGCCCTTTGTCCGATATGTCATTTGCAAATATCTTTTCCCATTCCGTCGGCTGCCTTTTAGTTTTGTTGATTGTTTCCTTTGCAGCACAGAAATTTTTATCTTAATGAGGACCCAATAGTTCACTTTTTTGCTTTTAATTCCCTTGCCTTTGGAGATGTGTCAAGTAAGAAATTGCTACGGCTGAGGTCAGAGAAGTTTTTTCCTGCTTTCTCCCCTAGGGTTTTGATGGTTTCCTGTCTCACATTCAGGTCCTTTATCCATTTTGAGTTTATTTTTGTGAATGGTGTGAGAAAGTGGTCTAGTTTCAACCTTCTGCATGTTGCTGTCCAGTTCTCCCAGCACCATTCATTAAAGAGACTGTCTTTTTTCCATTGGATATTCTTTCCTGCTTTGTCAAAGATTAATTGGCCATACTTTTGTGGGTCCAGTTCTGGAGTCTCTATTCTATTCCATTGGTCTATGTGTCTGTTTTTGTGCCAATGCCATGCTGTCTTGATGATGACAGCTTTGTAGTAGAGGCTAAAGTCTGGGATTGTGATGCCTCCCGCTTTGGTCTTCTTCAATATTACTTTGGCTATTCAGGGTCTTTTGTGGTTCCATACACATTTTAGGATTGCTTGTTCTAGCTTTGAGAAGAATGTGGGTGCAATTTTGATTGGGATTGCATTGAATGTGTAGATAGCTTTGGGTAGTATTGACATTTTAACAATATTTATTCTTCCAAGATAGTGTGGAGGTTCCTCAAAAAATTAAAAATAGATCTACCCCATGACCCAGCAATAGCACTGCTAGGATTTTACAGGGGATACAAGAGTGTTGATGCAGAGGGGCACTTGTACCCCAGTGTTTATAGCAGCACTTTCAACAATAGCCAAATGATGGAAAGAGCCTAAATGTCCATCCACTGATGAATGGATAAAGAAATTGTGGTTTATATACACAATGGAATACTACTTGGCAATGAGAAAGAATGAAATATGGCCTTTTGTAGCAATGTGGATGGAACTGGAGAGTGTGTTGCTAAGTGAAATAAGTCATACAGAGAAAGACAGATACCATATGGTTTCACTCTTATGTGGATCCTGAGAAACTTAACAGAAGACCATGGGGGGGAGGAAGGAAAAAAAAAAGGTTAGAGAGGGAGAGAGCCAAACCGTAAGAGACTCTTAAAAACCGAGAATAAACTGAGGGTCGATGGGGGATGGGAGGGAGGGGAGGGTGGGTGATGGGCATTGAGGAGGGCACCAGTTGGGATGAGCTCTGGGTGTTGTATGGAAACCAATTTGACAATAAATTTCATATGAAAAAAAATAGTACCTACTTCATAAGGCTGTTATGATGCCTAAGTGAATTGGATGTTTAAATTTCTTAGAACAATGCCTGTCACATAAGTGGTCAAAAGGTATGAGCTTATATTCTTACTGGTGTTATCAAAGTGACCAAGAAAGGGGTAAATCTAATACTGACATGGGTCTAACCCTTAATGTCAAGTGGGAGCCCTTTGAAATAGGCTCCCAGAGTCCTCTGAACCTGAGCTCCTCGGACACTGAGACCTCCCACCCCTTCCCACAACTGTGATGTCCGTAATGACTCTTGAGGTCCCTTAAACAGTTTCTATGTGTCGGGGCACCTGGGTGGCTCAGTCGGTTAAGCGTCTGACTTCAGCTCAGGTCATGATCTCACGGTCCATGAGTTCGAGCCCTGCATCGGGCTCTGTGATGACAGCTCAGCACCTGGAGCCTGCTTCAGATTCTGTGTTGCCCTCCCCTGCTCACACTCTGTCTCTTTCAAAAATAAATAAACATTAAAAAAATTTTTTAAATCTTACCATGTGTCATCAGCTCCCCAGGACAAACTAGTGCCCTCGGTATAAGGGGCTTCTCAAAGCTTGGTCCTTCCTGATTTCTGGCACTCCTTGGCCTCTGCGGAAGTCAAATCTCAGAATTCCATTATAATTGTAGTATTGTTTCTATGGAAGATTCAAATCACTGTCAAAATTCATAGAGTGATTGTTACCAAAGGCAGATCAGCTCATGTATGGTTATATTTAGTTATAAGCAGAAAAGGCCGTTGAAAACCTTTGGTCCCTGAAAACCTTTGCTTTTATTGTAATACACAGGTGCGCACATGCACACACACACACACACACACACACACACACACACACAGAAAAGTGGGGAAAATGGCTACCCTAGACGGAGGGTATCTGGTTTTCACCAAGGCATTTGACCAATTTACTTTTGATATATAAAAGTACTGAAGCCAAGATGGACAAAAAGAGGCTAGATGCTACTAAATTAGGTGGATTTATAACTAGGCGAGTAACTGTGCTCCAGGAAAGGCTCCCTGTAACCTGCCACAGGCCTTTGTCTCCAGCTTCCTTTTGCTTTGGCATTTGAGCAGTGATTTGCTGAAGCAAGTGCATGATGGAATCAGGATCCAAAAAGGTCTTGACAGGCTGGAACAATTAGGCTGAGTCCAACAAGCTGCGATTTCTCAGAAACAGTCGTACGGTCTCGCCCTTGGACCCAGACAACCAGCCCTACGAGATTAGGAGACGAAAAGCATGGCAAGAGGAAGACAACTTTCAGCACAGGGTTCCAGTGCTTGGCACGAGGTTCGACGTGGATCCACGGGACGACGGGACTGTCAACAACAGAGTTTTACTTCTAGACCGTGCTGTTACGAGTACGGTATTGCGACAAGGGAAGTAATTCTTCCCCTCTGTCCTTGCCGCTTAGACCACAGATGAAGTATGGGGCTCAGGTCTGGCCTCTTGACCTTAAGATCCCATAGAGGACCTGTGACGGAGAGAACCAGGGTCCCAGCCTGACTCCAGGACACGTTCTCTGATGAATCACACGCGGGGTTGGGAATGTTTGCTCTATGGAGAAGATTCTGTGAAGACGTGATAATTGTCTTCAAGCACTTTAGGGTGTCACTGCATATTTGAAGGGCGGTCATGCTGAAGAGGAATCAGACGTTCTGAGTGGCCTCAGGACCAGAACAAGGCCCAGTGGGTGGAAGCCGATGCTGTGGAGGCAGAGTTTGAGGGGAAATAAGGAATACCATAACGGCAACATGTCCAGCAGGCTACAGGTGACTGGGCTGCGTGGGCGGGCGCCTTAGAACTAGTAGTTAAGAGTTGAGATTAATAGTCAAGATTTAAGGGTATATCGTGTTGTTGATTTAAAGGCGGTTCGTTCTTTTTAAAAAATCAAATGTATAAGTGACAAAGATTATTTATATTTTTAAATTTTTTAATGCTTATTTATTTTTGAGAGGGACAGAGGCAGAATGCAAGGGGGTTAGGGGCAGAGAGAGAGGGAGACACAGAATCCGAGGCAGGCTCCGGGCTCCGAGCCGTCAGCACAGAGCCCGACGTGGGGCTCAAACTCACGAGCGGTGAGATCGTGACCTGAGCTGAAGTCGGACGCCCAACCGACTGAGCCACCCAGGTGCCCCAGTGACAAAGATTATTTAAATGTAATACCCTGGTGTTTGTTTGTGCCTAAATGTAGTAACCCCAGAACCACATAAAAGCGGGGGCCAGGATTTCCGCCCCCCCGCCCCAGATGAGTTGGGATCAGCTAAATGCCTGACCAAGTACTGACGAGACAGCCAGGGGTCCTGCCTCACAGAGCATGAAGGAAATGACCTTGAGTTTGAAGGTTTGATGCCGGGGCTTGCAAACACCCCTTTTCTTTTCCTTTTTTTTAAAAAATGTTTATTTATTTATTTTGAGAGAGAGAGAGAGAGACAGAGAGACAGAGCAAGAGTACGGGGGAGGCAGAAAAGAGAAGGGGAGAGAATCCCAAGCAGTCTCCATGCTCAGCACAGAGCCCAATGTGGGGCTTGATCTCATGACCCTGAGCTCACGACCTGAGCCCAAATCAAGAGTCGGATGCCTAATCTACTGAGCCACCCGGGCGCCTGCAAGCACCTCTTCCTATGTTACAATAATATAGTTATTTCAAAATAGACAGTTTTCAGTGGGATTACATCGCCGTAGTGTGTCGGGACGAGCTGGCCACAAAAGCCTTCCCCACCTCCCTGGCTGAGTTACCCAATCCGATAGAGTTGTTTAGAATTGCCCATCTTGGCAAACAAAAGTGTCTGCCAAAAGCAATTAGTTTTATCTTACCTTAACTGGCTCTGAATAGTTTTCTCAGTAAAAAGTTCAATTGCACCTTGACGGTTCATAGAATCTTCATAGAGTAAAACTTTTTTTTTTTCTTATTTGCTCTTAAGAAGGCATGTATCCCATTGTATAAAAGCTGGGCACAGTAATTCAAATATACACTCGGGTATACCATCCAAGGCAGACTTTTTCGGCCGCCACTATATGAAATGTCATAGCTTGATTGACTCTCCCATTAAATCTAGAGGTAGGATGAGTTCCTGGCTGGTTAACTCAGCCACTCGGGATGTCGGAATCTGAAGTTAGAACTCTGCGGTTCTCTCGGCTTCTCCTCGTGGATACAAGACGTCTGCTATGTATCTCATCTTCACAGGACAACATCCAAAGCAAGTGTGTCCCCCTTTTAAAGAGAGGGCAGCTTTTCCCAAGCAACCCCCAACTCTCTTCCTTTATAGGACATCAGGCGCCACACCATTTTGAAAGATTATTACATGGTTTTGCAGATGTTCAAGCCTGCCGATTCATGCAAGCTGAGAGCTATCAGCCTAGAAGAGTTATTTTTTTAATTTTTAATTAACATACAGTAGAATTTTTAAAGTAACATACAGGTCTATGAATCTTAACCTGTGTGGGTTCATGTAACCACTGATCCATACAGAACAGCTTGATCACGCCAAAATATCTCCTCACGTGTCTAAATTCATGACAGATATTGGGCTCTAGTTTTTTTTTGTTCTGTTTTGTTTGTTTCTTATGCCTTTGACTGTCTTTGGTATCAGGGTAACGTTAGCCTCATAAGATAAGTCGAGACGTGTTCCTTCCTCTCTTGTTTTCTGGGAGAGATTGTGTAGAATTGATATTATTTCTTCTTCAAATGTTTGGTAGAATTTGCCAGTGAAGCCATCTGGGCCTCAAGATTTCTTTTTCGGAAAATTTTCAATTATGAATCTAATTTCTTCAGTAGGACTATTCAGCTTATGCCGTCATGTCTTTCATCGTTGGCGAGTTTTGGGTTGTTTGAGGAATCAGTACATTTCCTTTGTCATCCTTGCTCAGAGTTGATATCGCTCTACCTACATTGACAGCTCCATCAGACATGTTACAATTTTTGTCCTCAGCCGTCAAGCGGTTTTAAAGAACAAAATGGGGTAAGAACAGGCTATTGCAGTTACCCAGTCCTTCATTCCTGAGGTCCTGAGTTTCATTTTCTCTCTGAGGAAGTTCCTTTAAAAATTATGTTTGAGTAGGGGCGCCTGGGTGGCTTGGTCGGTTGAGCGTCTGACTTCGGCTCAGGTCATGATCTCACGGTCCGTGAGTTCAAGCCCCGCGTCGGGCTCTGTGCTGACCGCTCAGAGCCTGGAGCCTGTTTCAGATTCTGTGTCTCCCTCTCTCTCTCTGCCCCTCCCCTGCTCACACTCTGTCTCTGTCTCTCTCAAAAATAAATAAACGTTAAAAAAAAATTATGTTTGAGTAGGCCTGCCGACAATGATTTTCTCTGCTTTTCTTCATCTGGAAATTTCTTCATTTCACCTCCATTCCTGAAGCATATTTTCACCAGATCTAGAATTGGGTTGACTATGCTTTTCTCGTAGCACATTAAGTCCGTTGTCTCACTTCTACTCGACCTTCGTATTTTATGATGAGAAATCTGTAGTCATCCAAATCATTGTTTCCCTACTGATAATGCTTCCTTTTTCTCTGGCTGCTTTCTGGATTGTTTTCTTCATCTTTATTTATCAGAAATTTGATTATGGTCTATATGAGCATGAGCATTTTTTTTAAGATTTATTCTATTTGGGGTTCACTGAATTTCTTGAACCTGACTGTTTATTTCTGTCAACGAACTTGGAAAGTTTTCAGTCATTTATTCCCTCACATATTTTTTTCTTTACAGCCTTTCTCATTTCCTTTTGGGACTCCTATAGAATGGACATTAATCACAGAAGAGGAGAGGGGAATAACCCATAATTTTTATTGATGTCTATGCAAGTTCATTAACTCTTCTATCACTCCTATTTTGTAGTTGACCCTCTCTACAGAGATGTTGTTGAGAGTGGCTTTTTTCTTCAGTTTTAAAGTACCTGTTAGATTCTTATTTACATCATCTATTTCTTTGGTGAAACGTTCTATCTTTACATTCCTCTCAAGAGCATTTGCCCTGACTCATTGCAGTATCTCTATTGTGGTTAAGCTTTTTTTCTTTTTTTTTCCAGATAATTCCAACACGTGTCGTTGGCCTTTCTAGATTGTGTTTTCTTATGCAGGTTGAGACTTCCCTGGTTCTTCATAGGCTGACCAATTTTTTATCACACCTTGGACATTTTGAAGGTTTTGTTAGGAGACTCTCGGCCTTTCGAAATCCCGCGGAGAATGTTGATATTCTTGTTTAAGCAGGAGTTGATTTGGTTGGGTGTAAGCCACAAATTCCGACCAGCTTTCTTTGGGTTGCGAGTCTAGTGCCCGGTCAGTTTTCAGGGCCTCTGCGCTGCGATTCAGATCCAGTCTGCTATCCTGGGACCTGAGTAGAAGTCAGTCCTGTTTTTCTGCTCAAAGTCTATGGGCTACTCTTCAGGGTCAGCTGAGTGAACAGCTTGTGGGTGAGCCCAGGATTTCATAAACGATATGATGGGGTAGCTTTGCCAAGCCCTTCGCTGTCCCAGATCTTCCTGATCCTTTCCAGTTCTGGTCCTTTTTACTCGTACAGCCAGAAATATGGGGCTTTATAATTGTCCCATTCTGCTACACAGTTTCCGTGGCCGTGCCAGCTTCTTGATCCAAATGACAAGAGAAGAGAAAGAGAAAAAAAAGCATCAGGGGTTTCCCCTGTCCGAGGACGATGGCTCCTCTGATCCAAGGGGAAGGTTCTTCTCCCTCAGACCTTCTCGGTGCCTACAGGTTGGGGCCCGAGGGACTGGAGACATGAAAAAAAATATTAAGTATTTCCCTCACTCTCTCCGAGCATTGACAGACCCCCTTTGCACCGTGAAGTCAGAATTAGAGGGTTTCCTGGAGCTCCTGCTGTCCACTCCAGGGCCCATTCTCAGGCCGGCTCCTAGCTTGGGCGTGCCGGAAGGGAGATACAGTAAACTCTTGGCTGGCTTGTTGTGCGTCACATTCGGGTCTTCTTCCCCAAGTCTCCTGCTAATGTTTACCTCTCAGACTCTTCACGTAGCTGCTTCGGATTCTGTGTCCCCCGCACCCCCCGTCCCTCCCCCACTCACACTCTGTCTCTCGAAAATGAATAAATGTTAAAATAAAATAAAATACTGAGGGAATGCTGCAGGACTCTCCAAGAAATAGGGATATAGGCTGCTATGAGTCTTCCACTGTTGGTATACGATGAATGCCTGGGTCCGTGATTGACAGCCATCTCCATCTTGAGAGCCAAGCTCTGAAATCTATTAGAATTCGGTTTGTTTTCTAGAATGTTGTGCTTACAACAAGATTTCAGAGTAAACGAATTCCCAAATAGCTTCCTTTAAATTTAGAGTCCGGGGCGCCTGGGTGGCTCAGTCGGTTGAGCGTCCGACTTCAGCTCAGGTTGTGGTCTCGCAGTTCGTGAGTTCGAGCCCCGCATCGGGCTCTGTGCTGACAAACAGCTCAGAACCTGGAGCCTGCTTCGGATTCTGCGTCTCCCTCTCTCTCTCTCTCTCTCTCTCCCCCTCCCCTGCTCATGCTCTGTGTCTCTCTGTCTCTCAAAAATAAATAAATGTTAAAAATTTTTTAAAAAATAAATTTAGCTTAGAGTCCTGATTTTACTGAATTTTCCCTTCAGGAAGCTTCTGACAGTGCAGGAGTACTAAGTACTGATAATGTCAGGATTTTTGGTTCAGTCTGTACATATTTACTTGGCAGATGTTATTTTTTAAATTTTTATTTTTTTATCTTGAGAGAGAGCGAGAGAGAGAGAGAGCATGCAAGTGTGGGTGGAGTGGGGGCAGGGCAGAGAGAGAGGGAGAGAGAGAATCCCAAGCAGGCCCCACACTCAGTGCAGAGCCCAACATGGGGCTCGAGCTCACGAACCATGAGATCATGACCTGAGCCGAAATCACAAGGCAGATGCTTAACCGATGGGGGCACCCAGGCGCCCCTTGGCAAGTGTCCCTGACACTGTCGCTTGAGCATTGCTCTTACACATCATCCTTGCATTGCTAAGAAGAGACGGGGTTAGTGTCAGAAGGAAGTTGTCCCTCCTGACCGAGGTTTGGGGCTCTAGTTCTTGGGAAGAAAGAAACGGAGAATGACCCTGCACACCATAGATTGGACGTTCATTTCTACGCATGGTTCCTTCATTTTCCTTGATAAAGATTGTTTTAGGAGACCGTTGAAAAGAAAGAAATTCCACATGTCTTGTATATCCTAGAAGTTTTAAAGCTGTTTCATACACTTCTAGAATTTCCATTTAAAAGTATAAATGAAATTGGGTATTCACAATCCAGGAAGCATCCCATTTGGGTCTAAGTCCACATTTAAAACCTTGAATCTTCAGTGAAATGGAAACAGGTAAAGATGATTCTGTCTCCCCCTGGTGACAGCCAGGTTTTAAAGGCAGAGAGTTCCAGAGGTTGTTGTCAACTTCCGTTTGTTTAAGGCAGCGTCCTAGCTTTTGTACATCACTGTCCTTTTGTGTTGCATTGTTTCTCAGGGTGCCTGGTGCCTGTGATCTTCACGGGACAGCACATGTTTTTTTTTTTCATAGGGGATTTGGTGAAGTTATTGTCCTCGACTATTTCGGTTCAGAAGTCATCTTTCAAAGTCCCAAACCCTTGGCTTTCTGCCCAGTGTGGGGACCCCGTATGACAGACACACTGGTGGGGGTGCTCTAAAGATTTTGGGTAGTTTCAGCTTTCAACAGCCCCGGCAGGCAGCACGCAATATTTACTCCTACTTTGCACTCAAGCAAGCTAATGATTACTGGAGGTAGAATAATTAGACTCATCATCATCCAGGGACTCATGGGGACAAGACGTAGATGTTTACTGTGTTGTGATTTTTTTCTTAATATGTGTTATGGCGACAGGGCCTCAGAAGAGCAGTTTTCTACACGATTCTAATTTCATGTGAAATGATATGGGTGGTGATTGTCTAACATTCTGTATAAGACGGGTCGGTGCCGAGCAAACTTACTTCGGTACAATTCGGAAAGCTGTAGTACACGTTCCGCGGAGGACGTCCTCAGGATTCAGCTATACTCTTGGTCCTGCAGAGCCGTTACCCCTGAAGAACTATTTCAGATGGACACGTAACTCATTAAAAAAAGAGAAATAACTTACTGTTGTATTATAACCCTATGATGTGCTCTTCTGGAAACAATTGGACCTTCCAAAAATCGGGGACTGATTGAGAAACCTCTAGCTCTCTGTAGAGTGTTATGGGGCTCATTATGTTTTAAAGATTTTTAATCTCACGGGAGATGTTCACCATAGAACCTCAAGGAGAAAGGACAGGAAAGTATTACTTCCATAGTTTTCTTTATTCGTCGAGGAGAAAATATGGTAATGTTATCTCTGGGGGGTGGGTTGATTTTTAATTTAATATTTACATTCTTCATTCGTTTCCATTTTTCACTGTTACAAATAATGCCACGATAGGCAACATAGTGCGGGGATCTTTCTCCAAATTTCTGATGGAAGTCTTTAGGATGGAGTCCAGAAAAGGAATTACTGAATCAAAGGAAAATAGTATTAAAAAGGGGCTTTTAATCTCAGGGGTATTGCCAAATTAGTGTCGAGAAAGGCTGTGCCAAGGCCTGTTCCCATCAATGTGAATGCGAAGTCGTGGCGAACTGCGGACTCGATCTTAAAATCAGACTTAAAAATGCAGTCTTGGGGCACCTGGGTGGCTCAGTCGGTTAAGCCTCTGACTTCGGCTCAGGTCATGATCTCACAGTTGGTGAGTTCGAGCCCCATGTTGGGCTTTGTGCTGACAGCTCAGAGCCTGGAGCCTGCTTCAGATTCTGTGTCTCCCCCTCTCTCTGCCTCTTCCCTGCTCACGCTCTGTCTCTCTCTCTCTCTCTCTCTCAAAAATAAATAAACATTAAAAAAAATGCAATCTTTGCATCCTGGGGATGTGGGAAATGCTATCTCATTATTGCTTTTAATTTGCATTTATTTTCATACTATTGAAAGTTGAACATTTTCCACGTGTTTAACTTTTGTATTTTTCCTTTGTGAGTTACCTGTTCACATCCTCTAGCATTTACACCTTCATGAGTTCCTTTGTATTTGAAGAGTATTATCCTCTTCCCGTATTCATTGCATACAGTTTTCCTAGTTTATTGCTAAATATTTAATCTAGTCTCTGACATCTTTAACATACAGAGGAGGTTGGCAACTCTGTGAGTCTTTACTTTTCTGCTTTTCTTTTATTGATTTGCAGCTTAGAAACGTTTTTCTTATTTTACCTGTGTATTCTAATTTATGTCTTTATTGTTTTATAGTAAAATAGGAAGAGCAAATTGGTTTTTCCGTTGTAATTCTTCTCTTCCTAACACCATTTGACAAGGAAGCCTTTTCTCTACTCAATTATTTCTATTTATTGCCCATATTTACAAGGACTTAGTTCTGGACAGTCCCGTTTTATCTCCCGTCCATTCTTACATCAGTACTTTTTTTTCCCCATTATTGTAGTTCTGTAATACATTTTATTAATAGATATGGCATTACTGTTCTTAATTATCTTTAAAGATTTTCTTGGCCTGCTCATTCTTCCAAATGACCTTCCGAGTCATTGGGAAAGCTTGCCAAAAAAATTCCATAGGGATTTTTATTGAAATTAAACATCTAAATGAACATCTTTGCAGTAACCTTTCCATCACGAAGCCTAGTATCATTTGCCGTTTTCTTTAAAGGCTTTTCTTTTAAAGTTTATTTGCTTGTTTGTTTTTTGTATTTATTTAAGCAATCTTCACAGCCAACGTGGGGCTCGAACCCACGACCCTGAGATCAAGAGTCGCAAGCTTTTCCAATTGAGCCGACTGGGTGCTGTGAAAGGTTTTTTAAAATATCTCACTAAAGTTGTATAGGTTTCCTCATCTGAGTCCTAAATATCACTTTCGAGTTTATTCCTGGTTATTTTGTCCTTTCTGTGCGATCATAGAGATTTTTCTCTTTGGATGATGGTCGTTTTCTCTAACGTGTATTTAATCAGTGCTGATTCATCTTTGCTGGCTTTGTGGTTAACATCGAGGACGCTGGAGTCACACTGCGGCCTTCAGACCCCAGCTGGCCCAGGCCTGGCCAGTGCACATGGGACCTAACCTCTGCTGGTTTCTGCTTGCTGATTTTAGGTCATGAACTAAGACCCACCTCGTCCGTGCGCATCAACAGTCGAACGCGTTAATTCAGGTCATTCCAAGCACTCATCTGTTCTGCTGTTCTTTCTTTGGCGTCCCTGTCCTTCTCAGGTTAAGAACCTCCTGTCCAGGCCCCTTCTCACCTCTAATGCTTACCACCCAGTATTCCAGTGTGCCTGTGAATTTGCATCTTTGGAAATCAAACTTTTTAGTTCCTGGGAGCCTTTGTGTCCTCTGATTTCACTCCCTGAGAGCTCAGATTTCCTTCCTTTTTGTTTTCTTTCTCTTGGTACATTCTTCCTCCTCCCATCGCGGTGCAGGGGGAGCCAAGTGCACCAAAAGCGGTCGGGTCCCCTCCCTCTTTTCACCACACCTCCCTGAAGGGAGCTGCTATTTCTTTGTCTGCCTATAGTTTTCTGCCCTCCTTCTCTGCCAAGGCGCGGGTTCTTGGGCATTGGGAAACGCACGGGTAGAGGGGGGCCCCATGATGCCCATCTTGTGTCTGAAGAGAACAGGTGTCCCTCTTCCAGTGAGGCTTGAGGAGGAAGCCCCTCTCTGGGGGGGAGACCTCAACCTACAGAACAGCCTTTCTCCAAGTGTTTTGGGAGTCAGTGGGGTCAGGAACCACCCAGCAGCCTGCCGGAGTGAATGGGTGGCGCTCTTTCCCCAGGGGCCTCACCGGTGAGGCAGCCCGACCCTCCACACCCTCCCTCTGCCTTCCTTCACCTTCCCTCCAGGCGCCCTCTCTGCCCAGACCTGCGTCCACCACAGAGGGGACCTGCCAGGAGGCTGGAGGGAGATGATTTAGGAGCCCCTGCTTCTGCCTTCTCCAGAAGTCCCTTGGCTCTTCTTTCCTGTAAAAAAGATCTAAATGGTTTTTGCCGCCACACAAGAAAACCATTGATTTTCTAAATGTTTGTCTGTACCTAGCCACTGTTACTACATTCCCCAGAATCACAGTTGGGTCTTTTGTTTTTTTCTAGACAGACGATCATACTGTCCTCAGAATAGTGATCATCTTGGTTTCTCCACTCCTGTGGTCGTATGTTTTACTTCTGTTTCCTGCCATATTGTTGGTCAGCCTATTGGGAATGATCAGAATAAAAACGGTAACAAGCATCCTGGTTCCTTGCGTATTGGAATGCAGATTCTTTCCACATATGCGGATGTCCGCTGTTGTCTTGAGATCCATCACTCTTACCTTTTTTTTTTTTTTTTTTTTTTTAGGAAGTCTTATTCTTTGCCCAGTGTAAAAAGTCCTGAATGGATATTATATTTTAATCAGATCCATAGACACCAGCATTTTAAGGAATTGCATCTATTGATGTGATTTATCATATTAATTGATTTCCCTAATATTAAATTGTACTCAAGTCTTGGAATAATCTGTATGCAGCTGTGGTAAGCTGTGCTTTTAGTATATTTCAAATTAGATTTTCAAGTTCAGGCTTCAGGACTTTTACCTGTATCCATAAGTGAGGTTTGTCAGTAGTTTTCCTCTTGTGTATTTTGGTATCAGAGTTACATTTGCTTTTCCTCTTTTGCTTTATCCTGGAACAGTTTATATGACAAGAAGAATATTATTTCTCAACAATATGAAAAAACTCAAGGTGCGATTATTCCCATTTGAGAAGCTTTTCAGGTATTTTATTAGAATTGCTTTATAAATTCTTAAATCGTATTCCATTGCTTTTCAGTCTTTTCTTAAATCACTACTGACAAACTGCCCCTTTTCAATAAAAGCACTAGTTTCACACCTGAAAGACTCCACCAGAAAACTTCTAGAACGAATACACAAAATCAGTAAAGTCGCAGGATGCAAAATCAATGTACAGAAATATGTTGCATTTCTATAAAACAATAGTGAAGCAGCAGAAAGAGAAATGAAGGAATCAATCTCATTTACAGTTGCACAGAAACAAGAAGCTTTAAGATAGCCAGGAATAAACCTAACCAAGAGGTGAAAGGCCTGTACTCTGAGAACTAGAGAGCACTGATGAAAGAAATTGAAGATGAACCAAAGAAAGGGAAAGACATTCCATGTTCATGGATTGGAAGAAGAAATATTGTTAAAATGTCTATACTACCAAGAGCTATCTACACATGTAATGCAATCCCTATCAAACTACCAACAGCATTTTTCACAGAGCTAGAACAAACTTTCTTAAAATTTGTATGGAACCGCAAAAGACCCCAAATAATCAAAGCAATTTTGAAAAAGCAAAGCAAAGCTGAAGGCACCACAATTCCAGGCTTCAAGTTATCAAACCATATGGTTCTGGCACAAAAATAGACACCTAGATCAATGAAATAGAAAAGAAAACACAGAAATTAACCCACAACTATATGGTCAATGAATCTTCAACAAAGCAGGAAAGAATATCCAATGGGGGAAAAAGCCTCTTCAACAAATGGTGTTGAGAAAACTGGACAGCGACATGCAGAAGAATGAAACTGGACCACTTTCTTACACCATACACAAAAATAACTTCAAAATGGATTAAAGACCTAAATGTGAAAAAGGAAACCATAAGAATCCTAGAAAAGAACACAGGCAGTAACTTCTTTGACATCAGCCTTAGCAACTTCTTTCTAGATATATCTCCCCAGGGAAGGGAAACAAAAGCAAAAATAAACTATTGGGACCTCATCAAAATAAAAAGCTTCTGCACAGCAAAGAAAGCAATCAACAAAACTAAAAGGCAGCCTATAGAATGGGAGAACATATTTGCAAATGACACATCTGATAAAGTGTTGGTATCCAAAATATATAAAGAACTTATAAAACTCAATACCCCCAAAATAAATAATCCAATTAAAAATGGGCAGAAGACATGAATAGACATTTTTCCAAAGAAGACATACAGATGGCCAACAGACACATGAAAAGATGCCCGATATCACGATCGTCAGGGAAATGCAGATCAAAAGGACTATTACCTCATACCTGCCAGAGTGGCTAAAATCAACAACATGAGAGGGGCACCTGGGTGGCTCAGTCATTTGAGCGTCCAACTTCGGCTTAGGTCATGAGCTCACGGCCTGTGAGTTCAAGCCCCGCATGGGCTGTTTGCTGTCAGCACAGAACCCACTTTGGATCCTCTGTCCCCCGCCCCCTCTGTCCCTGCACCTCCTCTGCTCTCTCTCTCTAAAAAATAAATATTAAAAAAAAAAGCATGGTATCTTGTTCCCATCTCTTATTTTCCCTTGTCCCTTCCTCCATGGTACCTCCTTTTGTCCTCCATTTGTAGGCACGACCCCAGAATATCACATGGACAAAAGCTCCAGCCACAGGTAGCACTATGGTGGGTGTGGGGGCTGCAAGCTCCAGTCTCCTATGCAGTGCCTTAGCAGGCTGGAGACAGTAGAAACCCAGAGTGTAACAAGTCTTGGGAGTGGTTGTCATTTTTTAATATACTGCTTCTTGATCATAATTCTTCAACCGTAACTTCTCACCAGATTTAGAGCATCGGTGAATGGAGGCAGGAGAACAAACTCTGTTCAGTATTCTTTCACTGAATACTTACTAGACATGAGAAACCGCACTAGGCATTGCAAACTTTGACCTCACAACTGGAGTATTCGAAGGTGGTCAGTGACATCCATACATGCTGATGGTTGGCCAACATTGGGACCCATGGAATTGAAAGCGAAGAAAATACAAGGATTGGTACAAAAAGGAGAGGAACGTTATTCTGAATACCCAAACAAAAGAAAATCTCCTTCTGAAAATTGTTCACCGTAGAGAAAGAAAAAAGTTTAAGGAATACCTGCTTTGTATTCCCAACCTGGTAGGTGAAAACAGCCCTCCATAAACAAGGACATTGGAGGATGAGGTGAGAAGATAAGATCTTGAGGCACAAATGGAAGAAAGAGAGACCCAGCTTCAGTGAGAAGAATACATGAGAACACTAACAGTGTTCTACTTAATGCAGTTCTACTTAGTACACGCCTCTATGTGTTATGTAAGAAGTAATACATTAGTGTATTCATTTTATGTAGGTGAACATCAATGCTATTTGGAAAACCTATTACGTTGGGGGTGGGGAAGCAATTGCAGAGACAGCTCTAGGAACAACCTACAGCCCTAACTTACTCTAAGTAAAGACAGAGGGAAATAAGAGAAACATAAAATGATGAAAGAGAAAATGATAGAGTTGAAAAACAGAAATTGGAGACTTGAATTTCACAAGAAAGAATAGCATGGGAATACTCAAAAGAATCATAAGAAGACATTTTCCTGAGCTGAAAGAGATAAGACTGTCTGATATTCTATCAGTTAAGAGCAGATCAAGTAGACAAAACTCAATAAGAGTTGCCACTTATTGTGACCAACTGCAGGCCAGGAGCATTGCTAAGGGATTTGACTTAAGGGGCCTCATTTATCTCTGTCAACAACACTGAAAGGTAGAGATGAGTGTGTCCATTTCATGAAGGCATGAAGGAGGTCCAGATAACGTCACCCATAACTGACCGCACCGTTGAGTGAGACGAAACCCAGGCTTGAACCCTGGTTGATCTTGACTCCATAACATTTGCTCTTTGAGTTAGGTGGTGTTGGCTTCCCAAATGATAATCTAAGCAATACAATCACAATAAGTAAGTCATCGGCCGTATACTGACTGCTGCAGCTAACAAACGTCGTACCTCTCAAAATATTTGTGAAACATTTATAAATACAGGATTATATGCAAAATTACAGAAAGAGCATCACCGAACTCTCTAGAATGGATATTAGCAGGCCACATTCTCCTATTCAAACCCAAAGAAACCAGGATTTAATAGTAATCAACATTTAGGGGCGCCTGAGTGGCTCGGTCGGTTAAGCGTCCGACTTCGGCTCAGGTCATGATCTCACGGTCCGTGGGTTCGAGCCCCGTGTCGGGCTCTGTGCTGACGGCTCAGAGCCTGGAGCCTGTTTCAGATTCTGTGTCTCCCTCTCTCTCTGCCCCTCCCCCGTTCATGCTCTGTCTCTCTCTGTCCCAAAAATAAATAAAAAACGTTGAAAAAAAAATTAAAAAAAAAAAAAAAAAAGTGAAGTTGTTAGATCAAAAGGAATCAGCGTGTTACAGCATCTGAAATACTGTCAGTCAGTATCCAGTACCCAGGATGAGTGTACCAGGAAGGCATAAGACAGCCCATCTCTTCTCTGTATCTCTGCCAGCGTTCTAGAAGCCTTTGCTAATTTGAAAGGTAGGATGGTAACTCATCGTTGCTTGAATTAGCCTTCTCACGATGACCAGTAAGGGCGGAATTTTAGATGCC
The DNA here is from genome assembly GCF_018350215.1 of Panthera leo. Taxonomy (NCBI): domain Eukaryota; kingdom Metazoa; phylum Chordata; class Mammalia; order Carnivora; family Felidae; genus Panthera; species Panthera leo. The sequence goes on along the minus strand of NC_056694.1, from coordinate 14,597,211 downwards.
TCTGTCGTGTTGCACCGTGAGAAGGAAATCAGTTTCCTCCAGTAGCCCAGTGACTGTCCTATCCATTTGGTACTAAATCTTTCCTTTCCCACTGACTCTCCCTTACCCCCTAGGGTGTTTTATCTACACCGCGATCTGTTTCTGGACTTCTTTTTCGGAATTATTGGCATCTTGACGATGACATCTGCTCAGCTCTTTGAAATAGGTTTTGAACGAGGACTCTTTGAAGGTGATTGCACTCTGGGAATGGATTGATGCGTCTGCACTTTGCCAAACTTGTGTGCAGACACCTGGGCCGTCTGCACCAGCTGGGCTAACATGTGGAGAGCTCTTGGTGGAGAGGCCCCCTTGAGCAGTTCTAAGGGCACAGAATGCCACACTGATGAGTCACTGGGGCTCAGACAATACCTCGAAGGCCTGCTTTTGTCTAAGTTGGCTCAAGTCCCCCCTTTGGTGGACAGTGTCAGATCTCGCATGAAAGATGCTGAACTGAGCAAAGAAAAAAACGAGTAAGAGATATTCATTCACTCTGTAAGTACATACTGAGTACCCGCCATCATGTGGAATACGCAAAGAAGTTTCAGACTGGGTCCGTGACCTTGCAGGGCTCACGATGCAGGTGGGAAATAGGTATGCAAACCAGTGACTGGGACATGGACTGATAGGGCCTATGATAGATCGAGTTTGGCCAACTCTGTCCAGTGAGATGAGGGTCAGAAAGAAAAACAAAAAGAGAACCTGATATTTAAGCTCCGTCTTAGAGAATGAGTTGACATTCATCGGGTAGACCAGTGGGGAGACGGCATCCTGGGTAGAGGGAACAGCATGTACAGGGGCATGAAGTTCTGAGAGAGCATGGCATTTTGTGTAGGGGTGGGGAACAAAAGGCAGCGAAAGGGATAGTGGGACCTGAATGCCATACTGTGTTCTTTGCCAAAGATAAGGAGACCACTGATGCTGGGGTGCCTGGGTGGCTTAGTCGGTTAAACATCCAACTTCGGCTCGGGTCATGATCTCATGGTTTGTGAGTTCGAGCCCCACGTCGGGCTCTGTGCTGACAGCTCAGAGCCTGGAGTCGGCTTCAGATTCTGTGTCTCGCTCTTTCTGTGCCCCTCCCTCCCTCACATTCTGTCTTTCTTTCTCTCTCTCTCAAAAATAAATAAATGTTAAAAAAAAGATGCCACTGATGTTTAAAAAGCATGATCATTTATGCTTTGAGGGGGTGTAAACTGTATGGGAGACGGTGTGGAGGTAAGAGTGTGAGGGCAGACAGCCATCTCAATAGTAACATAATTATAACAGGGAACGTTAATTCTTGGAAACGTTTTCCTACCACAATCTTCAGAAGGGGACTGGCGATTGAATGGACAAGGAAGATCGAGCAGGCACAGGTATGGAAGAAGGGAAAGACTTGATCTCTAAATTTATATGTGGGCGACGAGGATAAAGCTGAAATTTCTATCATGTACAGCTGGACAGTTTTCAGTAATGCTCTCAACTCTTCATTGACTGAGGTCATGCCAAGAAGAAAAGCGTGGTGATGTTTATTTCATTGGGGACAGTGGGTCAGTTTCAACTACTTTTCAACTCATATTTCTATTTTCTCCTTCCAGGGGATGGCCAGGTGGACTTTGACGAATTCATGACAATTCTTGGCCCCAAACTCGTGTCTTCCGAAGGTCGCGATGGTTTTCTCGGAAACACAATAGACAGCATATTCTGGCAGGTGAGTACGCATTTTTTTTTAAAGATGAAATTTGACAGTAAACATGTGCCGGGGACTAACTTTTGAATCTGAATTCTTGAGCTTCTGTTCAGCATGTGAAGATCTCTTCTGGGATGGAGTGACACGTGTTCCTTGGACTGGATGTCTATAAGTAGAGGTCCATACCAGTCCTCAAAGAATCAAAACTATACTCACTTAAAATTTAGACGAGTGAAATATCTCCCAATTTTTTTTCTTAGAAACGGTTTGACATTTGGGGGAAATGATATTCCTCCACTTGTGATTCACAAAAAATTGTTTCCTGGGGACACATAGAAAAGACATCATTGGTATTGCCTGAGCCCTGTGTTGTCCCTGGTTCCAAGGGACCTTGCAGAGTGGATGGCAGGATTGCCTCATGTGTTTAGATCCTATCAGTTCCCTTGTCCTTGCTAGCACAGAATGATTTTATCTGAGAACTTGTGTTCGCTGCTTCTCAATTTGCTCTTACTTCTATCTTGTAAAATCTCTTTGGACATTTCAAACATCTGCCTTTAAATTATTAAAATGCTACAAATCATTTTCATATTAGTTCTTTAATCATAATATGTGACGATCAGTTCATGATTATGGAATTTGGGAAGGGGTTATCAACTACTACTAAACTCCGAATCAAATAATTTGTCAAATGACATTGAATTGTTGGTTAGACTTGTAAAACACTACTCCAATACAGTCTGGTTTCTTTAATTTCTTGATGTGCTTTTTTTGTCTTAACCAGAGATAATTCTCTAATCTAGGAAAACACGGCAGTCGACATGTATCTCTTGTCTTTTTCTGCCACCCATCTTGCATATAATGAACAAGCACTTGATATGAATACGTTATGCCCTATAGTCTGTCACCGTGGGGTTCACAAAAGACATTTAAGACATAGTCCTGGATCTTTAAGAATTTGGCTGGGGAAACACAATTAAGAGAGAGAAAACAAAGGAGAGATGTTTGGTGTGATGGTTACTAGTCTAATCTCCTTGAAGCCTGGTACTTCACTCTTCATGCCCTCAGCACCTCACACATTGTATACCATAGACCTTCAATAACCAATTTTTGAATAGGATGAATAGAAGTTCTAGAAAGGAGACAAATGTGGTCTTGAGGGGTCAGATAAGGCTTTAGGAAATGAAAACTTTGAAATGTGGCAGGGCGTAAGAGACAAAGAAGTAAAAAGAGCATTCCGGGCTGGTCACGATGTGTTTGATTAGAGTGGAGGCAGTGAACCTAGGATAGTCATTGTCCATAACGAAGGTGTAGTTTGAAGGGAAAGACCTCAGGCCCCGCCGGCAGAATGGCTTTGGGACCCGAGCACCGAGAAGTCTTGAGATGATCCCAAGGTCAGGGATAAGGTCATGGAGAAAAGAAGTCTTTGTGTGGAACTGAATTCTCAGCTGGACCTGTTGAGTGCAAGGAGGGTCAGACAACCAAGAGAGGGGGGCAGGTCCACACGGAGCTACGGTCGGGGATGGATGGCAGACGAGGAGCCAGATTTGTTATTCATCAGAGCTGGTGGGTGAAATCATAGGCAAGGATGAGCTCACCAAGAGAGGTTGCACAAATGAAGATGAGCACAGAGACAGGACCTGGTTCTGGAGGACATCCAGGGGAGTGAGGCACGAGAACCGCATCCCCACATTGACTCCCCAGCCTGTGGTTATGATCAGTGCTGACTCTCCCTAGAGAAGGACCTCCATGGTTCTACTTGCCATGTGGTGAGAATATTTCACCGCTGATGTAAGCCTTCAGATATGACTCAACACTTGGAAGGACAGACAGGTAGAGGCCCTTGACAGAAATAAAAAATGAATACCTAGTTACGAAGGTGGGGGAACATGGTTTGCCAGCAGGCCGTGTTTCAGCCCCTGCAGATTCGCTCTGGACGAACGTTCTCCTTCTCTGCCTGATTTCCCTTCTTCTCTGCTCTGCTTTGTTCCCCACTCTGAGTGCTCTCTCTACCCTTTGCCTCTGCCTTCGTGGCCCCCGGTAGCCTTCTAGGCTCTGAGCCTCCATTCTGGAGGGCAAGGAGCTCCAGGTTCTTAATCTGTACCTTGAGTAGAGGCCTCGTGTCTCCCAGGTTCTTCATAGTAGAGCGTCTACACAGCAAGGCAATATTTCCCTCTGTATCCTGACTGCCTCTACCATAATCCGGACATGCCATTATGCTCACAAAGTCTCTGTGTGTTTGTCTTCTTAAAGACCCTCCTCCTCACCCAGGGAGATAAACAGGGTGGGGAAAAGTGTGTAAAGGGGGAGAAATTCCATTCTGAAATATTTAAATGAATGCAGGAATGCACGGGCTCAGTGACAGTGGCTTTCCTCACCTGCTGGTCCTCACACAGCTCAGAATTTTGTGACTAGCAAAGGAGAACAGAGACATCTATCAATTCTCAGTAGTCAGCTGTACCCTCCCACACTGCCCCCCTCCATCTGTCTATGCAGAGACAGCATGAATAAATGGCACTTAAAACATCTAGAGCATCCGGTCCTTCCTGGAAAAACGTTCATTTTCCCAGTGCTCGAGTGGTTTTTTCAGGCTTAAAAGAAAGCTCTGTGCGTGTGAACGTTTGCATATGCGTGTGTATAAGCATGTGTTTACTTTGCTACAGTGTTTGAGGCGGATGTCGAAGAGTACCGGAACGGCAGCTTTCTGCCTCTGGCAGGGGATATTGATATCAGGAGGTGCAGACACTCTAGCACAGAGAAGTTCGTTCACTTAAGACACTCTGGGGGCGCCTGGGTGGCTCAGTCGGTTAAGCGGCCGACCTCGGCTCAGGTCACGATCTCGCGGTCCGTGAGTTCGAGCCCCGCGTCGGGCTCTGTGCTGACAGCTCGGGGCCTGGAGCCTGTTTCGGATTCTGTGTCTCCCTCTCTCTGACCCTCCCCCATTCATGCTCTGTCTCTCTCTGTCTCAAAAATAAACGTTAAAAAAAAAAATTAAAAAAAAAAAAAAGACACTCTGACAAGGCTTCCCACCAGGGACCAAGTCAGCTTCTTGTGGAAACAGATAGGATAGTACACTTGGTGGGGGCGTATGAGTGATCTATTTGCTACAAAATATAGATGGTGACACCAGAGATTGTGACACAAAACAACAGTGCACGTATACAATCTCACGTGGTTTCTGAGGGTCGGGAATTGGCAAGAGTGGTTCCAGCTCAGCGTCTCCCGCGGTTGCGGTCAACAGGCTGGCTGGCGCTGTGATCATTCGAAGGCTTGACCGGGGCTGGCGGAAGTGCTTCAAGGTGGCTCAGCCATGTGGGTGGCAAGGTGACGGTGGCTGTCGGGAGGAGGCCTGGACCTGTCCAGAGTGCTGCCTGAGTGTCTTCGTGATACGGCAGCTGGCTTCCCTCCAAACAAAGGACCCAAGAGAGTATAAGGCAGAGGCAACGGTGTCATTTATGACCTACTCCCGGAAGTCAAACTCCATCGTTTCTGGGATGTCCAGAACCGATATCTTGGTTACACAGCGCATCCCTAGTCACTGTGGGAGTGGAACACTTGGCGAATACCCAGAGGCCATGGTCACCGGCGGCGGCGGGGGGGGGGGGGGGGGGGCGGGCATCTTGGAGACTGGCTACCACCAAGGGTAAAGATTCTGTAATTGGCTTATCTTCTGATCCGACATTGCCACCATGGCCTTTCATTTTCCCCAGGCTTTGGTTTCTTCCTACCCCAGAGGAAAACCGTGACCATGGCTCTGCGTTCTGAGAAGCGATCGTAGCAGGGCACTAGGCTCGGCTCATCTTGCTAATTAAATCCGTCCTCCTGGGCTCCTTTCTCACCGTCCTGGCCCACAGTGCCAAGAGTAACATAAAATCAACCGGGATTCTGCAGCAACAGCTATTTATCCATTGGTACTCATCCCAAAAGTTATGAGCCCCTGGCTCCTTGCAGGAAATTGGTATCCGTGAAGGGGGATGTAATTGGCTACTAACACAGCCTCCTTCCCAAGGAGGATGGTCTGAGAGCCATACCCCAGCATCTCTGCCTTTCCAGGGTCCTCAGCCTTCTGGGTATGAGGCTCACAGGTTTCTTGGCAGCCAGTTCAGAGCCTCTCTCTTAAGTAGATAATAACTGATGGAAATTTTTATTGTGTTCTTACCCTTCATTCATCAGGTTTCTGTGTGTTTGCTGTTCCCGCAGTGATTTACTTGGGGAGGAAATGCGAAATGGTGTTTGAAGTCAGCGTTAGGACTTGGTGGGTGTTGACAGTGGAGAGGAGGGAGGGGTGGGGCTGAAAGGTGATGGGACTCGGGACCGGGGATGGTTTTCATTGCTCAGTGTTTCGGGTGGATGGCACCTGCCGGGAAGTGGGGTCCTCAAACATGACTCCACTTGTACCCGAGAAGAGGAGTCTTCAATACAGGAGATGGCCCCTGGTGGCAGGGGACAGAGCCCCACTCCTGAGTCACTAAGGGCAGCCCTTTATCTTTTTCTCCCCCTTGACCACCGGTGCTGTGCAGAACTGTTCTGCAGTGAGTTTGCAGAAAGCATACAATGGCGAGGATCATGGCAAGGATCCTAGGAAATCAACTAGCTCTCCCGGCCCCAGGGTCCAGCCACCACTTCTGTTAAACTCTTCTCCCTCTGAAGAAAGAGAGAAATGAGTCCCGCATTGTCTGGGAGAGCTGAGCCATTTGTGGGTCTTACCGGAAGGTGCAGGTAAAACACCTAAGGCTCCTTCACTATCAGTTTTTTATTGTGTCCCAACCAGACTGGATTCATCAAGACTTCACTGGTTTAGACTCTCTGTTTTAAGAAATAAAACACATAAATATTTAAGCAAATGAATCTGTTCCCTGGATGCCTCTGGGTATGTGGGAACGCGTCCGAGGCTGGAGGTCAAGAAATAGGAAACTCATACGGGGGCCCTGGTTTTTATGCATGGCTCGAGAATCTTGCCTGAACATCCTGAGCCTTACTCATGCATATGCAAGCCGGTCGTTATCATAGCTGGTTTATCTCACAGCTGTGTGCAATGTTCAGGACACTGTAAGTTACCCTAACATAAGAGTGCATGGGGCACCCATTCCCAGATATGGTCCAGATCAGCGGCTGCCACGCCAACTTCTTCAACCTGAGGCCTGTGCGGCTTCCTTTCTAGCTGTCCACTCCTCCCCATCTGGTAGAATAATACACAACAGATGTAGTAAAGTACCTGCAGCTGCTCCCCAGGAATCTCTCCAGGCTTGGCCTCTGTCCCTCCATTCCAAATCCTTTCTCCGGTCTCCTGTCTTCCCTGGCTCTCCGTTTCCGCTATGGCCCCGGAGTCCTGGTCGCTGACCTATGCTCTGATGCAGAGGCCAGTCCTCTCCAGCCCAGGTCCCAGGCTTTTGCTGGGGACATTTATGTGCTGGCCCCAGGGCCGTGGCTAAGACGAGCAAGGAGCTGTGCTTAAAATTCTTGACTCACAGGCAGTTGAGAGCACTTGATGTTCTATGCTCACGACCTATGAAGAAAGCACTATGTACAGCTACATTATGATCCAGATCTGTTGTGCATAAAAGTACGGGAAAGAAATACATCAGAACATTCACAGTGATTTGTCATGTGTGGTAGGATGATGAGTGATCCCATCTTTCTGTGCTTTCCAAAAATCTCAACAGTGGGCCTGCATTAATTGTGCAATCAGAAAAAGGAAAACAAAGGAAGGAAAATGCGGTTCCTAGCTAGTCAAGAATCTGTTCAATATCTACATCGTTTTCATCCGTAACACTGGAGATTATCAGTCCCGTGAGGGGGACCGTTGGTCAAACTTGCAGGGCAAGCAAATGGAAAAACAGGAGAAATCATAGCTGATCCCGTGAGGCATTTGTTACATGGGGCCACGACCTAGAAAACGCCAAGATCTTTCCTTTTTTAACGTTAAGGATAAATTGCGTTCCAGCAAGCGGAGTCTTTCCCCGCGTCAAATCTGGCACCAACAGTCTCCTTCTTTCCCCAATATTTTGTCAACTTGCCACTCTATCAGATCCAAAACTGCTGCTCCCCAGATCTTCATCATTGAACAGAACCACAACAGCTTTCAGGAGCGGTGCCCATCACGAGGCCTGTTAGATTGACAGCAAGTGCCTGAATCCCCAAAGTGATTTGACTTGTGAAGTGTGGAGTATGGAAAGCATTAGCATCAGCAGTGGGTCTTGAAGTGTGGTTCCCGAACCGGCAACACAGGCATCACCTGGGGCTTGTTAGAAATTCGAATGCCTGGGCCCCACCCCAGAAACACTGAATCAGAAACGCGGGGTGCGGGGGCAGGGGGGCAGGGGGGCAGGGGGAGGGCGTCCAGCAGCCTGGGTTTCAGTAAACCCTTCAGGTGACCCTGATGCTCGCTCAGATTTGAAAAACATTGAGCCACTGAGATTTTGGGGAGCCGGGTGTGTGGGACAGGCATCTGGTCCAGCTTACTGGTCTGAGTCAGACCTTGGTAGTTTGGGGTTTTCTTTTATTTATTTATTTATTTAAAAAAAAAATTTTTTTAACGTTTATTTATTTTTGAGACAGAGAGAGACAGAGCATGAACAGGGGAGGGGCAGGGAGAGAGGGAGACACAGAATCCGAAGCAGGCTCCAGGCTCTGAGCCATCAGCACAGAGCCCGACGCGGGGCTCGAACTCGCGGACCGCGAGATCGTGACCTGAGCCGAAGTCGGACGCTCAACCAACTGAGCCACCCAGGCGCCCCGGGTTTTCTTTTATTTATCCATATTTATAAATGTAATTGGTTGTTAGTCTGTAAGTTTCAGCTGTTTTAAAAGGTGGTAAATTACATGTCAATAGTAACTAGTTTTCTAGTAGGACATGCCTTTTTTTTTTTTAATTTTTTTAATGTTTATTTTTGAGAGACAGACAGACAGAGTGTGAGCAGGGGAGGGGCAGAGAGGCAGGATTACACAGAATCCGAAGCAGGCTCCAGGCTCGGAGCTGTCAGCACAGAGCCTGACGTGGGGCTCGAACTCATGAATTGCAAGATCACGACCTGAGCCGAAGTCGGACGTTTAACCGATTGAACCACCCAGGTGCCTCCAGGACATGCCTTTCTAAGCATTAAACCAATGGAAGAATCGTAAATAAAAGTATTAAGCTATTAAATTTGAAAGAATATTGAAAAATTTAAATTTTTAAATTTAATATTAAATATTAAATTGAATATTTAAAAATTTAAAAATATTTAAAAATTAAATTTGAAAGAATATTTAAAAACGAAAAAAGGAAAAAATATGGTAACTGACAGAATAAAGCATATGTGAAGAACATTGCGACAGCAATGTGAAAACCTCTTGACGGTAGAGCAATGGAATAAGGAGCAGTAATTGGTCAGTATTTTCAATATACAGGTCAAAGCAGTTCACCCTCACTAGAAATCTAAGAAGTGTAAAATAGTAATTGGGCGACAGCTTTCACCTATCAGATTGGAAAAGAATCAAACTAGGATAATACCCAGTGCAGTCAAGAGTTGGATGAAATGGACACGCTCGTATGCTGCTGGTGGAAATGTAAATTGTACAACTTGCCCGAAAACTCTCTGGTGATACTTAGCTACAACTCTTCAAACGCGAAACCCTATAATTAAAAATAATTCTATGTCTAAGACTCTGTCGTCTGAAATTAGTCGGAGAGGTAGAAGAGGCGCTTACAAAGACGGAGCGTTATACAATTATTTGAAATAATATTTCCATGTTACAGTCCGTAGAGATTGCATATGCAGGATAATTACATTGCGTTTCTACATCTGTGAGCCATCCATTTATATTCATGGACAAACACTGGAGAAAACGCAATCTTCCCGACGATATTAGTTATTATGGATTGGAATCAAGGTGAATGTAATTTTTTCTTTATCTTTGTTTCTGTTTCCTGAAGTTTCTACATTAGGCTGTATGATCTGTTCTGTTATTTGTCGGTGAAATTACCAAGACCTCAAGTTAACAAAATCGTATTATAAAACAAGTGTTCTCAATGGCAAAAGATGATTGGAGTTTCTAACATATGTGCCCATTGTCATGGTGAACAAGACACAAAAATTGATACGAGAGTATGAAGGCATGTCATCAGAATTTTAGCCACCAGCCCCGGGGAGGAAGAACTCATGGAAGCCTCTGCATGGTGGCCCCCCTACCCAAAACTCAAGGCTGACTGTTGCCCACCCCAGCACGTTTTTATGCTCAGGAAAAAAAAAATTGAAAATAATTTTTCAAACCCTTGCTAAGTAGCCCTTGGCAACCACGTTCTATTGTTTCTATGAGTCTGACTCTTGCATTTCTCATATAAGTGGGATCATCCGGTGTTCGCTGGAGACACTTTCTGACCACAGTTCCAGAGATCTTGTTGCCATAAGACAGAGTTTCTGAGGGTCACTTGGTCAGGGAGGTGGAAAGAAGAGATCTCAGCCACCTGCCGACTGGTGCGTGGGCCCTTCTCACCGAGCTCCCGCCCCTTGGGGCTCTGGGTCGTAGTCCCCACATGTTCTTGTTGAGGTACAACCGTGTATTTTTTTTTTTTCTACTTTTGCTATTCTGAATAAGCGTTTGATGTGGTCATTGTATGTCTCTCACCACTTTCTGCCGGTATTGTGGGTTTGGAATTTTGACTTTTATCTGGCTTCCTTACCGGATTCTCTCGTTAGTGGTCATGTGCTTTTCAGTTGATTTTCTTCCGTTCTGCATGTGACTCTGTCTCCACATTGGCGCAATTCTGTTTCCCCCATCTGACACTATTTTAGTCCCACATATATTGACTGAAACCTGACGATTAGTTATACATGAGGAGGGTGAGATTCGATGTTGATGTGTCTTACTTACCAACGGTTTATTTAATATGAATATATGATAGCTTTTAGCAAATTCCTTCGAATCTCTCATTATAGGAGCACGTGAGTATCCGTGTTTAGCTTATTGATATGATATAACGATTAATAAGTTCCCAACATTAAACAATGTTTACACTCCTAAGATTAACATTTGCTGTCATGGTAGGTCATTTTCTTAATGTAATTTGACTTTGTAATGAAATTTTAAAATTTGAGTTGACACCAATTGTGATTTCTTCATCCATATTTATCAATAAGAGCAGCCTGTCGTTTATACAGAACTATAAGTGTCTTTATTAGGTTTTGAAACAATTGTTCTAGCATGATAAAATCAATTTGTCCAGTTTCAGTCATTTTGTTGTTGTTGTTTTTGGCAATAAGTTCCATATGGTATAGATTTATTTAAGATCTTAAATCTGAGCAGGCTAGTCCATAAAATTGCTTGGGTTTTTGTTTCTTTCTCTTTTTTTTTTGAGATATTTCTTTGATTATAACATTTGATTGCTCTTTAGTCTATTTTGAAAATTTATGTTGTCTTAAGGAAGTTTCCAGGTCCTCAAAATGACTTAACTTATGAGCATAGGCTTGTACACACAATTGTTTAAAACTTTCTTTTTTTAATTGTTTAATGTTTATTTTATTTTTGAGAGAGAGAGAGACAGAGCCCGAGTCGGGGAGGAGCAGAGAGAAAGGGAGACACAGAATCTGAAGCAGGCTTCAGGCTCTGAGCCTGACATGGGGCTCGAATCCACGAACCGCGAGATCATGACCTGAGCCGAAGTCGGACACTTAACTGACTGAGCCACCCAGGTGCCCTAAAACTTTCTTCAAAAGCACCTTCTTACCATTATTATAGCTTCTCTCTTTTTCTCTTATTGACCAGTTTTATTGAGAAATAATTGCCGTAGAGCACTGTATCAATTAAAGACATACATCACAATGATTTGGCTTACGTATGTCGTGAATTAATTACCAAAATAAGTTTGACATCTGCCATACAAAAAAAGAAAAATATTTTTCCACGTGATGAGAATGCTCAGAATCTACTCTCTTAATAACTTTCAAATACGCCATACAGCAGAGTTAACTATAGGTATTATATCCCTAGTACTTATTTATTTTATAAATGGAAATTTGTACCTCTTTTTAAAAATTAAAACAACAATTCTTTATCTGACCAGAGTTGACACACAATGTTACATTAGTTTCAGGCCTACAACAAAGTGATTTGACATTTCTATACGGTAGGCCGTGCTCACCACAAGTGTAGTGTTATAGCTTCTGTTTGGTTTTTTTTTTAATGTTATTTTATTTATTAAAGAAATTTTTTAATGTGTGTTTATTTTTGAGAGAGAGAGACAGAGTGCGAGCGGTGGAGGGGCAGAGAGAGAGGGAGACACAGAATCTAAAGCAGGCCTCAGGCTCTGAGCTGTCAGCACAGAGCCCGACATGGGGCTCGAACTCCCTGTCCACGAGATCATGACCTGAACCGAAGTTAGACGCTAACCAACTGAGCCACCCAGGCGCCCCTGTTGTAGCTTCTCTTAATTGTAATTTTTATTTTTCTTATTTTTAATTAATGTCATAAAGTTATCTATTTCATTGATTTTTTTTTTTTAAGAAACGCTTTTATTTAATTAATAGGATCGTTTTCCTGTTTTCTATTCAGGTCTTTATAACTTTTATCTTCATTTCCTCTCTGCTTTCCCTCCTTACTGTTATTATTTATCAGATCTGTGTTCAAGGATTATTTTATTTAGTTTCTCTTTATGAATGAAAGAACTTGGATATGAATTTTTCTATTAGTATAGCTTTATCACCATGCTGAGATAGTCTTATCATTTACTGTATGGTCTGTAATCGTAGTTAATGCCTTCCGTCACTCAACAGTTGTTCAAAGAATATTAGTGGATACTTCATTTAATAATTTGTTATTAGTTTCTCATTTTATTATTACATGGCAGCCATAGAATACTGCTTATGTAATCTCTTCTTATACTATTTATTGTGCCCATTTAATGTGGCTCAGTATGTGTTCACTTTGCGTAAATGCGATTTGGTAATTGCAGAGACTACCCTCAGTTTGTAGGCAATAGAACTATATACTCTCACATGAAAAATCTTGAATGGCCTGGTCTATTTTGTATCTACTCAGTCTGTCTTAGACTGATGGCGTTGAGGATCTCAGTGCTGTTTCATTTTCTCTGTGGGGTGTGTGGTGTGGTGTGTGTTTGATATCGCCGTTCATTCTTTGGTCGGTTGACCCGTTCAACAAATGCTAACTGAGAGGCTAATTGTTGGGCCAGCACGGATATAGTCGTGAACAGTAGATGAGTATCTTGCTCTCGTGGAACTGATATTCTAGTGTAAGGGGCAGGGAGAGATAGACACTCAATAACAGATACTCACCTCCTAATATTCAGTTCTGTGACATACATACAACAGGATACTACCGCAGGGGGCAGTCAGGGTGCCTACTCTACAACTTTCAACAGCGTGTGAAGAGAAGGTGAGGAGGACGGGGCATTTGGGCTGAGCCCTACATCGAGAGAAAGCTCTCGCTTGTCAAGCTCTGGGCACAGTGCTCGCCAGGGGGAGGCGACGGCCATTGCTAGGGCCCTGAGGTGGGACAAGCTTGACTCGAGTTTGGCAGGCAAGGGGAGGATGGTAGGAGATGAGGTTGAAGATGTGGCGGAGACCAGCTCTTGTGGGACATCACAGGCCCTGTGTGGGGACATAGGTTCAGAGGAAGATGACTGAGATGACCTCACAGCGGCGCAGACACTCGGACGTAAGTCTGTGGCCACGTGCTCCTGTTCCGCACAGCGCTCGGGCCTGGTGCGGTACTGCTCAGCCTCCAGCTGGTTCATTGCCCCGAAGCGCCAGGGTGTCGCCCTACCCACATGGCTTCTGTCCCCATCTGCATTTCCGCCACCCGAAAGCAACGGAAAGGCAAACGGAAATGCAAACGGAAAGCAACGGAAGGCAAAGGGGTGCCCAAGTCTTTCAAGAAGTTGCCCACATCCCTTCTACTTATGTCCTATTGGTGGGAAGTTAGTCACGTGGTTGGTCGGGAGACGGCCGTGTTGCCACGCCCAGCAGCAAGGGATGTCGGGAAATGTAGTCTTTCCTCTGGACAGCCATGTTCCCCGATTTGAAAATCGAGGAGCCTGTTGCTATTAAGGAAGCATGAATTGACACTGAGGGAAGAACTCTTTGTCTCAGGTCCCAGACAGACAAGGAGTTTGGATATAATTTTATGTAGAAAAGTACTCACCGGAGTGTTTTAAGCAATACAGTGGCATGATTTGGTTTACACGCAAACTACCGCTGCCTAGGGTTGTCGGGGGCTGGAACGGAAATGGGAAGTGAGGAAATTATTTCAGGAGTCAAGCGACAGGCTGATAGCTTGTACTAGGGTGGCAGCAGCTGAGGTAGTGAGAAGGGGACAGGCACAGGTGTTATTCTAGAGGGAAAGCTAGTCACCAAATTAAAATGTGGCAATCCCAGTATGGACCCGTTATCACCATTTATACCTACAGAGAGCCTTCTTGGCCCATCCACCATTTTTGTCTTAAATGCCCCTCTATATTAATACCAAACTCATCTCATTTTCGTTTTATTGTTGTGACTGGGTATATCCTTATCCATCCTCTTCCTTCAAAAAATTCTTTTTAGGTAGCCTTCTCTTTAAAAGACTCATGGTGTCAGATTGGTTTTTATGGGCCAGAGAGAATTTGTCTTTTAATAGACAAATTTAATAGAATTTGTCCTTAATCCCTTGGCAATCCTTTTATAACGGGTGTTTGTTCACAGTTCGATGGGCCTATATTATTCTTTTTGATTTTAAGCCATGTCCTTTGTTTTCTGTCTTTTGCTATACAGATTGTTTTATATGCTTTATCTTTTAAATTCAGTATAAAGGTGGCTCTTTTTGTTATAATCCTTGTACTGATTTTGACTTTTATGAAATACGTAGTTAAAATGATATCTGTCTGAATATTTAAGTCAAAAGAATAAATGACTTTTGACTTTTCCTTAACACAAAATTCGGCTTATATTTATTCTCTGCTTTCACTTTGCACTTATGTTAATCTGGCATTATACATTCTGTCTTCTTAAATTTTTTATTGAAATGGTTATAGATTCGCATGCGGTTTTCAGAAAGAATTTAGAAAGATCTCAAGTACACCCCACCCAATTTTCCCCTAAAGGGTAACGTTTTGCAAAGTCCCGGTACAGTATCATAAATGGGATTTTGACGCTGATGAAACTCACCAGTATTCTTCAGATTTCCCCAGTTTTACTTGTTTTATTTTTTGGGGAGAGAGAGAGAGCGTAGCATGCGCACTTGTGAGCGGGGGAGGGGGCAGAGAGAGGGGGAGTCAGAGAATCTTAAGCAGGTTCCGTGCTCGGCATGGAGCCTGATACGGGACACAGTCTCACAGACTGTGAGATCATGACCTGCGCCAACATCAGGAGTCAGATGCTCAACCAGCTGAGCCACCCAGGCGCCCCTCCCCAGTTTTACCTGTACCTGTATTTGTGGGTATAGATGTTTACTGCTGTATAGTTTTGTCATATGTGTAAGTTTGTGCGTCTGCCTCCTCAATCGATACAGTGAACAGTTCCTCGCAACCCCCACCCCCAGCCCTATCTCTAACTGCTGCCAACCACTAATCTGCTTTTCACTTCTAACATGTTGCCGGTGTAGAATCTTTTTTTGTAAACGCAAGCATACACTTTGTTACCCTTTTGGGAATGACTTTTCTTTCACTCAGCGTTGTATCCTCAAGATTCACTCAAGTTGTGTGTATCAGGAGTTTGCTCCTTTCCGCTGCTGAATGAATAATAGATCATGCTATGGATGTACCATAGTATATTTAACCATCTGCCTGTGAATTGTGTGTTTGGTTTTACAAAAAACTGCTAGGGTGCCTGGGTGGTTCAGACGGCTGAGCATCCTTCTCTTGATTTAGGCTCAAGTCATGATCCCAGGGTTATGAGCTCCAGCCCTGTGTCAGGCTCTGTGCTGGGCATGAAGCCTGCTTAAGATTCTCTCTCTCTCTCTCTCTCTCTCTCTCTCTCTCTCTCTCTCTCTCTCTCCCCCTCTGCCCCTCTCCCTGCTCGCACGTGCTCTCTAAAAAATAACCCCCAAAACCACAAACAACCTGCTAAACGGTTTCCCAGCATGACAGCCATGTTTTACATTCTTCCCAGCAACGTGCGAGTGGTCCCCTTTCTCCACATCCTCACCAGCTTTCATACTGTCGCCGTTTCCGTTTCAGCTCTTCTGGTGGGTGTCCAGTGATAGCCCACTGCATGATTTGCAGTTCCCCGATGGCTAATCCTTTCCAGTGTTTACTTCCCACTTACCATCTCTACGTCATCCGTTCGTATCTGTGTCTGTCTTTTGCCCATATTCTCATTAGATAGTTGTTTTTGTTTGGTTTCATCTTACTGCTGAGATTTGAGAATTCTTTATATATTCTAGGTGCCACTCCTTGGTGAGATAGGTCGCTTGCAAGCATGTTCTCCCAGTACCCAGCGTATCTCTCCCTCCTCTTTGCGCGGGCTTTGGCGAACAAAAGAATTTTAATTTTGCGGAAGTCCACACTTAGCAGCTTTTCCCGTTACGGATTGTGCTTTCGGTCTCACGTCTAAGAACTCTGGGCCTCGGCCTAGATCACAAAGATTGTCTGGTTTTTTTCTCTAATAAAAATTTTAAAAAGTTAATTTAAAAAGTTAAAAAAAAATGAATGTGTATTTGTTTATTTTGAGAGAGAGAGAAAGAGCACAAGCAGGGGAAGGGAGGAGGGAGAGAGAGAATCCCAAGCAAGCGCTACTCTCAGCACAGAGCCCGGTGCAGGGCTCAGTTCCACGAACCGTGAGATCGCAACCTGAGGTGAAACCAAGAGTCGGACACTCAACCAACTGAGCCACCCGGGTGCCCTTATATAGTTTGAAATTGTACCTGTCAGTCCATGATTTATAGGGAATAAATTTTTATATATAGACATATATATATAATATATTACATATATCTGTACATATATACATATGACTATATAAATTACATAAGCTTATTATACAATCACACATACACACGTGTAATTTATATATGTCCGTATTCTTTCTGTTGTTCATATTGTGTAAACTCTTGATCTGCCCTCCAATTCACCTTTTCTAACCTCTGTCATCTCTACTCTCCCAGCTCACGAATTGTTTATTTCTGCAATTGTGTTTTTCAGTTCTGTAATTTCCATTTGGTTCTTTTTCATAACTTCTGTTTCCTCATTCAGGTTTTCTTGTTTTTCACTTGTGTGAAGAGAACGTGTGATTGTTGAAGGATTTTTATGATGCCTTCTTTAAAATCCTCGCCAGATGGTTCCAACGTCTAATTCGTATACATATTGGTGTCCGCGAAATCTCTTTTCTCATTCGAGTTGTGATTTTCTCAGTTCCTGAGATGATGGGCGATTTCCTATCGTATCCTGGACACTTTGCCTAATATATTAGTCGATGCTGGGTTCTATTTAAATCTTTTATTTTTAGTAGGTAGTCACCCTGTGTAGGATTACATGCAGGTCCCGGCTTACTTCTGTGGGCCATGCTTCCAAATGACAGTTTCATTTCACAGCGTTTGTGGTGATATTTTAGTCTGCTCGGTTTATCTGCTCCTACCGGGTCTCCCACTCATCCCTCCTCATGCTACTTGTGGAGGGGAAAGGGTTTCCTTGGGGCAGGATGATGGGTGTCTCTCTGTGCGGGAGGGGGTCCTCAGGCAAGAGTTTTCCTAAGCCAGGCCATCTTGTGATGGCGTTCTCCCCTAACCGTGGGGAACAAAGAATGCTTCGCAGGTCAAGTGCTTATTGAGATCCGCTTAATCCATTGGAGCCATGATGAGATCCATATCGCTGTTGCCCCCAGTCTCTGGGCAGAGGTGGAGAGTCTCAGGCCCACAGGGACCAAGTCTTCTTGGGCTGGGCCATTTGTTTGGGTGGAGGTCCCTCTTGCTGGGGCCTCCCTATTAAATTCCTGGGACGGGGGGGAGGGACATTTCAGGGCTTCCAGGGAAGGAGAGCACTTCCCTTAGCTGTTTATCATTAGTGGGGCCCCCAGTAGATCCCCATGGCCCACCGTGGGTTTGTCCAGTGTTGTCTGAGGAGCTCCCATTCAGTATGAGGGAGGAAAGTGCCTACCCATGCCTCTTCCTATTGCTCGGTTTGAGGGACGGGATGCATTGCATCTGTGTTACCTCCTTCCACCGGGTGGGAGAATATAAGATATTCTGCTATTTTGTTCTCCGGTGCTGGGTCCCTAACAGGTTCACCTTCCTCCTTTTAGCACCTTCGAGAATTCTCCTTTGGTTATCTCCTACCTTATCTCCACGGCTTATCGTGGTACTTGGTGAGGAAGCAGGGAGAAATGGGTCTATACCATGTTATCTGGGCTAGGTGTCCGTCATTATTAAACAGCTCTTTTTTCCATCATTAAGTCTTCTTTTTTCAGAATATTTTCAGTGTTTGTGTTTAGTTTTGTATCCATATTTACAACAGTTCATTGTCCTTATCTCTAAAAAGTTTTCTTTATACTCTAAATTTCTTATGTCTGAATTGTTAATTACAGTTCTCTCAGTTGGCTGGAGAGCTTGGTTTGTGTGTGTGTGTGTGTGTGTGTGTGTGTGTGTGTGTTTGCAATTTTTCATACTGGGGACCAGGGGATTATGTAAGA
Organism: Panthera leo; assembly: GCF_018350215.1. Lineage (NCBI taxonomy): Eukaryota > Metazoa > Chordata > Mammalia > Carnivora > Felidae > Panthera > Panthera leo. The sequence goes on along the minus strand of NC_056694.1, from coordinate 14,578,914 downwards.
GATATGTTCTTCGAGCCCTTTGCAGATTTGAAAAGATCCTTCTGCGACTTTGCTAACAAAACAAAAATATGGTTAGTTTTTGGGTCACAAAATGCTAACCTCGGTGTCCTATAATCATCTCTCATAGTATTTTACATAGAATCCTACTCTTCCACATGCTTCCTCAAGTTCCATGGTCCAATAAATCGTAGGAATGTCTCCTACTTCATGCAGTTCATCTCTTGGAGTCCCATAAAAGACACTAGTTCGTGAAAACTCTGACACAGCCTGCATTTGGCAAACTCGTTCAATTTTGTGTGGCCCGTCGTTTCTCAAACGATGTGATGATGTTGGAATGTCTTTCTGTGCTTCGCCTATTAATATTTATATCCTCAATACTCTCCGTTACAAGTCAAAGAGAACCTACCCATGGATTCAATAGTAAGGACAGAGATCTAACTTAGTAGGATGTCTGGAGTGGGCCGTCAGGACGGGAAGCAAAGGCTCAGTGATGTCATCCTGAAGCTTGGTCTTCGGTCCCACGATGCTCAGCCTGCTGAAGCCTCACCTTCGTCCATGTTGCCCTCCGGCTGAAGGATGGCTGCTATACCTTCAGGCACCAGAACTGGTAATGCTGATGGTGATGGCGATGATGATGATGATGATGATGAAGGCAATGATGGCAGCCATCATCATCTCGGCAGCCATCATCATCTCGGCAGCCAAAGACCTTCTTTGCCCTGATGGTTCTCTTTCTTATAAGTAAAGGGAAAGCTTTCTCAGAAGGCTCCCGGCAGGTGTTTCCTTTAAATGACATTGGCCAAAACAGAATGGCATGTCCGCTCCCAGCTACAAGGGGGACTTGAGAAGATGGATACTGGCAAGAGGGATGTGGTCGCTTGCCTAGCTTCGATGTGTTATGATCCACCCTTGGGGCTTGACTCATTGGTCTCCCAATCAGATCAGGTTTCTTTAAGAAAGGAAGATAGAAGGAAAATGGCAGCCAGAATACAGCATCGGAAACTTTCAGGTGGGGTTCCTGGGTAGCTCGGTCGACTCTTGGTTTCTCACGGTTCGTGGGTTCGAGCGCCGTGTCGGGCTCCTTCCTGACAGCAGATTGCTGCTTGGGATTCTCACTCTCTCCCTCTCTCTCTGCCCCTCCCCTGCTCACAACTGTCTCTGTCTCTCTCAAAATAAATAAACTTGAAAGAGAAAGAAAGAAAGAAAGAAAGAAAGAAAGAAAGAAAGAAAGAAAGAAAGAAAGAAAAAGAAAGAAATTCTTTCAGGTATGCATTCATTGCTTTTTGTACTTTGTAGAGAAGTTGGAGGGGAGCTTGATTCAGCTTATGTTCCTTGTAGAGAACCTGTTTTGTTCGGCCGGATGCCTCTAATGTTTCTTATTTATGTACAATCACATGTTGGGCAGAATAGATCTTTTTTTTTTTATTACTTTGCCTGGATCTCAGGGAGCTTTTCTGATATATCAACTCGGGCCTTTCCACCCGGTACAGCTTTCTGGTATTCTCTTTTTACTGCTCTTGAGGCTCCGGGGTGGCTCAGTAGGTTAAGCGTCCAACTTCAGCTCAGGTCATGATCTCCTGGTTCTTGAGTTCTAGTCCCACATTAGGCTCCCTGCTGTCAGCACAGAGCCCACTTCAGACCCTCTGTGTCCCTCTCTCTCTGAATCTCCCCCACTCAGCTGTCCCTCTCAAAACTAAACTTTTAATTACTGCTTTTGCTCTGTTTAGTTTTTCTCCCGTGCAACAGACAAAACCCCTAAGACGGACCTGTTTTTTTGTTTGTTTGTTTTGTGTGTGTGTGTGTGTGTGTGTGTGTGTGTGTGTGTGTGTGTTTTGCCTCTTCCTTCTTATCCATTAACCTTTCTTTTTCTGTTTCTTCTGTTTCCATCCACAATCTGAGGACCTCTGACACCGCCTGCTGCATGTGACTCCTGGTATGTGGGGTAGACGTCCCGCTGTGTATGACCTTTGAAATCATTTTAATTTTGCTCTGCGTTTTTGAGCTCCTTAACATTCTCTTTTCTCTTCCTGAAATCCTTCTCTGTTTCTTTAGTTCCACTTTTTCCTCCTCCTGTGGCTCCCTATTTCTGTTCCATTGTGACCAAATCCTCTTGGATGTCTCGAAGGCCCTAAGATATTTTCAAGTATCATCATTTTTGTGTGTGTGTGTGAACAGTAAGTTTTTTTCCCAGTGATCTTTATCCCCCTTAATCAGGGTAATGCTTATTTTCCCTTTGTTCTTCGTTATCTTTTCAAAAGTACTGTGTTAACATTTTTTTTTTTCTAATCCACATTGCCCCAGTGTCCTGGGATATGTTACAGAGCACGGAGGTAATTTAGTGTGGTTTTCCAACTTCTCTGGGCCTGTGTTTTTCCTCTGGTGGCTCAGAGGGTATAGGTGGTGGTTTCTTTCTACATCTGTCCCCAGGAACGCGGCCCTTCGTGGAAATTCCTCCAAGATTTGCCCTGTGTTCTCTTATCTTCATTTCACAGTTGGTGCTGGGTGTCTTTCCTTTTTATTTATTTCTGTGTGTATTCTTCGGCGAAATTAGCGAGGAAATGACTCTGGGCCAGCACTCAGACCGGGTTGGTGGGCACTTGGGAAGTCCTCGGAGAGGCGGTGTGCGGTAATAGGGAAAAACACAGGGCATCCGAGCGAGTAGCCTTCCCTCCGGCTCTGCCTGTGTGTGCTGTGTGAACGTAAGCCCATCACTGGTACTCAGAGCGTCGGCTTCCTCAGCTAATAGGAACATCCACACGAAGGGTCAAATGGGATACCACATCTGAGGTGCGTGGCACCTGGTATGTTTAGTCCCCCGCCCTCCTGTTCCAAATACTCTACACAGAAATAGCAAGCATCGAGTTGAACTTCTGGTCAACCAGCTTCTGCTCTCCTGACTCAGAGTCTGTCCGTGTCTGGACCCCGTTCTCTCACGGCCAGAGCCTGCTTCATATCTAGAGATGCTTTCCGCATGGACCGTGATCTGGGGATGCCTTCTCTGCTTGGCAGGATACTCCCAGGATTCCTTGTGGAGAGGCAGCAATAGTGGAAGGTTAGGAACCGAGGCTGCCTGTCATTTCCAGATCTGCTCCTTAAGACCTGTGGGATCACAGTCAGACTCCCTCTCCTTCTCTCTGCTTCCTTCTCCTCATCTTTAAAATGGGGATAGGGGCGCCTGGGTGGCTCAGTTGGTTAAGTGTCCAACTTTGGCTCAGGTCATGATCTCACAGTTCGTGAGTTTGAGCCCCGCGTCGGGCTCTGTGCAGACAGCTCAGGGCCTGGAGCCTGCTTCGGATTCTGTGACTCCCTCTCTCTCTGCCCCTCCTCTGCTCACTCTCTGTCTCTCTCTCTGTCTCTCAAAAATAAACATTAAAAAAATTTTTTTAAATAAAACGGGGATAATGATTTACCTGCCACATAGGGTTAGCTGAACCGTGTAAAGCCCTTAGGACAGGTCCTGACACATGGTGGGCATAGTATCAGTGTTTGCTACGGTGTTGTTGATGGTGGTGATGATGATGGCAGCCACCACCATTGTCATCAGCCTCTCCTGCCGCAGACTGCCACATCCGGGCCCACTGTGTTCTGCCGGCCTGATTCAGCCTTCCACTGCCACCCTCCCCCTCCCCTGCTGTCTGCATCTTTGTGCCTGCTGGACTCCGCGGGTTGGGTCTGATTCCCCTCCCATCTCTCTCTCCCCATGGCTGTCACCTTCTCCACGCCCAGCTATGTTCGCTCGGCACGGCGACAGATGTGCAGAGTCCCTGTCCTTGGAGACACAGAATAAGAAACAAGCCCACCGTCCAGAAAAAGCTCACCCTCCAGAAAGCCTTAGACATTTATCTGCCTAAAGGCAAGAAACTGAACCGAAGGATCCTTCAAGGTCATGCCTCTGCACAGAATCTTTCAGAGACTCCACGGCTTCCCGAGGACAGAGTCCAAATTCCAAAATGTTGTACCATCTGTCCTCTCCAGTTCAGCCCTGTCCTGTCCCCGGCAGTAAGGTCACAAGCCTGCCCCTGGAGCCCTGAGAATTACCTGTGGTCCTGACCACGCCTCCACACCTTCCCATTGGCTCATACCTTTGCCGGGACAGCCCCCCCCCCCTTCCCACCCTCCTCCCTAGACCCCGGAAAACCCTTGTGCCCCCCACCCTGTGGCACAGCCTCTGTCTCCGTCAGCCCTCACCGAGGAAGCACACTCCCGGCCCTGCTCCCGTGTCCTCGCCGTGTCCTGTGTCAGTTGCTGTAACAGCACACGGGCCACCTGCCTGAAATCCGTGGTTTCCTGTGGCAACAGAACGCTGAATAAGTAAGTGACACTTGTGACATCAACACAGCATAGCTTTACTTTTGTCCCCTTTTGCCCCTTGAACATATATCCAGTTACAGCCGCGTCACTCTGCTCCTGGATGAAAACTTTTTTTTTTTTTTTGGTCCACAAGACATTTAAGAATTTAAATATTTTACTCATACGGAAAAGTACAGAGCGAATTAGACAGCGCGTCCCATAACAAGTGGTATATTGAACAGTTGAACAAACGGTAACATGATAATATTTGCTTCAGAATTTGAGAAGTTAAACGTTATACACTTGGTGTCCCTTACGTGGCCAACAGGAAGTGATGCCTGCAACCCCCTTGAACTGTTGTGGCCTTAAGATCAAGACTGTCACTTCCACCCCGCCGGATTCGCACGCACTACGTGTGCCTAGAACAAGATCTCCTCTTACAATTCCGTCTAAAATGTGCCCTACTGCCACTGGCTGGGTTTTTGTTTTTGTTTTTGTTTTTTAATTTTTACTCAGGAGGCTATTTAAGCTTTATCCATGTCGCTGTGTGTAGGTTGAGATTATTTTAAATGCCGAAGGGCAGCCCGTTGTACTATCACTGACGCCATCAGCGTCACGTCATCGGTCATTTAGATGGTCCGCAAGTTTTGATCGCCGGGACAGACACCCGGAAGCGGAACCGCCCCGGTGCGGGCACAACGTCGGCTCCATTAAGAGGTGCCAAAAAACTTAAAAATTAAATTAAAAAAAAAAAAAAAAAGAATAGTGGGGGAAAACAAACAAACAAAAAAAAAGAGTTGCCAAAATGTTTCCCGAAGTGCTTGTTTCAACGTTTAATCCCACCGATGCTCGCTTGCTCGCTTTGAGAGCGTGAGCACGCATGCGTGTATGCGCCAGCACAGGAAGGGCAGAGGGACCCTGAGGCAGGCTCCCTGCTCAGCGCAGAGCCCCACACTGGGCTTGATCTCAGGACCCTGAGATCGTGATCTGGGTCGGAGTTAGGAGTCGAGCACTTAACCGGGCACCCAGGTTCCGCCCCCCCCCCCCCACCCCAGGTTACCCCACCCCCACCTATGCTTTCTTGCTTATCTGCATCCTTGGGAACTAAATCTTTGCCAAGATGTGAAATGACGTTTTGTGGTCCTTTTGGCTTGTTTTGCCTTTAATACTGGAGAGGGTGGCCATTTCCCCCACGTGCATCGGCCATTGGGGTTTTCTCTTTTGTGATTTGCCTGTTCGTATTCTTTGCCAGAGTTTCAATTTGGTGGTGCATCGTTTCCTTTTGATTTGTTTGACCCGTTGTTCTCCTCCTACCTCTGGGGGACTCAGTGCTTCTGGGTAATAGCAAAAGTAGAATAATTTAAGCCTCTCTGGCTACAAACTCCAGCCAAATCACCACAATCCCAGGAGAGAGAGAACTTCCATCTTTTTCCCGTAGAAGAATCTAGACGAGATGAGTAAAATAGTCAAGCTAGCGTGGCTGGGTAACTGCAGGGTTTGCAACCCCGTGGTTCATTTCTTAGACTGGCTCCGCTGACATCATAGGATGCTGAGACCCATTAGCGTTACTCAGATACCCTTCTGAGTTCTCCCGGGCAAGTGAACCCTGCTATACGTAACTCAAATTATTCCTCTTCATAACATCATTCTCGCATTTTTTGTTATGGTGACTCTTGACGGGGGCTCACTAAATCTCTCTTCCAATTACTATTTCATGGGGTGCGTGGGTCCCGGTGCCAGGGCAAACCAGAGTGGATCACACACACGCCTTGCAGCCTTGCTGAAGCATTTAACTCTACTTGATTGGACTCCTACTGTTTGCTCGGTCCCCTCATTTACACGGTCACACTTCTGCCTGTTCTCTCTTGCTCTCTCCTGCACCCTCCAGTAAGATCTGACTCTTTCTGCAAGGCCTGACCTATTCTGTTCCACCTGAATCTATTAACTGCGCTGGTTAGGTAGCCAGGTTGTTGATCTTGACCTCCTTGTAAGAGATTTTTTTTTTTTTTAACATTTTTTAAAAGTTTATTTATTCTTTGGGGGGGGGGGTACAAGCAGGGGAGGGATAGAGAGAGTGGGAAAGAGGGAATCCCAAGCAGGCTTTCCAGTGTGGGGCTCGAACTCATGAACCATGAGATCATGACCTGAGCCGGCCACTTAATGACTGAACCACGCAGGCACCCCTGATTAATTGTTTATCATTAATAATTTATAGAAAAAAATTGAGATTAGCTAGAGATCCATCTGTTTCAAACTCCTATTCAAACTAGTCTTTTCAAACTAATATTTTCTGGTTTGGTTTCTTACCTTCCCTAGCTTTTAGATCATCATTTATTCACGTCTGCTCTGTGACATAGTTCCCTTTGACTTCTTTTCAACATTTCTGTGTGTGTGTGGTTTTTTTTTGGGGGGGGGTCTGTCTTTATAAGCAGGAGATAGCTGAATTTGAAAAATTCCAACGAATAGTCTGTCTTTAAAGAAATAATTGTACACTTTATGTGTAGGGGTCAGGCAGGACACTATAGACACTTTAGGAATCATTTGTTCTGCCTTTATTTTGTGTTGTCTGTTCACCATTGGATAGATTGCATTCTCTTCCCTGTTGAATAGATTACTGCCCCCCCCCAAACACACCTTTTTTCCTGCTTGATTTCGAAGCTCCACATTTCTGTTATTTTACATTTTGAAATACATGTTTTAACATTTTTTTTTTTACAAAGTTCAAAATTACTCAGTATCTCCATGACCCTCCTAAGAAAGGCAGCGACCGCCACTTCCGTGTCCTTGATGATTGTTGTCTGGAATTTGGGTGACCCTGATGCTGTCGTGTAGATGCAATGCGACTCCTAGGACGTCCTGGCCCGTGCCCCGGGGTGACGTTTGTTTGCTTCCTCTGGCCTCCCTGGGGTTAGCTGTGTGTGAGCCCAGGGGGTTGTTGGAGCCTGATGGCCTTTCCTGAGCAGGGCGGGGGGCTGGTCTCAGTGCCAGGGGGCCCCACCCCCCCTTATCTCACCTGGGCAGGTTCAGTCCTCTTTTCCCAGCAGGTGAGGAGCCTCCCTGTTACCTCTGTCTGTCACTGTACCTGCAGCCAGCAGGCTGGCACATTCAATGCAATTTTCTGCCTTCAATTTTGGCTCAGGTTTTGGCTACAGAAATGATAACTTGGTTCGTTAGCGGGACCGTGTCTTTCCTTTTCCTTACTTATATTGGAGTGGGGTCGGGATGCTCCAAGCGTGACTTTCTGGTGCCAACTTGACTGGTGCACTCGTGCCAGATTTTTGGCTTCCTGAGGGCAAGAACTACTTCCTTAATTTCTGTGTCTCTATTAGGGGTCCGTAATACCTGCGCTGGGTCCGTAAAATAACATCGAGAATGTTATAGGTCTGTGAGTTTATACTCCTTGCAACCTAGCAGGTGCGCCTGACACAGTTCCATGAATGCTGGCAGAAGACACAAGACTCCTGGTCAGAGACAAGGCCTGTCGCTGACAGCAATAGCTTCTTGAGCTGGTTCTCTGAGCCCTAATTCCTACAAGATGACACTTGGAGGGCCCGGTGTCACCTGCATAGAGTTACAGCAGAGGACCCCTGAGCTTAAGGTACCTAAATCTTTTATAACGGGCAGTAAGCCTACCTGCCTTTGTCCTGGAGAGACATGCCATCTTTATCATACCTGACCATGATCTAACTTGCCCTTTGGAGAAGACATCATGCCTTCAAAGGCTGTTCTCTCTGCAGATGCCCTTGAGAAGATAGTCCTAAGCAAAGGCAGTCGGTGGTTGTGCTGTAAGACGTGCAGAAACGTGAAAGGCCCAAGGAGAATTGTCTCTGAGCAGGTGGCTGCTCAGTAAAGTCTTCTCCTCAATGCATGATGGTTCTCATCCATCACGATGCACATTATGATAATGGTGGTGTAGAAAAAGCAGACTAGTCCTTGCAATGAGGGAGGATCTTAGTGTTGCCTGCAGCTCTAGGAGCCAACAGCAATGAATGCAGGGAGAATTTGGTCTCTGCATTGGGAGGATGGACTGGTTGGCAAAGGCCTGTCAAGAATGGGTCCCAGAGGACCCCACAGCCTCTGCCTCTCATCCCTGGAGGCATAGCTGGTGCCCCCTCCAACCCTCCGTACTTGGGCCACCGCTGTGCCTCTGCCAACTCCATAAAGAACTTTCTAGAGTCCCTGATCTTTTGCAACGCTGGCTCAGGATCCAAGATCCTGGGTGAATATGTCTGGTTCGACAAGCCTGAGGCAGAGGAGCTGACTTTTTGAAGATTTATTCTGAGGAATGAATGGGCTCAGATTCTCACCAAGACACTTATGCTGGGGAAGTTTCCAGACACAAGAAGGAAATGCGGATCCTGAGCCTGTGCTTCGCTTTAATATACACTTTTGGTAGCAGCTAATATATGTATTAGTTTGCTTTGCTGTGATTCATGATAGGCATGAAGACGGATGATTTTGTTTTGTCTGCACTGCTTTTTGTGAGCCCTGTGGCACGTGCATCTATCAGGTAAGCCCCTGCAGGTATCCATCATCCACGTGACAGGCCTGTCAGGCTGAGTGCCATATACCAGCCCCTCTGACTGTAAAATCTTGTGGGAGGAAGCAGGTTTCTCCTGGCTGTAAGCCCTCCTCGAGAGCACATATCTTCAAATAGGATAAGTGTCAAAGGCAGTTCACCCTCTCGTTTCTGGGAACACCTGAGCCCTTCCTCTACCTGGCCCTTCTTCCCAGCTGATGGGAGCCTGGGCCAGTTTAAACGCAGGAATCTGTAGAGGTAACCGTGGCTCAAAGATCAAATCCTCTGCTATTTCTGCATCTGGGGAGGGGGCCGCTCTGGGAGGAAGAACAGACCTCAGCACTAGGAGTGTGTGGTCCTAGACCGTCCCCTGCACTTACGTCTCTGAAGTAAGGGCTTCTTCGGATGGCCTGTGCAGCTGCCAGATTTGCCTCTTCCTCTGCTTCCCTGGTCAGCCCTGCTCAGAGAGACACTGTAGTGTCCACGACCGTTGAGGCCCCGCCATGACCAAGTGGGCAACCTTGTTCTTTACCCTCGTGTGCACACTTTGTCCTAGGATGCCTTTTGTTGTTGTTGTTCTTAACTGAAATCATTGTCCCAAGTCACCGGTTGTCTCCCCCCACCGAAAAAGGTTTATCTTGAGAATCGTCTAAATCAGTTGTGCGTAGTTGGAAATGGTCTCTCCTGGGGCACTAAGTCTGGTGTAATTGGAGGGTACCCAAGACATCAAATGGAAACACCACAATGTAACTAATAATACGGTGTTTCATACTGGAGTTGATATCATAAAGGGAAGGTGAAGGAGCAAACGGGTGTGAAAGTTAGTGCATAAAAGGGGGGACCAAGAGGCACAGAGCCTACAAGATTATAGGGGTTTCCCGTGAAGCGCACGGTAGACGTTGGGTGTAGATCATGTCAGGAAAATTAACAAGGGAGGATGGATGGAAGAGAGAATAGAAACACTGGTTCTGATGTTGGACTTAAACTTCATCTTTTTTGGGTAATTTTTAAGTTGAGATATAACTGACCCACGACATTATATTCGTTTCAGCATACAACGTAACGATTCGATATTTGTACATATTGTGAAATGAGCACAATATAGACAACAAGACCACAATGAATCTGGTTAATTGACATCCATCACCACACGTAGTCACAATTTTATTTTCTTGTGATGAGAACTTTTAAGATCTCATCTCTTAGCAACTTTCAAGTATACGATACAGTATCATTAACAATAGTCACTATGCTGCATATTACGTCCTCAAGACTTCTTAAACTTACAACTGGAAGTTTGTAACTTTTGACCCTCAATTTCCCCCCACCTCTGGCAGCCACCATTCTCTTCTCTGTATTGGTGAGTTCGGGTTTTGGTTTGTTTTTAGGTTCCACGTTTAAGTGGGATCATGCAGTATTTGTCTTTCAGTATTTCACTTAGTGTAGTGCCCTCAAGGTCCATCCATGTTGCTGCAAATGGCAAGATTTCATTCTTTTGTATGGCTGAATTATAGATATATAATTACATACATTACATTACATTGTATATACATAATTGCATTATGTAATTACATAATATAATTAATTATATATTAGTTATATAATATACATACATTGTACATAATATCATTAATTATAATATGTATAATTATACATATAATTATGTATAATATGTATAATTATACTTAGTATAATTAATTATATATATTAGATAATTGATTATATAATTACATTATATATAATTACATTATATATAATTACATTATATATAATTACATTATATATATATGTATATATGTATATATGTATATATATATTAGATAATTGATTATATAATTACATTATATATAATTACACTATGTATATATGTATATATGTATATATGTATATATATGTATATATGTATATATATAATGTAATTATATATAATGTAATTATATAATTATATATATATAAATTATATTATATATATATAAATATATATATAATTATTTAAAAATATAATTATATATAATATAATTACATACTACAGTTTCTTTATCCGCTCGTCCAAGAATGGACCCTCAGGTTGCTTGCATGTCTTGGCTGTTGTAAACAATGGTGCAGGAAACGTGGGGGCGAAGGTGTCTCTTTGAGCTAGCATTTCAGCTGCACCCTTTTCAATGACCTAGAACACAGATGCCACCGACCAGAGGGGTCAATGTCAGACGGGTGGCAGAAGAGGCGAAAACATGGCCCAAACTCCCTACTTAACGTGTCCCTCCGCTGTGGTGCTCTCTCTGGGCCTCCTTATTTGGGGTGGGTCTGCCCAGAAAAGCACATCTACATGTGCACGGCGGTCTTCTTTCTGCTGAGACGACACTGAGCCAGAGACTGATTGGATTCCATGGAAGGCCCAGCGGACGTGAAGCCCCAGCGTGGATTCCTGGCTGGAGGACAGGACCTCCCTCCCCCGGACGGAAGGTTAATGGGAACGGACACCAGCATCTCTCAGGAGTTTTGGTCCCAGCTCCCAGAAGTGCTGCCCGAATGGAGCCTGTGCTGGCTTCCAACCTAATTGCTAATCTGAGCGGAACTGGCCCCGTCCAGGCAGGGGCTGCAGAGCTGCAAGCAGAGCTGGGACCAGGTTGTGACCCCCACCCCTCCCCCCACCCCCCACGGCATGCCGGGAAAGTTCCTTCCAGCTGACAGCAGGGCCGGGGAAAGAACATCTGCTCCGACATTTGCCAAGTCACAGCTGTCTCTGCTGACGGCTTATTCCTTAGAACTTGCTGGTATCTGCCCACTCATTCTTGCCAGCTCATCCAGGTCACAGGGTATCTCACGTCACTGTTGTCCACCAAATTCTGTCCTAGAGCCTTTTAGGGATGGGACGATGAGGTAGATTGGTAGCAGAAGAAGACACCCCAAGAAATCAGTGGAGCCAGTGCCCCAGAGCCTGGAAGAACTGGCCATTCCTTCCTTCCCAGGAGCCGAGAATATAGCCCTGGTTGCTGTGATTTCTTTACTGCAAGGATGCTCTAAATCAATAAAGGCGATCATTGTATTTACTGCCGATGTGGTTGAACTGCATCCATTCAGGCTACGTAGGCAAGGTCAGCCTGAATTAGTTAGAGATATCTCATTACGTAGGCATTTTCAGGGTATGGCGTTTTATCATGGTATTTCACCGGATTTGTGTGTATCTAGGTAATTGGAATTAGCTGCTACTTCTAAAAAGTGTTTTTAAATGGAAGCTCTGAGACACATTGATAATTAGCATCCTTTTATACCCTCAATTAAACTGCCAAAGTGCCTAGCAGTTTTCTTTCTTCTTAAGTTACTTAAATACAGCCATGTAATTTTATTTACCCGATTTGTTTGCTCAGGCAGTCCCTCTTCAATGACAGTGAAAAGGAAGACCTAGGCTGTACTCCCATCAGATCATCAGACATTGTAAAAATTTGCCACGTCCAAAATTCTTAACGAGGGTTTATAGCATATAAATGCATCTTTGGTTTCAAAAGCCTACATCTTGAGCAAGGAAAAGACACATTTCTTTTTTTTTATTTTTTTATTTTGTAAAATGTTTAGTCTTTTTTTTTAAATTTTTTTTTTAACGTTTTTATTTATTTTTGAGACAGAGAGAGACAGAGCATGAACAGGGGAGGAGCAGAGAGAGAGGGAGACACAGAATCTGAAACAGGCTCCAGGCTCCGAGCTGTCAGCACAGAGCCCAACGCGGGGCTCGAACTCACGGACCGTGAGATCATGACCTGAGCCGAAGTCGGACGCTTAGCCGACCAAGCCACCCAGGCGCCCCTGTTTAGTCATTTTTGAGAGAGAGCACAAACGGGAGAGGGGCAGAGAGAGAGGAAGACACAGAATCTGAAGCAGGCTCCAGGTTCCAAGCTGTCAGCACAGAGCCCGACTCGGGGCTCAGACTCAGGAGCTGTGAGATCATGACCTGAGCCGAAGTCGGATGCTCAACCCACGGAGGCCCCCGGGCACCCGAAGCAAAAAGACACATTTCTGTTCAAACCACGCAGTGAGTCTGCTATATACTGGCTCACAGACCCATATCTACTAGTTTATCCATTTTTTTTCTGTGGTACACACAGCAGAAACAGTAAACTCTTGAAGCAGAATTCAATTTTCAGGAAATGCCTCTGTTAAGCCATGCAGGGTGGTTTTTTCAAAAGTGCACCGAGCACCTACTTGTGCTGGGTGCTATGAGACCACCTAGCATCAGCTCTCAAAGGACCCCCCGCCACCCACTTTGGGGATGGTGTGAGGGGTTCGAAAGGCAAGCATGGTTGTGACCTGCTGGACATCTCCTGGGGCTCAGTGCCAGTGGCACGGTTGGTCTTTTTTAGAGCTGGCATCAGATGACTGTTCCGAGGTGCAAAATCTGGAGAACGAACAAGAGATCGCGAGAGACCACACTCTGGCCACGTGCTTTGCCGGTCTGCAGACCAGCGTCTCCTGACTGCAGCCGAGACAGCCAATGACGCTTGGTTGCCTTACAGGAATCCAATTAGGGGAGTATAAACGCCTTCCGGTCACTGCCAAGCACACGTGCCAGTGAAGCTTGAAATCCAAAGCTGTAGAGTCATCAAGCTGTAGAGTCATTAAAATCTGTTAAATTCCCTAAGTTGGAAATTGATGGCTCCCCCCCTGCACACCTTCTAAATCTCGTCCGACAGCTTTGTCTGACATCATTTATCACTCGTGACAAAATACTAACAGAGAAGTGGACACGCCTTTGACCAAATTATCACATTTTGGTTCTGGGTGGTTTTTTTTGTTTTTTTTTTTCCTGCATGTGTAGAGGTGCCTGAACTTCCTCCCAGCAGACATAAATAGACGAGAAGGTAAAAATGTTCTCCTTTCAGATATCAACCAACACGATTTAAAAAAAAACAAACCCAAACCTTCCATATAATGACTCCCCCCACCCCCCCCGGAGGCCACATCACTTGAGGTCTGGTGGGCAAACCACTTTGAAGCCAGATACACACAAAACTGGTTTTCCTCTAGGCACGCAACAGAATGCAAACTCACTACCGAGCCGTACCCTGGGAAGTTCAAAACCAGCTGAAGGTCAGTGTTAAGCATGGGACCTGTATATCCATGGAAGCCTGAAGGTTTCAGAGAGGCAAGAAAATTCCAGTATTTCAGAGTCCAGGTGTGTGGAAGCCGTTCTGTGTCCATCTGTTGGATTCACTTGTGGGCACATTTCACCAATTTTTAGTTAGATTGAACTTAGCTTAACCACTCAGAACCTGCTTCTATACCTGTCCAATGGGGATAATGATACGATACCACTTCCTGAGAGAAAAATCAGCCCATTTCTCTCCCCCCCAGCCTTTGGCAACCCCCCACCTACTCTATGAGTTCATCTTTCTTAGATTTCACATAATAGTGAGATCATACAGTATTTGTCTTTCTCTGCCTGACTTATTTCCCTTACCATGATGCCCAGCACATTCATCCGTGTTGTTGAAAATGGCAAGATTTCCTTCTTCTCTATGACTGAAAAATATTCCAGTGTATGTTTTCTTTCCCTGTACCTCCACTGAGAGATGCGTAGGTCATTGCCGTGTCTTGGCAACCGTGAACAATAGCAGTGAACATGGAGGTACAGAGAGCTCCTCGAGAGAGTGGTTTTATTTCCTTTGGGTAGATACCCAGAAGTGGAATTTTTAATGGTAGTTCGGCTTTTAATTTTTTGAGGAACCTCCATACTGTTTTCCATAGTGGCTGCACTGACATTCCCACCCACAGGGCTCCCTTTTTTCTGCATCCTCCCCAGCTCTTGTGATCTCTTGTCTTTTTGGTAATACCCATTCTAACACACATGTGATGATGTCTCATTGTGGTTTTGACTGGCATTTCCTGATGATTAGCAACGTAGGGTAACTTTTCATGCACCTGTTGGCCATTTGTATGTCTTCTTGGGAAAAACTGTCTCCTCGGGTCCTTTGTTTTTGATCTGTTTCTACTGTACCTCCCACTAAACCTGCTTATTATTCCCCCATCTTCCGGTCTTCTTTTGTAGCAACTTGTCTGTAATTCCCTGTCCTACCACCCTATTGCTTCTCCCCTCTCTCCCTCAGTTCCTGGTTTGTTTATTACACCTAAAATGCCCTCAGGGTGTTTCTCACCAGTTACTTCTGTCTATTGGGAATTCTGGGTGAACTGACACATGACACAGCCTTGGAACTTAGGCGTTCAAGCCAGCCTGAAATGAGCTCTCAATTGTGCAGAACCAATTACCCCCGGGTCCCTTGTACTGATGGAAGTGAGTTTTAAATCGTAGGTCTGGCTGCTTAGCAAAGATTGGACTTCGTCAAATGGGAGAATGCCCGGGTGATGCTGGGTTGAGCTCTTCCGTGACTAAGGAGCACTTCTCCTTCTCTGCTTTTTATTGAAAATGTCATGAGCTTTATTGCCTAAGTGTTAAAGCACAAGGACAAAGTGGGAAATTACTTTAACTTCCATTCAGAGTGCTACATTGCGTGTCTATTTCCAGAGGGCACGGAAGGTCAGCTTGCCTTGCAAGAAAAGGGTGTATTTTGCAAATAAGAGTCCTTAAAACTCTAGTAACAATTTTGTGTTTGATTTTGCAAGGGCCGGATCCCAGAATAGCCTTAAGAATGTTTACTTGCTACAACCTTTTTATTTGTAACACATTGGGATTATAATACAATTCAATATAATAAATCATAATGATAAGTAAAAAAAAATAATGGTGTTTGCTTGGTCAAAACCAGTTTGTTTCATATTGGAAGGACACTATTTTCTAATAGAATCAAATAACTATTAAATCTCGGGATCAGTAGGGAACAACAATTTATCTAAATGGATCTGTGTATGAGATCCCAACCAAATGATTATCTAACCTGTTTGGTGTTACCTATTGCCAGGAACTCTTTTTCCTTAGATTCCTTAGATTTCCTTAGATTTCACATAATAGTGAGATCTATTATGAGATAGATTAGTGAGATCTAATTATCTGCGGATAATATATCGCATCTTTGCTGTGCTCGGTTAGAAATCTATTCTTTATTTTATGCCCCAGTTGGTCCTGGGATAGCCTACACCCCTTGATCCCACTCCTGATCCAATAGAATTAATTCACTTCTCTTCTGCCTGAGAAGCTGTAAACTATTTGAAGGCAGCTTGCACATTTGCCCTGCCTTTTCGCTTCTCCAAAATAAACTTCCCTGGTCCTCTCTTTGCTACATAACATCCTATTGACTTTGTCCCTATAATGCTATGTTTGACCCTCATTCCTTACAAATGGAAGCACCCAAAAGTGAATAAGACAAATTTAGGTATTACATGATAGTATGCTTTAACGAGTTAGGATTTTATGGCGTGCACTTTTATTAATGCATATCAGGAGGAAACACTTCTGTGACTTACTACCTGTCCTATGATGTATTTATTTGACTGTACTGTACCTTGATGAAAAAAATATTTAGTCTCCAAAAAATACATAGATGACATTAAGATAGAAGAATTTGTTAGGAAGAAATCGGGTCAAGAGGAAGAAGAAATCAAATGATGTCAAGGGTAAGATTCATACCCAGTACATGGGTGTTCTCAGCTCCCTGCCTTCACAGCTGAGGCAAGGAGGTAACTAATCAGTCGTGATTCACGGTCTCCAAAAGATAACAGCAACCCCCGTACTCAAGAGAAATACAACCGTTTTTGGTATTGAGACATTTCTTCTGTGGCTCCATGTGAAAAGGACATTGGGTGGAATATTTAGATACGTAATTTCCAAAATGCCTTTTAGATGTACAGTTCTATCAATTTTGATAAGCTTATACACTCGTGTAACCACCACCAACAAGAAAGATATAAAATACTTCTTTTTTTTTTTTTAATGTTTATTTATTTTTGAGACAGAGAGAGACAGAGCATGAATGGGGGAGGGGCAGAGAGAGAGGGAGACACAGAATCGGAAGCAGGCTCCAGGCTCTGAACCATCAGCCCAGAGCCTGACGCGGGGCTCGAACTCACGAACCATGAGATCGTGACCTGAGCTGAAGTCGGACGCTCAACCGACTGAGCCACCCAGGCGCCCCAGAGAAAGATATAAAATACTTCTATCACCCCTCAAATTTCTCGTGCCCCTTTGGACTTGGTTCCCCTAGCCCCAGCCCCTAGCAACTACTGATCTGATCTTACTGTCTACAGTAATGTAGAAATATGACATTTCTTTAACATCCTGTAGTCATATAAGACGTAACCTTTTCATCTTTCAAGCTGCAGAATACTTGAGAGGTTCATCTGTGTTGCGTCTGTCCACAGTCCGTTCCTGTTGATTGCCTAGCAATCCTCCAGTGCCCTACTCTAGCTTGTGCCCAGTTTGTTTATCCCTTCACCAATTAGTGGACACTTGGGTTATTTCCAGTCTGAAGTGTGTCTTAGGCCATTTGGGCCTGCTATCACAAAATACGGTAGCCTGGGGGGGCTTATCCGTAACGGGAGTCTATCGTTCACAATCCTGGAGGTTGGGCGGTCCAAGATCAGGCAGCAGAATTGCTGGTCCAAGAATTGTTGGTCCAAGAACCAACCAGCAGAATTGGTTCTGGTAGGGCCTGCTTCCTGGTTCACAGACAGCCATGTGTTCTCACATGGCGGAAGGAACAAGAGAGCTCCCTCCCCGAGATCTCTTTTATAAGGGCACTAGGCCCATTCGCAAGGATTCAGTCTTCATGACCTAAGCACTTCCCAAAGACCCCACCTCCTAAGACCACCAACTTGAGGGTTAGGATTTCAACATAGGGATTTGGGGGTGGGGTGGGGCACACGCATTCAGTCCAGTGCAGAGTGATGATGAATGCGGTTGCTGTAAACACTCACGTACAAGTCTTCGTGTGGACGTATGTCTTCATTTTTCTTGAGTAGATACCTAGGTAGGGTGCTGGGTCATGTGGTGGGTATATGTTTTCCAAAGTGGTTGTGCCCTTTTTAATTCCCACTAGCAATGTCTGAGCGTTTCAGTTGCTCTACATTCTTGCCAACATTTGACATTCTCGCCTTTTTTATTCCTGGTTAATTTTAGACACTCTAGTAGGTTTCTGGCGGTAACTTATCATGACTTTTATTAGCCTTCTTTCCACTTGCTTGATGTTCTGTAGTGATATTTACGGTTGTATCAGTTGCCCATCTTTCACTGTATTGACTGTTTCCTTATCATTGAGTTGGAGCGTTCTTTATATATTCTGCACACAAGTTTTTTTTTTTTTAAACAGGTATTTGTTTTGTAAATATTTTTTTTTAATTTTTTTTTTAACATTTATTTATTTTTGAGACAGACAGAGCATGAACGGGGGAGGGGCAGAGAGAGAGGGAGACACAGAATCCGAAACAGGCTCCAGGCTCCGAGCGGTCAGCACAGAGCCCGACGCGGGGCTCGAACTCACGGACCGCGAGATCACGACCTGAGCCGAAGTCGGACGCTCAACCGACTGAGCCACCCAGGCGCCCCTGTTTTGTAAATATTTATGCCTGATGATGGTTTGTGTTTTCATTGCCTTAACAGTGCTTTTTGAAAAAAGAAGTCTTCCATTTTTGTGAAGTCCAGTTTGTCATATTCGTCTTATGATTCACGTTTTATGTGTTCTACCTAGAAATCTTTGCTTAACTCAGGGGGGGCCTCCTGCGTTTTCTTCTATATGTTTTTCTCATTTTAGGTTTAATATTTTGATTGTATCAGTTTTGAACAGTTCATCCATTGCATTATTGGAATAGACATGTGAATCCGTTAAAAAGAGAATTGTTCTTTTTTTAAAAATCCAAGCTAGTTAACATATAACGTAGTATTGGTTTCAGGGGCAGAATTTAGTGATTCATCGCTTACATATAACACCCAGTGCCCATCCCAACAAGTGCCCTTCTTAATGCCCATCGCCCATCTAGCCCATCCCCCCACCCACCTCCCCTCCAGCAGCCCTCAGTTTGTTCTCTGTATTTAAGAGTTCAAAGAGATTGTTCTTAAACAGTTCTTAATAGGGGCGCCTGGGTGGCTCGGTCGGTTAAGCATCCGACTTCAGCTCAGGTCATGATCTCACAGACCGTGAGTTCGAGCCCCGCGTCGGGCTCTGGGCTGATGGCTCAGAGCCTGGAGCCTGCTTCCGATTCTGTGTCTCCCTCTCTGTCTGCCCCTCCCCCGTTCATGCTCTGTCTCTCTCTGTCTCAAAGATAAACGTAAAAAAAAAAAACAAAAAATTAAAAAAACAAAAAACAAAAAACAGTTCTTAATAAAGGTCAAATGACGTTTTGTTAAAGAACATATCCAGAAACAGCATCTGTTGGGGAAGCTGAACCAAGGACATATCTCAGTTGTTCTGATAGAATCCAGTGGTAGGTTATATGCATTTGGTGTTTGTTAATTGTTGTTTCTTTTTTTAAATTTTTACTTATTTTTTAAATTCAAGTGTAATTAACATATAGTGCCACACTAGGTTCAGATGTACAATATAACAATTCAACCGCTCCACACAACACTCGGGGCTCATCATGATAAGTGTATTCTTAAAATTTTTTTTTAACGTTTATTTATTTTCGAGACAGAGACAGAGCATGAGTGGGGGAGGGGCAGAGAGAGAGGGAGACACAGAATCCGAAGCAGGCTCCAGGCTCTGAGCTGTCAGCACAGAGCCTGACGCGGGGCTCGAACTCATGAACCGTGAGATCATGACCTGAGCCGAAGTCAGATGCTTAACCGACTCAGCCACCCAGGCGCCTGACATCATGATAAGTGTATTCTTTTTCTTTTTAATTTTTTTTAATGTTTTTATTTATTTTTGAGACAGAGAGAGACAGAGCATGAGCAGGGAAGGGGCAGAGAGAGAGGGAGACACAGAATCGGAAGCAGGCTCCAGGCTCTGAGCCATCAGCCCAGAGCTCGATATGGAGCTCGAACTCACAGACTGTGAGATCATGACCTGAGCCGAAGTCGGACGCTCAACTGACTGAGCCACCCAGGCGCCCCAATGATAAGTGTATTCTTAATCCCCCTCACCTGTTTCACCCAACCCCCTCCACCGCCACCAACTTCCTGTCTGGCAACCCCCAGTTTGTTCTCCATATTTAAGAGTCTCGTCTTTTGTCTCTTTTTTTCTTTGTTAGTTTATTGTTTCTTTTAAATATATATACTTTTTTAATGTTTATTTTTGGTAAGAGCCCAAGTAGGGGAAGGCAGAGAGAGGGGGACAGAGGATCTGAAGCAGACTTTGAACTCACGAACCCTAAGATCATCACCTGAGCCAAAGTCATTTGCCCAACTGACTGACCCCACCTAGGTGCCCCATAGTTTATTGTTTCTTAACATTAACTCTGAAACCCTCCTTTCTTGAATGGGTTCGATGCCTGGTAAAGATACTCCTGACTCAGGTCAGTAAAATCATATCTGCAAACGGGAGGAATTTTTTAGTATTGTTTTACAGAAGGTTGGAGGAAAAGAGCGCGCACAAATGATTAAGCTTTTCCAAAAGTCGTATCTAAGCAATTAAAGGCACACTTAAAAAAAACGTGAGCCAGAAGGCATTTCTGTTCTTCCCTGAATCTTCAAAAACTATTTCTACTAACTTACACCCCAGTGGTATTTTTAAGGTGCTGATTCTGTGTTCAACCCAAATCAATAAAACCATCTGATCCCCTACAGATTACTCCCTGCGCTAATTGCATTGGCCAATATTGGAAGCACGGTATCTAAAGACCACCTCATGTAGAATATTGTCTGAGACGCTCAGACTTGTAATGTATACAGAGGAAAACAGGCATACACTTTGAATGCGATGCTCCATAAATTAAATATATTTATGCTTTGGAAGGGAATAAGGAGTTATCCTTTTGAAAATGATATTAATGGTCACAGGATAAAACTAGATATGGTCATATCCATGGAAACACTTTTTTTTTTTTTTTTTTGGTACCTTTTCATCCATTTCACACACCCTCCCCACCCCTGCCGATCTGTTCTGTGTATCTATGAGTTTGGGGTTCTTTGAGATTCACATACAAGTGCGATCATACAGTGTTTGTTTTTGTCTGATGGAAACACTTTTCAGTTGGCTAGGAGCTAGACTGTAAGCTCAGTGTGAGTAGGGTCCACATCTTTCTTGTTCATGCTTATATCCTCGGTTTCTAGCTCAGGGCCTATAACAGAGGGAGGATGAAAGGCAGGGAGGGAGGGAGGGAACTCAGTTCGAAAGTTGCTTGGGCAATCTGTAAGTATTTAATGATATTAAGTGGGCATATGCCCAGAAATCCCAGGCTGGGTGTTCTTCCTAGGGACATTCTCATACAGGACTGTAGAAGGGCATGTAGGAGGATGCTTATTATGATCTGTTTGTGGTACTGAGTTGGAGGTAGCCTAGGGGTCCCTCCCTAGGGGAATGGGTGCGTGTGAACAGTATGAAATACTTTGCAACAATCCAGATGTGCACCTATAACAATGTGGGTAAATCATAAAAATGGATTCTTCAGTCAACAAAGAAACACAATGAGATTCATAGCATGATACATTTATGCAGTCTAAAACACATGGACAGTTGAATGGATTCTGGAGCCAGAACTCATGGGTCCAAATCCCAGGTTCCACTACTTACTGTTTGTTGTAGCAAGCTACTTCGTTTTTTGGTGCCTCAGTTTTCCCATTTGTAAAACCACGACACCTCATTGCACCGTTACTCAGATCAGATGAGTTGATGTATGCAAAACATTTAGAACGTATGGTAAGTGCTCCAAGAGTATTGTCTATCATAACTATTATTGCAAAAGAACCTGCCTAAAGACATGTATCAAATACCTTAGAGTGGGTGACAAAGAGGAGAAAGGAAAAAGAGTGGGATTTAGAGATGAAGAAGGGAGGCAGAAAAAAAAGGCAGCGGGTGGGAAAGTTGCTTAGAGCTTACTGTTGGGGCAGGGGACCTTCATTTGTGACACGGGGGGAGAGTAAACTTTCCCGGTTTCCCTGGTATCTGAGATTCCAAAACTTCAATACCACTTTCGAATCTTGGATACCTGTGTCTACACCTGTCCTCATTATAGTATTTGAGAATCAAACTTAGATTTCTGAATAAGAATTTATTGTACCTGAATCTTTCACAGTTACTAGCATTTTGAGTAAGTATTGAATTGACGGGAGTTCTGCTGATCTCTTCTGATTTCACTTTCCCTTACCACTTCGTTACTCTCATCGGGATTTGCTTTATTTCTTTATGTTAATTGTTTCTTTTTTCTTTTTCTTTTTCTTTTCTTTTCTTTTTTTTTTTTGCTCTGGCAGTCTCTGACAAATCAAGCATGAGAAGGGAGAGACCCACGTCTGCTGTGGCAGGCTATAGATAAAACTGGTTTTTGTTTTAAGTTTATTTATTTTGAAAGAAAGGAAGAGAGAGCATGCATGCATGAGCCGGGGAGGAGCAGAGAGAGAGGGGAGGGAGAGAGAATCCCGAGCAGGCTCAATGTGGGGCTCCATCCTACAACCGTGAGATGGTGACCTGAGCCGAAATCAAGAGTCGGAGGCTTAACTGACTGAGCCACCCAAGCGCCCCAGTAAAACTGTCTTTAAGTGTTTAGCACCGCAGCCTCACCATGGTAAAGAGTTCAAAGGAGGGGACGTATTCAGTCTTCCTGTTGTCCAAGAACATCCATCTGGACGTTGGGCACAAGCACAGAGGGGCCAAATATGCCTTGGTCTTGGGCAGCTGTTCCCCAACCTAGAAGCGGTGTTGGTAGTGAGGTGTGTTACACGTAATTTGCTTCTACTAACATTAGTCTTTTGTGCATATGAGTGGATTCGAGTTGTTCCAATCATAATTTCCCTCCTTATCACTTGCACTGTGTGTTAGAATTTCATGAAGAAACAGAATGCACCCAGATACAAATGAGGAGGCGTTAATGAAGAGACTGTTTACATAGTGTAGGCAGGTTAAAGGAACAAACAAGAGATTGTGAGGCTCCCCGAGGGTCACACAGATGGAAGGTGTTCCCACTCACCTATCAGAAGGTGAACGGGGAAGAAATATCCTGACCTCTCTCTTCTGCTGCCCTCAGATTTCCTGCTATTGTCTCCCGTTGGCCTAACTCAACTGGAAGCCAGTTGCAAGGTTGTCTAGGAGATGTACCCCACAGGTGTCGGCTTCCCTGGGCATGGGATAGAGAGGGGGAAGAGAATGGATTGGGGGATGGCAAATGGAGAACTGTCAGAATACCTTTCAATCTTTTTCTTTCTTTCTTTCTTTCTTTCTTTCTTTCTTTCTTTCTTTTGCTCTCTTTCTTTCTTTTCTTTCTTTCCTTCCTTCCTTCCTTCTTCCTTTCTTTTCTTTCTTTCTTTCTTTCTTTCCTTTCCTTTCCTCTTTCTTTCTTTCTTTCTTTCTTTCCTTCCTTCTTTCTTTCTTTTCTTGCTTTCTTTCCTTCCTTCCTTCTTTCTTTCTTTTCTTTCTTTCTTTCTTTCTTTCTTTCCTTTTCTTTCCTTTTCTTTCTTTCTTTCTTTCTTTCTTTCTTTCTTTCTTTAACAAGGAGAGAAATTTGGGAATTTTATTTAACAGCACCCATGGGAGTATGGTACAAATGTAAACATAATCTGCTAAGTATCTTATGCCAGAAAAGAGATTGCAAAATTACCGGTCTATGAGGCTGATTCCCAGGGTAGAACTATAGGTAACATTTTCCTCACATGTATTTCATATGCTATCATGGAGCACAACTCAGTTCTATTTATGAATATATTTGGTAGGCAAATTTCTCTTAACATTTAAATATCTGTCTTTAAAAGAGAGATCCCCAGGGAATGTAAGCTCCACATCCAATTCTTTGTCTTCTACGCCATTGTATACCCAGCGTCTCGCACAGAGCCTCCTGGCTCATTGTGAATGAATGAATGGAAAGTGATGCTGATGCACCTTAAATAGTCTAGGTACGGATTCATTGGATCCACATCCAATTCAGGGATAATGATAGTGACTTGGCCGATTGTGTCAAATTCTTTGAAAATAAATGATCTTAATGTCAGCACCAGATAGTCATGTAGGGACTTGCACCCTGATGGTCAAGTGGAGGGTTGTAACTAAGGCGCACCACATTCAGTTTGCCAAGGAATGGAAAGGAATCAGGACTAGAAATAGGCGCTGGTCCTATGAGCCATGGAGTTTGACCGTGGTCCTCTTGTGCTGATAGAGATGGAGGTGGGATGGCATTTGTTTCTTGCCTTTGCTGTAAGTATTCACTGCCCATCCCCCTCACCCTCCAAAAGTCAGAAATGTAAAAAGTCAAAAGCCTACGATATACAGAGATGTCCTAAACTCTAAATCTCTTTTACACATAGAATATTAAAACTTATCAGAAAAACTGGTATGCTCTTATCCTCATGTGTTGGGAAAGGATCGTTAGTCACTTTTGGTGAACATTCTGAGGATGCTACTAAATCTGATTAAAAAGGAGGAGGGCAAATCATTCAAGTTACCATTTATCCTAACTTCAGACAATGCCACAGCTTTCCACAGAGTGGGTTGCTTTAGATCGAGCAGCCCATCCTCATCTTCTATGACTTATAAGCCCCCAGAGTAGAAGCATCTGAAGGTGACCCATCTGATGGGTGACCTCATATGAAAGTCACCCATCATAGAGAAAGCCAATATGGATGGTCAGGCAACTTGTAGGGAAGTGACCTGAGGGTCTAATTTCTCAGTCAAGAAGATGCAGCAGGCAATGTCTATTTTGAGGTTGGGTGGGAAACAGAGCCTGTCTAGGTACACGGTGATGGGTCAGGTCAGCTCCAAAGGTTGAGCAGGTTGTCTCAAAGTGCCTTTAGTAGGGGACCACCGGCAGAGGATTGGAGAATCGAGACTATTGTTTTCATGGATTTGGACAATTTCCTAAGATGGGTGGGAGAGTCAAGTCCTCATGAGGAGAAGTCAAAGGGTCTTCCCTTCTCTCCAGAACTGTATATTCCAGGTATCTCTGGGACAACCAATAAGACCCCTGACAAATGGGAAGACTATCCACAGGGGTCTCGCTGAGTTGTTTTCAGATGGGTCAGGATGAGAGCAGGGTGAGAAGCCCAACTCTAAGTTCACTAATGTCGATCAGGAGGTATAGGACTCTTCCCTAGGACTGACCTCATCCCCACTCTCTGCTGCTGGCTTGTGACTCCCGACAACAGATTACCCCCAATCCAGTGATCCATGCCATGGAAACCGCTGATTATAGAATACGCAATTCTCCATGGAAGGCCCGATATGAAAAGCTCCACTGTTCTGGTGGATTTAAGCGTCATCTACATGGAAAGGATGCTTATTACCCAGGGGAAAATTAACCTGTGTATTTCCCAAGTCACAAAGGTAGGCGTTTTTATTTTAATTTTTTAAATGTTTATTTATTTTGAGAAAGAGAAAGTGCGTGCGTGCAAGCAGGGGAGTGGCAGAGAGAGGGAGAGAGAGAGAGAGAGAGAGAGAGAGAGAGAGAGAGAATATCCCAAGGAGGCTGCATGCTGTCAGTGCAGAGCCCGGCACAGAGCTCTCCCACCACCTGTGAGATAAGGACCTGAGCTGAAACCAAGAGTCAACGCTCAACCAACTGACTCACCCAAGACTAGGTGCTTTTAAACAAGTGTCCACGGAAAGGAGAGTGGAGCCGTGGACAGGAGCAAACTGGGGTGTAGCACCAGTGAATCGGGGGGGGGTCAGATGCCTTTATTGTCCCTCTGTATGGTATGGCTTCTCCACCACTTCTGTCTCATGGCCTGGCTTGGTTCCCAGGGCAAGAATGAAACAAAGCATATGGCACAAAACAGAAGGTGTAGAAACGGACCTATGTGAAGAATACGATTAGTTCCTTTATGGCAATGGAGAGACTACAATGCAGTGAAGGAAAGACGGCCTTTCCAAAGATGTCAACTGGTTACATCTGGGCCCCTATCTTATTCTATAAACAAGTATCAACTCGAGGTAAATTATAAATCTCAATGTGAAAAGTGAAAATAATAAGGCTTCTACAGCTTTGTGCACTGGCAGTACGGTAGCCAATGAGGTTTGTCCGAGGTGCAATTATTGCTAACTGAAAAACAATGAAGCTTTTAAAAAAGAAAGTGGGAGAAAGCTCTGTGACCTGGGGGAGGCAGAGACTTTTTAAGTAGGACACGAAAAGCACTAACCATAGAGGAAAAGATTGATGATTAGGACTCAGGGGCGCCTGGGTGGCTCCGTCGGTTAAGCGCCGACTTTGGCTCAGGCCGTGATCTCGCATTTCGTGAGTTCAAGCCCCGCATCGGGCTCTGTGCTGACAGCTCAGAGCCTGGAGCCTGCTTCAGAGTCTGTGTCTCCCTCTCTCTCTGCTCCTTCCCCACTTGTGCTCTGTCTCTCTCTGTCTCTCAAAAATAAATAAACATTAAAAAAAATGAAGTCAATTCATGCAAAGACACCATTAAGGCAAGTAAAAAGACAAGTCACAGGTTGGGAGAACATAGTTCCATCTATCTCCAGACATGCATATGTACACAGACATACATAGAAGGACATCTCCAAAATATATAAAGAATAACTAAGAAACCAAGAAGCCA
This sequence comes from Panthera leo, assembly GCF_018350215.1. Lineage (NCBI taxonomy): Eukaryota > Metazoa > Chordata > Mammalia > Carnivora > Felidae > Panthera > Panthera leo. The sequence continues at coordinate 14,552,545 of NC_056694.1, read as the reverse complement.
GATACAAGTGGCCCCATAGAAAAATAGGCAAAGGCTTGAAGAAGCACTTCACGAAAGAGTAGATTCAAATGACCGACAGACTTCTCGGAAGATCGTCAGTCGCCAGGTGAAGGCAAACTCCGTTCACGGCGAGAGACGTTCTGGTTCTGAGCGAGGAGAGAGCGCTCACACAATGTAACAGCTTAGTGCCCAGGGAGCAGCTCTCTGTGCACTCAGAGAAGTTAACACCAGCAGGTGGATTGGGGAGCTCAAAGTGCCACTGAACTGGCAGCGACTTGCCTGTCATTCTTATTCTCTGATGTCCCCCAAGCTCAGACTCAAAGATATCCCCAAGCCCCCAAAGCGCACACGAGGGGCCGAAAGTTAAGACCCTCGGGAGAATCCTTCTTTTGTTTTGGTCTGTGGAATGGGAAACAGGCCCCTTTGGGACATAGAGAGTAGGGGACGTTTTTTTCGTATGTTTTCCATCATCTTCTGCCCCAGCACCCAAACCAGGCCCTGCTGCAGAGGACGCTGCAAAAGTGCCAGCCTCGTGGCGCCTAAGCCTTTGTGCCAGGGCCCTGGGAGGAATCCTTGTGGTTCTTCCTGTTTCCTCAACCATCCAGCTGGTTGCATTTCCCCCTCTCTGTGTCTTCTCTGTCATTCCTTGCAGAACCAGCTGTGGAAAGTATATGGTAGAGCTTGGAAGCTAAAGCCCCACTGTTTAGCCAGAAGGCCAGGAAGGGGGGCCCTGAGCACACATGGAGGACAGACCTTGGAAAGCAAGTCCACAGAGTCATATGAACTTGTGGGCTCACTCCCAGGTTGCACACGCATAGGTCTGATTCTGAACAGCATACCAAAGGCTTTGAGGACAGATTCGCAGTGTAGACAATCACCCAGGTTGTAGACTGGCCAGTGGATTGCACACACCCAGGGCACATCTGAATAGCACTGCAGAGGCTTTGCAAACTGATATTGGAACCGCAGGGAGCGAATCAGAACTTGTGGCCTTGGTATTGGGCAAAGACCTCCATGACCTTGGATTGGGCAAAGAGTTCGTGGATATGACACCAAGAGCACAAGCCATAAAAGAAAAAAAAGGGAATTGGATCTCATCAAAAGAAACTTTTAGTGCAAATCAGGACCACAGTGAGATATCAACTCACACTGGTCGGATTGGCTAATATCAAAAACGACAAAACGGAGGGGAGCCACGGTGGCTCAGTCGGTTATGCTTCTGACTCCTGGTTTCAGCTCAGGTCACGACCTCACAATTCGGGCCCTGCATCGGGCTCTGTGCTAACAGTGTGGAGCCTGCTTGGGATTCTCTTCTCCCCTCTCTCTCTGACCCTCCCCTGCTGTCTCTGTCTCAAAAATAAATAAGCATTTAAGGAAAAACAGATGAAAGATAACAAGTGTTGGTGAGACTGTGGAGAAAAGGAGCCTCAGTACACTGTTGGTAGGAATGAAACAGGAAACAGTATGGAGGTTCCTCAAAACGTTAAAAATACACCTACCACATGATCGGGCAATTCTAAGAGCTTTATCACAATTCTAACAATTCTAAGAGCTTTATCACCCCCATGTTCACTACAGCATTTTTCATATACACACAAACACACACTGGAATAATATTCAGCCAAAAAAAAAATGAAATCCTGCATTTGTGACAACATGGACGACCCTAGACAATACAATGCTGAGTGAAATAAGGCAGAGAAAGACAAATACCATATGATTCGCTTCGATGTGGAATTTTGAAAACAAATGAGCAAACAAAACAAAACAGGAATGGCCCCATAGATACAGAAAAGCAAGTGGTGGGTACCAGAGGAGAGGGGATTAGCGGAATATGGATGAAATAGGTGAAGGGGATTCCAGTCATAAAATTAGGAAGTCTCAAGGGTGTAAGGTACAACAGAGGGAATATAGTCAATAATGTTGTAATAACTTTGTGTAGTGACAGATGGTAATTGGACTTTTCACGGGGATCGTTTCATAATGTAAAAAAAAAAATCAAATCAGTAAAATGTGTACCTGGAAACTAATAGAAAATTTTATGCCAATGATACTTCCATAGGGAAAAAATTATGAAAATAAATCAAAAGCTCTTGCTTTGTAAAAAAAAATTAATAAATAAATATACTGTTAAAAGGATGAAAGGGAAAGTGGAGTGGGAGAAAATATCTGTAAATTACACATCCCAAAAGGGGTTCCTATTCAGAATATACAAAGAAACTTTCAAAAATCAACAGTGAGTAAACAAACATCCCGATGCAAAAATGGGCAAAACATGTGAACAGGCACTTCACCAAAGAAGAGATGTGGATGGTGAATAAGCAGAGGGAAAAAAGATACTCGATATCACGAGTCATTAGAGGGGGATGCAGTTAAAACCACAGGGAGGTACACCTGTCAGATTGCCTAAATTAAAACAAACAAACAGATGAAACAAAGCAATAAACACCCTGATAACACTAAATGTCAGCGAGCATTCAGAGCCATTGGAACTCTTACATGTTGCTCATGGAATGTAAAATGGCACAGCCGCTTTACTGCCAAAACAGTTGGGCATGTTCAAACACAGTCGAGCATAAGATTAACATATGATCCAACACCCCCGTTCAGAATTTACCCTAGTTGAATTAGAACTCTTGGGGTGCCTGGGTGGCTCAGTCATTTGAACGTTGGACTTGATCTCGGCTCAGGTCTTGATCCTCAGGGTCATGAGTTCAAGCTCTACATTGGGCCCTGCACTGGGCGTAAAGCCTACTTCAGAGAGAGAAAGAAAGAAAGAAAGAAAGAAAGAAAGAAAGAAAGAAAGAAAGAAGAAAGAGAGAGAGAGAGGGAGGGAGGGAGGGAGGAAGAAAGAAAGAAAAGAAGGAAGGAAGGAAGGAAGGAAGAAAGAAAGAAAGAAAGAAAGAAAGAAAGAAAGAAAGAAATCTATGCACACACACGAGTTGTGACTTGTGCATGAACATTTATAGCAGCTCTTTTCACAATTGTCCAAAACTGGAAATGGCCTACATTATCTATAAGCTGGTAAACAGATAAACTGTGGTACCATGGAAAACATGGAATATTGCTCAGCAACAAAAAAAAATGAGTAAACTATTAATATATGTAGGAATGTCAGTGAATCTCAAAGGCTTTCGGCTGAACGAAAAAGGTTTGTCTTAAAAAAGATATTGTATGATTCCATTTATAGGACATTCTGGAAAAGATAGGATTATAGGAACAGCAGAGGAGTGGTTGTCAGGATTTGGGGGTGAGGGGAGGGCTTTACCACAAAGGTTTACTCAAAGCTATTTAGGGAGATGAAGGAACTTCTTGGTATCCTCATTATGGTGATGGTTATAATTGTCTCTCAGGCCTTCAGAAAAGACCATGAGTCAATCAGGTTTACGGAACTGTGTGTAACGCCAAGAATAAAACTCACCAGAACCACGTATGTGTGTGTGCATGTGTGTGTGACAGGGCGGCAGTCGCACGGGTATATGCACTCATCCAGACTCCACACTTCGTGTCAAGTATACCTTAGTAAAACTGGATAAAAATATCAATAAAGAAATCATAATGAAACACCACTGCGCACTTACCTACACGGTTAACGTGGAAAACGATGGCATTGTCACATGTGGGCAAGGACAAGGAGCAGCCAGAGTCCTTTCCTACCAGCGCGGGTATGCGGTTTTTGGAAAACGGGTTGGCACTCCGTCTTAACGGCACGCCTACCGGTGCCTGAGAATCCCTCTCCCATTGCGTGCCTTACAGAGGAGAGCGCACAGAGCGCCAAGGCCCATGAGCTGCCAGTATTCAAAACAGTACCCTCCCAGCTCTAACTGGAGACCACCCAGATAGCCATCAAAAAGTGAAGACCAGGGGTACCTGGGGGGGCTCCATCGGTTGAGCGTCCGACTTCGGCTCAGGTCATGATCTCGTGGCTCGTGAGTTCGAGCCCCCGCATCGGGCTCTGTGCTGCCGGCTCGGAGCCTGGAGCCTGCTTCGGATTCTGTGTCTCCCTCTCTCTCTGTCCCTCCCCCTGTTGTGCTCGCCCTGTGTCAAAAATGAATAAATAAACATTTTTTAAAAATAGCGAAGAGAGGCACCTGGGTGGGTCCAGTCAGTTAAATGGCCGACTCTTGATTTCGGCTCAGGTCACGGATCTCAAGGGTTCGTGAGTTCAAATCCTACGTCGGGCTCCACGCTGGCAGTGAGGAGACTGCTTGGGGTTCTCTCTCTCGCCCTCTCTCTCTGCCCCCCCCCCCCCTCTCTCTCTCTCTCTCTGAAAATAAATAAACTTAAAAAAAAATTAAAAGAAAATAAAAAAAATAGTGAAGACTAAATGGTAGCTTGCTCATTCTCTGGAACACTATGTAGCAGTGAAGAAAGATGCACTGCAGGCAGTGCGGGTGCAGTGACAGGGACAGCAGTCAGTCCGTGCCACCTCCCCAGCCTCCCAAACACCGAATGCACCATGCCCTGTCAAAGAAACCTTTCCCGGCCTTAAAATGAAACACCTCCCCTGTTCCCTCCCCTGTTCAAATAATCCACAACAGCAGCAACACCAGAAATCCAAAGAATCCACCTGCTCATTTCCGCCTAAGTCACCCCGCTGCACAGTGCATTCAGATGTCTGCGAACTGAAGATGCTTAATCGGGGGGGGGGCTTGTGACGGGTGAGCTGAGAAAACATCTCGGGTTTTCCGTGAGGATCCCGGTAACCGGAAGCTGAGGGCTCCGCAGTGGTGTAGGGGGCGGGGAACGTCGAGGTGTGAAAGCGGTGGCTTCTGGGGGTTTGAGCTTCTGGAGGGTGAAGTATTTCCTGCCCAGGTTCCCTCCTGCAAAAGGCTGTCTTTGTTTTCTTTCTCAGACCTTTGTGGCTTTGACCTTTCTGCTTTTATATCAGATCGCTTCATGTTTTCATCTTTCCAGAATCAATAACGTTCAATTTCTTGCAGTCAAGAAAAATTTTCGCGTTAACCATGAATCAAAGAGTCACAGGCCCACCTCCCTCCTATCAACCTCACCAAAAAGAATAAATCAAAATTCTTGCACGGAAAATGAAAGGGGATTGTCGATCAGAGCCGAGAGTGGCTGCTAGATTCCGCCGGTGTCCAAGCCACGACTTTCGCGGCGATAAAAACAAGATGATTAATTGCACAGTCGCTTTCAGTGTCTCATTTAGCTTTCCTCACCTTCCGCCAATTCATAAAGCTCCCCGTGAAGGGAAGCGAAGGGACCAGCTCTCAAACTATGAAATATAAATGCTCACCTGGCTCACCGGATCTGCATTGCTAAGTTCAATCAAGACTTTGAGTTGGAATAACACAGAGTCATAAAATTTTCAGACACTCTTATCTGCAGTCTCTCCTGGTTGCAGTTTTCTTCCCTGCAGCATGCATACGTGCTCCAATCATCCCATCCTTCACAGGAGTTCTTTCCTGCTGTTGGCATTCCAGAAATGCGGCCCGCTCCGTCTTCCCTTCCTAGGTGGGGGGGCTTTCAGCGATACCGCCTGCTCTGGGCTCGCCTGGGACCACCCGCCCGGCTGCCACACTGCACAGTGGATTTCAGGCTTGGGCCCCCAGGCCCTCCTGAAAGATGTTGTATTTCTCACCCTCCTCCCAGGGCGGGCCGCCCGCCTATTCGGCATTAAGTATATCCTAGGGTTTGCTAGAACTTGGCTGCGGTTTAGGTGGCTCTCCTGAGCCCCAAAGCATTCTGGGCCCGCTGAGCCTGGGTACCCTCAAACCCTTAGGTCCATCTTATGTACAGACCCCACATCGATTGGTTTTTTGAACCCGAAGAAACCGATGTGCCATGTTCCACGTCCCACACAGAACAGTGGGAAAGCACTCATCTTGAGGTCTGGTAGACCCGGGCCTGAACCCCAGCTGGGCCTTACTGTGCAATCTCCAAATTCGCTAACTTACGCTCCTCGCTTATAAAGTGGGAGTTGTGGCCATCTCCTTGAGCATCTTGAGGCTTCACGAGCGAACATATGTCAAATGTGCGTCGGCTCCTCTCTCTCCACTGCATCATCCTATTAGGATACAAACCTTCTAGGACAACTCTCGTCCTGAAAAGAACAAATGAAACCCTGTCCACCCCCCACCCCCTGGCCACCTCCAGCTCATAACTCATTTCTCTTCTGCCCTCCGTGGATAACCCTGCAAAGAGTAGTCTGGACTCCCTCACTGCCATCGAGTCTGTCCTCACCTTGACTCCTGAGTCCACTCTGATGGGACAGACTTCCATTCCTGCTCCTACTCTGTAATAAAGCTCCCGTCGAGGTCACTGATGACCTCCATGATAATACCTGTATATACTGAAGTCTCCCAAATTTATACGCTCAGACACTTCTTCTGAACCCCAGACTCCTATGACACCCTCTCTTGGATGTCACCACTTTGTCATGTTCCGTCTCCAGCCCCTCGGCAAGCCTGGGCGCCAGACCGCACAGTGGATTTCAGTCTTGAGCCCCCAGGCCCTCCTGAAAGGTGTTATGTTTCTAACCCTCCTCGGGGGGGGGGGGGGGGGGGGGGGGGGGGGGAGGAGGTGTCAAATCCAATATCTGGCTACTTCTCCCCCTTCTCCTTCTGGTTCAAGCCACCTGAACCTGAGTCTGAACCTGAACCTGAACCTGAACCTGAATCTGAACCTGAACCTGAATCTGAACCTGAACCTGAACCTGAACCTGAATCTGAACCTGAACCTGAATCTGAACCTGAACCTGAACCTGAATCTGAACCTGAACCTGAATCTGAACCTGAACCTGAACCTGAACCTGAACCTGTTGCCTGAATTAGTGCAGTAGCTCCTCGCTGGTCTTCCTGTGTCTGCCGTTGCCCGCCCCCCTTTATTAATATAACCAGACTTGAAGTCACTATGTGAGACAGCTCATGTCACTCTTTTGCTCCCCCTTGTGTTTTCTAAAAGCTGAAATCCTGCCTGGCATGCCTCTGCTACCCTTAGCTTCTGCTCTCTGCTGTAACCACTCTGGCTTCTTGCGTGTTCCTCGGACACATCAAGCAGGTACCCGCCCCAGGGCCTTTGCACTTATGTCTTCTTCTAGTTGGAAACCTGTCCCCCAGACACCTCAGGGCTCATTCCCTTGTTCGCTTTAGATCCTTGCCCACATGTTAAGACAACTCTTTGTCGACCACACTGTTGTGAATAAATTCATTCAGCGAGTTATGAAACCTCTGTTCTGGTTTCCTCGCCTAACCAGATGGGTTAAAAAAAATCCAACTTCTAGTCACCCCCCCAGGACATTGGGAGGAGTAGACATGATAATACATATAGAGATACACTGAAAATAGTTAAAAAGTGCTACCTGCATGTAAGGCATCAATTCTCTCATCATCATTATTAATAAAGAAGCTTCCAGGGGGTTCCTGCTTCTACCCAACTTGGGCACCTGCCTATGGAAAGGCTTTCCTTTCTTCACACAACTGCAGAAAAAGCCCAAATGTCTCCTCATATACCAACAGACAGGATAGATGAGGCCGGTGAGGGGGCCGTGAAGGCCAAGAAATCAGATGAGCGGCTATGGGCAAGCCACAGTGTGTGTCAGAACCTCAGTTTCTAAAATATACCAAAAGCGAGGGGTTTATAATATTTCCTCTGCCTTGACTCTCATAGTTGATAATATCAGAAAAAAAAATAGAGGAGCACCTCGGTGCCTCAGTTGGTTAAGCGTCTGACTTCGGCTCGGGTCATGATCTCGTGGTTCGTGAGTTTGAGCCCTGCGTTGGGCTCTGTGCTGAAGGGTGGAGCCTGCTTCAGGTCCTGTCTTGTTCTCTGCCCCTCCCCCACTCTCTCCCCCCCAACACACACACTCCCTCTCTCTCTCTCTCTTTCTCTCTCTCAAAAATAAATAGCACCACTACCAACAATAGCCAAATTATGGAAAGAGCCCAAATGCCCATCAACTGATGAATGGATAAAGAAGCTGTGACACACACACACACACACACACACACACACATATACACACAATGGAATACTACTCAGCAATGAAAAAGAACGGAATCTTGCCATTTGCAACAACATGGATAGGACTGGAGGGCGTTATGGTAAGTGAAATAAGTCTGTCAGAGAAAGAAAGATATCGTATGTTTTCAATCATATGTGGAATTTGAGAAACTTAAACAGAAGACCATGGGGGATGGGAAGGCAAAAAATAGTTATAAACAGAGGGAGGCAAACCATAAGAGACTCTTAACTACAGAGAACAAACTGAGGGTTGATGGGGGTGGAGGGCAAAGGGAGGCGGAACATGGGTGATGGGCATTGAGGAGGGCGCTTTTTGGGACGACCACTGGGTATTGTACGTAAGTGATGTATCAGGGGAATCTATTCCCAAAGCCAAGAGCACACTGCATACACTCTATGTTAGCTAACTTGAAATGAATTGCATAATAAAATTAAAATAAAAAATTGAAAAAAAATTTTTAGATTTTTTAAAAAATACGATAGATCTGCAAATGTTTGGTCTTTACAGAAGATGTAGCAAAGTGATGAAGTGCAGATTACTGATGTCAACAGTGCGTAGCCTATAACCTTGGGTGAGTTATTTTACTCCTCTGGGCCTCTGTCTACCTCCAAGTGGAAAGAAAGGTGCTAACAGAACCCATCTCTTGGAGTTGTAATGCGGTTAACTGCAAAGCATTTAGAACATTACCTGACTGTTCTATTAATGTTACCTATCTTTCTTTCTATTGTATTGTTATTTGTAGAGTCCGAAGCATCATACAAAAAATTTTTTCTTTTGCATTATGGTGTATTCTTTTTAGCTGGGGCCGATGAAAAGTGGTGAAAAGATTAGGGGCATTTCATTGCCACACACATTTATTGAACAATAGCTACCCACTAAAAGCATTTTAAAGAGATGTTTAACCAATGACCAAAGTCAAACTGATGTACATGTAAAGACTCCTCTCTCAGTCTTTCAGAACTCTTTTGATGTCCTTTGATAACTCTCTTAGGGAAGAATAGTGACAGAAATCAGAAGATTCAAGAACTCTCTGATGTAAAATGAGAGATAATAAGAAGGCTGTGTCAGCGTGAGCTTGGTGTGCACCCAGACTATGATTAGAATTGGAGATTCCACAGGGGTCTTCCCAAAAGAATTTGGGGTGTGCATTAGATCTTTATAAGTGACTTCCCTTCTTTAGTCTCAGTTTCCACGTTGTAAGGTTGAGAGTATTAATAACTGCCCTAAAACTAATGGCAGTCACTCGCCGTTCCCATCCCACTCTGGATTCTCTAGCGATAATGAATTAATTTCAGTTGTGCCAACAGGCTAGGTTCTCTCTTATCCCTGAGCCGAGGCTGTGTCTTTTTTTCTACACTGCAAACCTCAACCCCCAACTTGCCTTTCAAGACTGTCCCTAGCTTTCACTTCCTCTGGGAGAGGGGTGCCTCCTCTATGCCCCTAGAGAAACGTATGCCTGCTGCCATTAGAGCACTTACCACATAATATGGAAATTGTTGTCTGTCATAAGATAAAATGCCGTAACAGATGTGAAAACACCTTAGAAATCTAAAGGCACCGGGGCGCCTGGGTGGCTCAGTCAGTTGAGCGTCGACTTCAGCTCAGGTCACGTTCTCATGGTTCGTGGGTTCGAGCCCCGCGTCGGGCTCTGTGCCGACAGCTCCAGGCCTGGAGCCCGCTTCGGATTCTGTGTCTCCTTCTGTCTCTGCCCCTCCCCTGCTCACACTCTGTGTCTCTCTCAAAAAGACATAAACATTAAAAATTAAAAAAAAGAAAAAGAAATCTAAAAGCTCTATGAAAAGAATATATATTAAAATGAGATAGACCTCTCAGGAAAACCTTGGTGAAGTCTAAAAGACAGAAAGAGGTAATGGCGTCTTTCTCCTGCTGCTGATGCAGCTATTGTATTCATCTGGGGCCATCACTGAACCTCTTTAAAATAATGAACCTATTGTCAACACCAGCGTGTGGTGATGGCATCTATTTAAACAGCGTAGGGCGCAAGGCCGTGTGACGAACACAGAGATGAACAAAGAGGTGTAGGAGGGAAGCCATGGGCACTGACGAGTCAAGGTGGAAAGTATGGATGACTGAGACACAAAAGAAATGCACGGGCATTTGTGCAAGTGTAGAGGGGGAAGCGCTTCTACCCCCGGAGGAATCAAAGAAGACTTTGCGGAGACGGCTTGAGGGATGAGTAGAAGCTGGGCAGGTTCTGATGGACTTTGAATGTGAAGGTGAGGACGCACGAAACCAATAGCGCTGAGCTGACAAGACCTTGGTTTTAGAAAGGATAATCTGGCCACTTGTACAAGGTGGACCAGTCCAGAGCCTGGAGCATAGCAAGGGTGCTCCTGGAGTCATCCAGGTAATGGCTGAGGGTCTCATGTAGATGGGGGGGGGGGGGGGGCGGCAGGGGCTGAAAAGCACAGACATCATAGAGGAGGAAAGGATTGAAGTTACCCGTGTTACCCGTGGGAGCCCCTGGGGGGATGTGGAGGCACCAGGGGAGGAGCCAAGAATCTGAGGGCGCTGAGCTTGAGGGTTTCATGACTCGGGAAAGTGCCACCCAGTTGCTTCTGATTCCTTCCATTTAGCAATTGCAGTCAGCCGATCCAATGCAACAGATCAGTGACTTGATTGGGACGCAGGGAGGAAGCTGCTGGAATGGCTGGGCTGGCTCATCGTTCACGCTTCAGCGAGCAATTGTTTCTCTCCGAGATGCCCCAGAAAGCAGACTCCATGCCGGGGTGGTCCTGTCCTGGTCCTCACTCTGCAGTCAGAAGCTGCAATCTGCTAGTTTGGGCAAGTGATGGATGGGTTGAGCGTGCCCTCCCCGTAGGGGGGTTTGGGGGGAGGCTGCAGCAGTTTGAGAAACCAGAACGCAGAAAAAGCTGGAGAAGGAAGAAGATCCACGACGGTTCGGGTCCTCGAGTGCGTTTTAGAGTCAAGCGCTTTGGCTCAGGGCAAAAGCCAAAGCTCCTGGCCTTTCTGGTGATTAGCTGTGTGGTCATAGCATGGAATTTCGACACCTTCAAATCCCAAGGGTATATGTGAGAGGCCGCCACAAACCAAACTCCTCACCGAGTTCTCTCGGAAGCCGGAAAGCCGTTTCTGGTATTTGCTTCGTCACTGGAAGTGAAGTGTTTTCCTGAGGCCGCCTGGTGCCAGAACGCTTTGATCAAATTCCATTACGCCATCCAACCAAGGTGTGTGGTGCCCAAGGGGCGGCCACGGGAGTCATCCTTCACCACAGTAATTCCACCCACAGTTAAGAGCCTCCTATGTGCCAGGCAGCTTTCGGGCGTCGGCAGTGAATGAATCAGCGGGTCAATAAGTGTCATCTCCTGCTAAGTGCTATGGTGAAAACAAGGCAGAGTGATAGGATAGAGACAGGGTGGGGGGGCTACGTGGGCATGGCTGGTTAGGGCGGGCTTCCTGGAGGAGGCGAAATGGCTCGGGAAGGAACGAGAAGGTGGAGCAGGCTTTATCAAGAACTGAGGGGATGGCTTTCTGTGCAGAAGCAGCAGCAAGTTCAAAGTCCTGAGGTGGGAACAAGCTGGCATATGCCCAGAACAGCAAGACGACTGGCGAGGCTCGAGTGCAGCGAGGCAGGAGGGAGGGCAGGGGTGGATCGGTGGGAGTGCGCAGCCGTCACAAAGAGTTGGGAAGCCGTTGTGGGTCTGAACCAGGGCGTCCTGATGGGATTCGTGGTTTTTTCAGAAGCCGACTCAGGTGAGCGTAGATCAGAGGTGTGAGAGACGGAGAGCAGGGAGTAGATTTGCATCAGCAAGAATAGTCTGGAATATCAAAAAGCACAGTAGTGGGAGACCTAGCTCCTATTCTCAGCCCTTCGACCCATCGGGGGGGTTCCTCTGCCTCAGTTTCCCCATCTGTAAAATGAGGGAGTTGGAGCAGGTCCCGCACAGGATCTTTCTCCACTTGCCCAAACCCGAACGCTGAGGTGAAACAGGTGTGAGCGATCACCCAGAAGGAGCTTCTTTTTCAGACGGTCAAGGAACAGCATCCTTCCTCGGAACGCCCATCATATTTATGGCCGGCCCTTCAGCCCAGGCCACGCTGTGCTAATGACCACGGGTAGCACAGAAAACCAATTCCAATGGGTCCCAGAGGAGCACGAGTGAGGCCTTCCTCTCAGATGGCCACGGCTCCCTGGCATCTGGGGAGTGACGGAGAGATCGAGCATCTTGAAGACCTGTCGCGTCATTCTGTAGACCTGTCGAATCAGTTCTCCTGGCCACGTGCCCGGAGAAGGGGAGGAACTTTCGCTGCCCGGCCAGGGGAGGAGGCCGCCTGCCACCCCTCCCGCCTGCCCAGGGCAGGGTCCGTGTAGGAAAGCGGCCCCCTCTCTGCAGGCATTCACACCTTGCCTAGACCCCCCCCACTGGGTCACCATAATGCCTACTGTCTCCCCAAGGGGTGCCTGTTCAGCGAACCCCTCCTGTCACCCTCTGCTACCAGATTTTTCGTGAGTCTGGCGGACGCGTGATCGCCTGAACAAAATCTGGGCGTCGGCCCCCCAGGGCCGATCTGCAACCATTACCGATCTGGCCTTATCTCTACCTCCCTGGAAAGGAGACAAAGAGAGCACAAGTCACGGCCTCAGGGATGCCGGTTGCGAGTGAACTTTCTGTCTTTATTGTTCACGCCTCCATTAGCCTTCCTCTATCAGGCAGTCTGGCTGTCTTGCTTTGGGACTAGATATCTTGAATTCGTCCACACACCTAGCCCTTTCTGTCTTCCTTCTAAATTACCCCTAACTGGAAGGAAAGGCAAGAATCCTACAGCTAGCCTAGAAGTTTCCCTGGAAGACCTGAGCCCTGAGTTTTCTGGTCGTAAGTGCGTAACGGGAACAGTATTATAAAGCAGCCTGGTTTGTGTGGATTTTTTTTTTCTTTAGGCAAAAAATAAGCTTCCATACAATATAGTTTTTCATTTTTAAGTCCTATAATGTTTTCAGAAATTCCCCAGCAGACTGTGGCACAGGGCAACTACGTGGTGAGTTTGCGGCTTAAGGTGCCATTCTAATTTCGATCGTAAGTACTCACTTACACAAGTTGCTCGCGCCTTCTGGTTCATAGTCTGGTCTGTAAAAGTGCCTTAGTTCATGGTGTGGTCACCTTAACTGAGATAACGAGCACGAAACTCATGGCAAAGAGCTGGGACCTGGTAGATTCTCAGTGAGTGACAGCTGTCATTTGTCACTGCAACTGCTCCTCCCCCCCCCCCCACCCCCGGTTTCAGCTGTTGCAAACTTCCTTCCTTGCCATCAGGCACCTGCCCCGGAGTCAGAATCAGGAGGCCTGGTTCTAGACCTGTCTCAGGTATGGCCCTGTGCCTGAAGGCTCTTTTCTATTTCAGGTTAAAAAAAAAAAAAAAAAAAGGCCTTACAGTGCTTGCCTCACTGAGACAAGTGTAAAAAAATGACGTGTTCATATAAAAAGTTCTTGGAGCCCTCTTGGATATAAGAGGATACATAAATTCAGACTACCTTTATCATCATCGCTATTTTTATATGAATTGGATTTTGTTACTCAAGGTCTTTGGAAATAGACAAATAGAAATGAGTGAAGGTACCCTGATTTCTCCTCCTTTGGAGGGACTTTTTTCACTCGTGATGTTACTCAGCTAATTAAAAGAAAATGAACAGAGCCTGCCATTGCCCGAGGGTCTACTATTTCCAGAAATGCTTTAGGACCCGAACTGCCTAACCAATCTACAGAGTTGGCACACAGGCTCCCGCCAGGGGCTGTCCCCCAAGTCGCCTTTACCCCATGTCTGTCCTCAGCAGAACCCCACTGAGTGGATAGGTCCCATAGAAGCCCCCCAGAAGCTTCACCTTGTTACCTCGCCTGAACTGGAGCACTTCTGGTCTGCACTTGTTTTCTTTTCTTTTTTCTTTCCCTTTTTTTTAATGTTTATTTATTTTTGAGAGAGAGGGAGAGCATGAGCTGGGGAGGGGCAGAGAGAGAGGGAGACACGGAACCCCAAGCAGGCTTCAGGCTCTGAGCTGTCAGCGCAGAGCCCGACGTGGGGCTCGAACTCACCAACTGTGAGATCGTGACCTGAGCCGAAGTCAGAGGCTTGACCAACTGACCCACCCAGGCGCCCCTGCACTTGTATTCATACTTACTATGTTCAGTCTTGTCTCGGTACTTAAGTGTGTCATCTGTATATCTTGTTGACCTCACGAGATTTCAGCGTGGTCCCCTCTAAGACAAACCATTAATGTGGGGTTTTTTTCTGTCTTCATTTCCAAGGATACTAGGAGGCGGGTACCGGACTAGCACCCAATTTCTGCATGAACACAGGCCAGAGATCAGAGAGGGAGGGTAGCAGGTGTCTGTAAATATAACAGACTCTCAACCTGGGACTTAGTAATTGATTGATTCGTAATTAGTAATTAATAATTACACAGAAACTAGTTGTTTGAAGAATGACTTAATCAGACACAATAGGCAACGATTACATGAATTTACTCAGCAGGCTTATTCAACACCACGGACATATGGTATAAGCAAGATATTAATTTAGACCGGTGAGCTCCTCCTAGGAAGAGGGCAATGAAAGTTTACTACTCAGAAATGGCTAAGTCCATGCCCCAGAGATGGGGGCTGCTTATCTTGAGTTTAACTCTTTCAGGTTGGGGAATCTTAAACTCAGAAATTTGAGTTCATTATTCTTATCAGTTCAGAGCATACTGTGACCACCAGCTCATGCAAAGGTCCTGATTAAATAACCTCCGCGTGCTGGGAGGTGCTGTCTGTGTGGCTCAGTTGGTTAAGTGTCTGACTCTTGATCTCGGCTCAGGTCTTTATCTCAGGGTTGTGAGTTCGAGCCCGCCTTGGGCTCTGCGCTGGGCGTGAAGTCTACTTAAAAAATAATAATAGTGATGTGTGTGTCTATGGGGGGAGAGGGGTTCCCCACACTACCGCGACTTATTCGACTATGTTTTTATCGGCATCCTGACCCCCATTTTCATCCTAACTGCTTATACCTACCCTGGAAGTTTTTAATCAATGCCTTTGAAAATAATAATTATTACCAACTCTAAGTGGATTTACCATGGCCCTGTTGTTCTAAGCGCTTTTGTCTACTTTATCATTTTTAATCCTACCAGCCACACTATGAAATAAATTCTTTTATCCTTGCCACTTAACATATGAGGAACCGAAGCACAGATAACGTTCAGTGATTTTCCCAAGGTTACCCTTTTGGTGGCACGGAAAGGATTCAACCCAGGCAACCTACGTAGAAGGCCTGGTCTGTACATGCTCCACGGGACTGTATCTACCATTTATCTAAAATCGTTGTGTGTTGGGGCACCTGGGTGGCTCAGTTGGTAAAGCATCCGACTCTTGGTTTAAGCTCAGGTCATGATCTCACGGTTGGTAGGATCGAGCCCTGTGTCCAGCTCTAGGCTGACAGCACGGAGCCTGCTTGGGATTCTCTCCCTCCCTCTCTCTGCCCTCTTCTACTTGCAGACATGCACGCATGTGCTCTCTCTCTCTCTCTCTCTCTCTCAAAATAAATAAACTTTAAAAAGAAAACAACAGGGGCGCCTTGGTGGCTCAGTCGGTTAAGCATCCGACTTCGGCTCAGGTTATGATCTTGCAGTCTGGGAGTTCGAGCCCTGTGTTGGTCTCTGTGCTGACAGCTCAGAGCCTGGAGCCTGCTTCGGATTCTGTGTCTCCCTCTCTCTCTCTGCCCTTCCCTGCTCACGCTCTGTGTGTCTCTCTCTCTGTCTCAAAAATAAGTAAGCATTAAAAAAACCTTGAAAAAAATAAAATCTAAACAATTGCAAAAAGTACCCCTAGCTCATTAATTGCCACATAGCATTCCCTCGTACACATCCATCCCAGTTAACTCTTATTTTCTCAGTGATGGACGCACAGAATGTGTCCCAGTTCCCAATCCCCAAATATTGTTGACGTAAATGTTCTCATACTTGTCCCCTTCTAGACCCGTGTGAATTTCCCTAGACTATATAATTTGGAAGAGGATTTCTGGGTTATAAAATACCTACAGCCTGGCAGATTAATTTCCGGGATGGTGATGCTAGCTCTCCTACCATGAGTATAAACGATTCTTTTCTTCCCGAACTTCTCATAAACAATCGTCTGACTTTCCAGTTTCTACCAGTTTCATTATTATAAAGTGGTATAACATTGTCTGCATTTTCATTTCATTTCTCTACACACTCACGAAATTGAGCATCTCTTCAGAAACTTGTGGTTTGGTTTACCTTTCTGTGAATTGCTGATTCGTGACGTTTGCCCATCTTCTATTCTGGGTCTCCCATCTCGTTGCATTTCAGGTACCAGCTGTTGGTCAATTTTGCAGATTGCAGGTACCCTCTGTCGTGTACTCCGTTGAATAAATTCCCACTGTGGACATAATGAAATCCACTGACTTTTTGGCTTCTATTATTTGAATGTGGAATTTTTGTTTTTAAAGTAACTCCTCTAGGCACCTACTTCTGAATCTAATGGAGTAATTGTGGACAAAATTACTTATCGGAAATCTGTCTTAACTTGTTTCCCGTGCAGAGGGAGACACCGTGGCTTCCGTTCATTTGGCCCCTGCCTGCGTACTTTTATCAGGCGATCGGCTAGTTAAGAAAATAGTTTCTATGTTCTGTGTATTTGGTACCTGTTTATACTTCCAATACTGATACAACCGATATTCTGAGAAACAACTGAAGAGGAGACATCCGGTTACGATAAAACCTAACCGGCACCAAAACCAAACACTTAAACAAACGAACTCATCCAATTTGGATAAAACTTCTGTCGTGAAGAACTGTAACAGCCAGATAAGGAACAAAAACTCCGATGTTTGAAGGCACCGGAAAGTAACCAAGGCAACTTAAGACTTGAGGGTTCAGAAACTCAGAAGAGGAAGGTGGAGGAGTACTGATGAGGTAGAATGCTGTGGCAAAGTCACGAGAGAATTTTTCTCGAACAGTATAAAGCAGAATGGAAAGCAATGGCTTTCAGCTTGTGGTATCCCCGCAGGGACGAGTAGACAAAATTGGAGTTGAGGGCCACGAACGCAACCTAAATGTGAAGGGCCTACTTCCAGGAAAAAAGACTGCATGAAATTTTACCGCAGGGCATTTGCCAACTTAGAAGTTGTAAATACGCAAGTTCCAGATATCTTTGTTTCTAAGGTCTAAGAGGAGAAGTGTTTAATCAGAGAGATCTTGTCAGTTTCACAGTGCCGGGGAGAGAAAACTAGGAGTTCGGGGTCTGCAAAGAAGAAGGATCCCTGGTGAACACCCCAGGCTTCCGGATGAGACCCTTAAAGGGATCTGCCTCCGAAGTGAGGAAAAACTAGAGAACCATGAAACTCATCCTGACCGGTCTACCTGACAGAATGAAATTGAATGCTCTATGAATGAAGAATAGGGGCACCTTAAGTGTCTTGACATTGGCTCAGGTCATGATCTCACGGCTGTGGGTTCAAGCCCCACGTTGGGCTCTGTGCGGACAGCTCAGAGCCTGGATCCTGCTTCTCTCTCTCTCTCTGCCCCTCCCCCACGTGTGCGCTCTCTCTGTCTCTCTCTCTCCCTCTCTCTCTCTCTCTCAAAAATAAATAAACATTAAAAAAAAAAAAAGAATAACTAGACATACCAAGAGATGGGGCCATATGACCAAAACCAGTAGAAACTATAGACAGTGGAAACAGACCCCAAAGTCAACTACATCTGTGTTATCAGATGTGACTTGAAAATAACCATGATTAATACATTCAAGGAAATCGATAAAAAGATAGAAAAACTTATTAGAGGCCTGGAATCATTGTTTCTGTCTGTTTTTAAAGAAATGTCCAAATGAAAATTCTGGAATGAGAAACATAATCACTGAAATTAATAACCGATTTAACATCAAATCGGACACAGCAGAAAATAGGATAAACAAACTGGAAGACAAATGAGAGAAAATATCTGGATTAAAGCAAAATAAAATGAAGAATGCAGAAAGATATAATTCACAAGTCTGTAACCTATGTGTCATTGGAACGTCCAAAGGAGAGTTGAGAGAAGATTGGGCAGAAGCAACGTCTGAAGAGCTACCAACTGAAAATTTTCCAAAACCGATAAAATAAATATCAAGCCGCGGGTGCATTTTACAGCTTAGGAGTTGGCCAATGCCTTGAGTCCTTTTTCCTTGGAAGCCCTGTGAACCTTCATCATGATAAATACCAAGACTATCACCCTTCTGTACATTTCAGTAAAATTGATGAAAAGGAAAGACAACGAAAAATCTTAAAAGCAGTCAGAGAAAAAGACATTCTCTACAACACTGGCAGCCGACTCTTCCAGAGAAATGGTAAAAGTCAGAAGATAATAGACGGGATCTTTAAAGCGCAGAATGAGAAAAAAAAAACCCACTATTGTAAAAATCTATACCCATAAAAATCTCCTTCAGAAATGAAAGTGAAAGAAAGACATTTACAGACACACCAAAACGGAGAGAATACATCGCCAACAGATCTGAACTGAAAGAAACCACGGAGGAGAATTCTTCAGGCAGGAGAAGAATGATCCCAGGTGGAAATACGATAATTCAGGAAGAAAAGAAGAGGACTAGAAAAGATAAAAATGTGGTAGATATGTGGGAAAAGTGATGAACATTGAGTGTTTTAAGCAACCAATAAAATAATAAAGTGTAGAGTTTTAAGATGCAGTTTTAAGATGCAGAATTAAAAGCGTGGTAACAATAGTACAAAAAGGAAAGGAAGTAGGTTGGGTTAAAGTGTTGTAGGGTCCTCGCATTTTCTCAGAAGTGCTGGGTGAGCTAATTCAAGATCATGTTTTACGGCTCAGGGATGCAATTAACATGGTATATTTAAGCCCAAATATATCAGTAATGACATTTTCTTTTAATGGACTAAATAGTCTAATAAAAGGCAAAGATTTTTCAAACTGAAAGATCATCAAAATCCATCAGTATGTAGCTTACAAGAGACGCACATGGAATGCAGAAATATTGTAAATATATATGGGTGGCTCAGTCGGTTAAGCGTCCGACTTCAGCTCAGGTCATGATCTCACGGCTGGTGGGTTCGAGCCCCGCGTCGGGCTCTGTGCTGACAGCTCGGAGCCTGGAGCCTGCTTCAGTTTCTGTGTCTCCCCCTCTCTCTGCCCTCCCCTGCTCACACTCTGTCTGTCTGTCTGTCTCTCTCTCTCTCTCAAAAATAACTAAAACATTAAAAAAATTTTTTGAAATATAAAGGCAAAAAATATGTACCCAACAAACGTGAGCCAAAACCAAAGTGGCACGGAATAAATAAAGCATTAAAAAATTTTTTTAAAATATAAAGGCAAAAAATATGTACCCAACAAACATGAGCCAAAACAAAAGTGGTGTAGTTATATCAATATCAAAGTGAACTTCAAGACAAGAAGCGTTGCTAGAGATCAAAAGTCAATTCCGCAGGGAGATGTAGCAGTCCTCAATTTCTGTGTGCCTCGTGGTGTAGTTTCACAACTGATAAAATAAAAACTCGCTCAACTCAAAGGAGAACTAGACGAATCCAGCTATGTTTCTCAACCTTAAAACGCTTTTTCCGTAACTGGAAGAGCAAACAGGCAGTGAGTCAGTGAAGACGAAGGAGGTTTGAACGTCCTGAATAACGAATAGGACTTCATTGATAATAAAAGCCATTCATCTAACAACTGCACGCCATGTATCGTTTTCAAGTGCACATGGGACACGTACCCACATATAGACCACATGGGGGAATTTAAAACAAGTCTCCACAAATTTCAGACGTGAAATAATCAAGCATGTTCTTTGATCGCAGTGGAATTAAGCTAGAAATCAATAGCTAAAAGACAAATGAAATGTCTTCTATACACTCCTAATTAAGTCAAAAAGAAACCACAATGGCATGATTATGCTGGAATCCATATATTCAAGAGACACTGGTATTTCTTGTTCTGTGAACTGTGAGTTTATTTATAGCTTTCTCTTGGTCGCTGGTCTTTTGAATTTGTAGGAGCTTTTATTTTTAAATTTTTTTTAACGTTTATTTATTTTTGAGACAGAGAGAGACAGAGAATGAACGGGGGAGGGGCAGAGGGAGAGGGAGACACAGAATCTGAAACAGGCTCCAGGCTCTGAGCGGTCAGCACAGAGCCCGACGCGGGGCTCGAACCCACGGACTGCGAGATCATGACCTGAGCCGAAGTCAGATGCTTAACCGACTGAGCCACCCAGGTGCCCCTGTAGGAGCTTTTAATGTAATAAATAAATTAGTGGGTTTTTTACGTAATTAAAGTCGCAGATTTCTTTGGCCTGTCAGTTGGCTTTTGTCTTTTATAGCTAACGTGTCTGTTGAAATTCTTATATGATCAAACTTGTCAATCGTTCTTTCACGACTTCTGCTTT